>NC_052625.1:116661427-116964458 GCF_016161935.1 Mauremys reevesii | reverse complement strand
GCAAACAGGATCATTATAATAAAAGAAGCTAGCAATGTCTTTCATTGATTATGTTGTTTGATGAATGTAAAGTAATTTACTGAAATGCAATTAGCATTCGCAATTGGGTTACTATGGGGATTATTTTTAATGCTGCCTTTGAATTGAAAATCCATACATTTGCTGGTCATGAGCTATTTCTAAGGAAGCTTTCTTTCTTTTTATTATTTTAAGGTTTCAGAACTATAATTTGTAGAACGCAGAAAGGAAATAAACCTGGACTTGTCATTTTTAAGACATGCTGAAGGGCAAATTGTACTAATTAATGCTCCTACCACTAATATAGATCTAAATAGGTATTGTGAAGGAATTTGTTTGTTTGTTTGACTTTTTATTAGAAGGCTATATATCTCTCTTGAAAAAACAAAAGGCTTCTAGGGATAGATATCTTAGCAACCTTGAAGTATTTTTTTAAACCTATGAGTTAAGGGAGCTTATAGAGCACAGAATAATAAGCAAACCAGTATGCTGAAACAATCATATCTAAATGTGATGTCATGATGTCAAAGTAACTATGTGCAAGGATAAACAATAGAATTCCCCAAAATGTGCAAACACAAATGATTGGAATGTTAGAATAAATCAAAGGGAGATAGATTTGTAGGCAGTTGATTTGGTGATAGGTATGGGTTAAAATTAGACAGGCACATGGTTAATTTATTTTTCACATATCAGTCAATGTACTATTTGGATATTACCTCTGGATATATAGTGCATTTGAGTGTGCGCATAATTATATAGAACATTATGTGATTATAGATATCATTTTATTGAGAATGCAGTTTAGGGTTTTTTTAAAAGCATACCACATCCTTTATTAAGCACTCAGTCTATTTCAAAAAGTTCATCAATATATAGTAAATAGCTCTCTGAAGGCTCCATTTTTATTTTCTTCCTTTGGAAAATAATAGGAAGCAATCATATTTTTCAACAAGCTACTTTGTATTAAACATCAAGTTCTGTTGTCCTCCTGGGTACTGTTAAATACTGTATATTGCCATAATGGCTGGCTGAGTGTTTGAAAAATCAGTTGGTGAAATTACAGTGCCTATGCAATGGTGTGTGCACATATATGTATGCATGAGTGTTTTTCAGATCTCTGGTGTTTCTTTAATATGACTACTTCCACGAGAGAGTTTATGAACTTGGAAAGGTCATTACTTAAAGAATCAGGATGGCTTGCTGCAGAAAATCAAAAGAAAATAAAACCCTGAAACAAATCAAGCATTTATCTAATGAAGTAAATAACTTTGTTTGCATGAATAGGTTATTATTCTGTCTACTTGTTTAATCAGCTTGACAGCAGGAAACCAAGGAGATCTATCAATGCTGCAGCATTCTCATTGCCTTCAATGTCATGTAGTAATCCCCTTCATAACAGATCATGAAGGTTTGACATACTATTCTTATATTTCATTCCTTTTAATATATTCTTCTGGAAATCTGTGTGAGCTATTGTCATTACTTAGTTGGACAAATTTGCATACAAAAAGCGATAGATGACCAGGGGCTCCGCCCATCTGTTTTTATTAGATTAAAAAAGTCTGTGATTAGGAACACATTTTATGATGTCCTTAATTTACAGGCAGTCTTTTCATGGAATTTTGGTTTATGTTGATAGTCTTAACTAGCATAAGAGAGGTCAGGCACATTACCCATTTCACATTAAGACATTCTGTGTCTATGTTATGTTTTTAACCATATGCTTTGCTTGTCATTTATCACTGTGCCCCTGAATCAGAAAGCACATTCTATCAATAATATCTGTATTCAGAATTTTCTCTCATCATTGGGGAAGAAACTGACTTATCTTTTCGATCAAGGAAAATACTGATAGACAGGTAGTGTGGATACTTTTAGATATGGTCAGAAAGTTAAACATTTATCTTTAGAGATTTCATTGGGGAGTGGTGCTAAATGAGCTGAAAATGCAGACATAAAGCCAAGATCCATTGACCTGGAACATGGAGAGTTTAAAGTTTGAAATCCCAAACATTCCTATTTGCTATGGTATTTTTTATTCCTATCACTGAATGAAAAATATGTGACATTTTTTAATGGGTATACATTCACTATGCATCATGAAGGAACATACATTTCAAAACCTAATTGGTATGGATTTAAAAAGATGTAAATGTTTTTACATGTACAACATTATAATAAGTGTTTGGGCATATTGAATGTGTGGACAGACAAGAACTCCTCCTAGGCAATTATGTTTGATGTCAGGTCTTATGTAAAGGCAATTTTTTCTAGGATTTCAGGATATTCTTGGATTTTATCTGTATATGATGAAATATTCCCAGACAAAACCTATATTAAAATGGAAGCAAAGACAAGACCACATATCAGTAATTAAAGGTAAAATACATTACAGGGATGTACTTATCCCAAAAACAACTTTTACAAACACAGGAAATTCAGAGTTAAGGTTAAATTTAAAAGAAATCCAAACATTTTAAGATATAGAAATGCATATTTAGAGCACCAAATAACCTTAACTTTGCTGTGCAATAATCCTGCATATGATTATGAGTAAGGCATTTTAATGTTTTAGGTCTTGGATTAAATTAAATTTATTGCTAAAGATACACAACATTTTTTTTCTTTTTTCACTCTGAAACTATCAGTACAAGACAGATCTATGCTGTTATTTTTCATACCTGAAATTTTGTTTCAGCAGAGATTGGTGTGTAAAATCTTTTTCAAATAAACTCAAAAGAAATTCCCTCTTTCACAATTACCACCATCTTCCATTGTTCTCAGTGAGATTGTGGCAATAAACTATCGTCAGGGAAGAGGGTAGACCCCTATGCTATCAGGATGCAGAGAGGAACACTCAAGGGTAGATGATTGCCCTTCCTAAAATGGCCAATTAATTATGCCATATGGCCTCAGTCCCATTGAGAACAATAAGAGTTGGCAGCCATTTTGAAAGAGGGCAATTCTGTGTGGCATTGTCTGTAGTAGACCATTTATTTTTCAGCCTATGTTGAAAGAGAAACTTTATAATGAAGTACAATGGGGAGAAATTACCATTAAGCCTAAACAAAATATTTAAGTGTGGCATATTGAAGAGCTTTCAGTGGGTTTTAAAGATATAAGAAGTGTGAAAAGCCTGCATCATTCTGTTATGATTGTTAGGTACCATAAAGGACTCTGACACCAAGTGCTACATTTCTGAAAGGTTTCATTTTTAAATTAAGTGAGCTCCTAAAATAAATAACAGAGTTACTTATAAATTCTCATAAAATTCAGCCTATACTTAAAGAATAAGTGCTGTAATTTTGGAGAGAATACACTATAGTAGTCATTAAAAACAAAGAGATTGTGAATTCCTATTTTAAGTGCAAAAGTCAACTAAACGTAAGTATGGAACCACAAATGGCACTTCCATCATTAATGATACAATACAGATATTATGCTGGCAAACCTTTCAATTTTGACCTTCAGGTGATCCAAAGCTGTATTTGGAAGGAAGGGAAGAAAGGGAAAGGGAAGGGAAAGAGCATAGATGGCTTTCTACCACGTTTCAGATCTTCCTGTCCTGATGCCAGCTGGTGGCTGGTTTCGCCACTGTCATGGGATAGAGAAATCTTAAAGCTGTTTTAACTTGTACCAATTAGAATGGATCCTAGGTACCACTCCACTAGGATATGATTGGAGCTACGTCAATTCCAGCCACACCTCCCTCTGGCAGTAGGACACCCCCAGCATATCACCTATGATGGGGAGGGGCCAGAAAAAGATGGTTTAATGTATCTTATATGATCCATGAACTTTTGTTGTGGATGGATATTCCTCCATCATTATACTAGGTGCACTGATTCCCAGGGATCTTTTAAGGGTTGCTTTTAGAATTGTGATTTTACAGTTTCTATTGGACAAATTTGGAGTGGTTTGGTCTAGGTACCCAAACCTATATGTTTCTTTTTTCTTTCTTTCTTTCTCTGTGTGTGTGTGTGTGTGTGTATGCACACTATTGTACTCATGTATTGGCAATTAATATCACATATCTTTTGTGCCTGATAATGATACTGAAAAGTGTGAATTCTCTTTCAGTACCTTCCTTGGCTATGTTGTTGAGAATGCTTGAGATAGAGAAATATTTAAATTGTATGAAATTAAGAGGACCTAGCTTCACTTTGTGGTGGGAATACCCTCTTCGTTCATAACTCACATCATTCCCCTGAGACAATACAGTCTAGCAGTTAGTGCAGGGCTTTTGGAGCCAGTCACTGTGTTCCATTTCCCACCTTCCTGCTGCTTTTCTGAGTAACCTTGGATAAGTCACCTAACCTCTACTTACTTTAGTTTCCCCATGAGCAATAATACTTTTTAAAAGTACTCTGGGATCTTTGGCTAAAAGCACTATAAAAATGAAAAGTATTATCTATTATTATCATTACCTGAAGACATTAACTATGTATTTTTTAAAAAAATATCTGAGGACATTTATCTGGATATCCATAATATTCAGAGTTACTATAATTATTAATTAATTATTTGAGTGCTTGATTCCATTTAGGTGTGTGTGCACAGTAACCAGAAGGTTTTTCCCCTAACGGTGTCCATTGGGTCGGTTCAGGCACCCCTTGGAGTCACGCCTCCATGGTGCCGTATATAAAGTCCTGCTGACCCACCGCCACTTCAGTTCCTTTTACCTCTCACTACGCCATTACCCAGCAGGCTAGGGATGATGCAGCCTTTGGCAGAGCAGTGCTTCAATCAGCAAACCCATGAGCTCCAACCCTGCCTACAAGTTCCTGCTTGGGAGTCACCTAATTAGAATCGACCTGAGCAAGCCCTTGAAGAAGAAAAACGGTTACCTACCTTTTGTAACTGTTGTTCTTTGAGATGTGTTGCTCATGTCCATTCCAAGACCCACCCACCTCCCCTCTGTCGGAGCAATGCCGGCAAGAAGGAACCAACCCGAATGACACTGCTAGTGAAAAAACCTTCTGGCTACTGTGCACACGGTGCATGCACACCTAATTGGAATGGACATGAGCAACATGTCTCAAAGAACAACAGTTACAAAAGGGAAGTAACCATTTTTTTCAGTAGTTTCAGAAGGGATATAAGCCTCATGCTTCAGGTCTTAAGACAATCCCTAAAAACTAGACATAAGGATTAGACCTAATGTATGTGGTGGGGGAGGAGCAGATTATCCCCCTTCTGCCTACGGTGGTGTTCTTACACTGTCCTCTGAATTAATCAGTGCTGGCAAAATTAACAGCATCTCCTGCTGATAATTGCTCATCTTAATTAATTAGCCTCTTAGAGTTGGTAGGGCAACTCCCACCTTTTCATGTTCTCTGTATGTATGTATGTATATATATATATATATATATATATATATATATATATATACACACACTTACTATATGTTCCATTTTATGAATCCGATGAAGTGGGCTGTAGCCCACGAAAGCTTATGCTCAGATGAATTTGTTAGTCTCTAAGGTGCCACAAGTACTCCTGTTCTTTTTTCAAAAATAGTATGTAATCGTGTAAATAGAGATTGTATCATAGTGCATACAAGAAAGGGGGGCAAATTAATGCTGCATGGAAAGGCATAATTCTAGAATTTCCTAACTTTTGAGTGCTTGAATTTGCAATATATATATAATAGTTTCCTAATGAAAAAATATCAAAGTGGAAAAAGCAGAAATTCTATCACATGGAACCATATTAACCCCTCCAACATGGATCATCAGCAGGGTTCAGCCCTTTAGATCCACAGACCTCTACCGCTTGAACTAACAGTAAATGATAGCAGCTGAAGACTGTTATCCTCTACATGGACCAGTTATTAGAGGAGGGATGAGACATACACTTTGCCAGGGGATTTCACAGCTGTCTGCTGACGATTCTGAGAGAATGGAGAAGACAGTCTCTGTTGCTCTCAGGTCCAGTGCTTGGAACCACAGCATTTTCTGACAGATAGAAAGAACAACTGCAGGGAAAGTCCCACTCAGACCCTGTAGCCCTGAGACGCATGCAGCATGCTCAGTCATTCTGCGGGGATGTTGCATGCACAGTCTGATCTGTAGGGAATGTCTCATGCACAGTGCTATTCTACAGAGAATTTAGCAGCCAAACTCTACCAAGTCCCAACTGACCATGTGCAAACTGAGATTTTTCAGAGGCTTATAACTTCTGCAGATTTTCTTTTGATGAGCAGACCTGAAAGGCGGCATTAAGATCAATGGCGAGCAGCTAAACCGTCTCAGGTTAGCAGATGATATAGTGCTGATAGCCAAAAATACAGTCCAGCTTGAGAGAATGCCTAAAGAACTGAACACGAAAAGTAGTCAAGTTGGATTAAAAATGAACCAGTCAAAAACGAAATATATGAGATCAGATGTTCTGCCAAGAACCCAAATAACTCTTGGAGTAGAGCAGACCCAAGAGGTCGACAAATATCAACATGCGCCACGATCAGAAAGGTGAACTGTCGCACAGAAAAAAAACTGGATGGTACGCATTCAATGACATCAGGAACATCCTCCAAGGAAAGATCAGCAAAACAACTCATGCAAATTTTTTTAAATCAACCGTGCTTCCAGTGATGCTATATGGCAGCGAAGCATGGTTGCTGACGAAGACTGAAGAACATCAACTGTCTGTCACACAGAGGGCGATGGAACAAACATTTCTGGGCGTTTCGCTCCATGATCACATCCCCAGTGAAATAATCAAGCAGCAGTCTGGAGCAGAAGATGTTGTTGTTGAAAGCAGGTTCAGCAAAATGCAGTGGACAGGACACGTGACCCGACTCAGTGACAACAGATGGACTGCAACTATATCTGAGTGGTATCTGCAAGAACTGAAATGGCCACGCGGTCGGCCTCCAAAGAGGTGGGATGATTTCCTAACAAGCATGGCCAAGGATGGCCAGAGAGAGAGAAGATTGGAAGACATGTTCTGATCGGCTCAGTCTTAACTGATGAAGAACCAACAGTCTACGCAGTCTATGCAGTAAAAGGCACATCTTGACATCAGTCAAAGCCCCCTAACTAATTTCAAGTCTCTAATCCAAGCACAAAAGAGCTACAGCCTCTCCACAAATCACCATGTTTCACCAAGGTGAAACATATTATTCATGTTCTCAGAAATGCCTAAATTGTTTTAGTGGAAACTTAAAAAAATCAATCTGAGGCAGACACTCAATATGGAAAATTTGAGCCCCAGAAGTTGAACTTTGGGAAAGTTATAAGCATAAGAATGGCCATACTGGGTCAGACCAAAGGTTCATCCAGCCCAGTATCCTGTCTGCCGACAGTGGCCAATGCCAGGTGCCCCAGAGGGAGTGAACCTAACAGGTAATGATCAAGTGATCTCTCTCCTGCCATCCATCTCCACCCTTTGATAAACAGAGGCTAGGGACACCATTCCTTACCCATCCTGGCTCATAGCCATTAATGGACTTAACCTCCATGAATTTATCTCGTTCTCTTTTAAACCCTGTTATAGTCCTAGCCTTCACAACCTCCTCAGGCAAGGAGTTCCAAGGTTGACTGTGCCCTGTTTGAAGAAGAACGTCCTTTTATTTGTTTTAAACCTGCAGGCCATTAATTTCATTTGGTGGCCCCTAGTTCTTATATTATGGGAACAAATAAATAACTTTTCCTTATTCCCTTTCTCCACACCACTCATGATTTTATATACCTCTATCATATCCCCCCCTTAGTATCCTCTTTTCCAAGCTGAAAAGTGCTAGCCTCTTTAATCTCTCATCATCATATGGGACCCGTTCCAAACCCCTAATCATTTTAGTTGCCCTTCTCTGAACCTTTTCTAATGCAGTATATCTTTTTTGCGATGAGGAGACCACATCTGTATGCAGTATTCAAGATGTGGGCGTACCATGGATTTATATAAGGGCAATAAGATATTCTCTGTCTTATTCTCTATCCCTTTTTTAATGATTCCTAACATCCTGTTTCCTTGTTTGGCTGCTGCTGCACACTGTGTGGATGTCTTCAGAGACCTAGCCATGATGACTCCAAGATCTCTTTCCTGATTAGTTGTAGCTAAATTAGCCCCGATCATATTGTATGTATACTTGGGGTTATTTTTTTTTCAATGTGCATTACTTTACATTTATCCATGTTAAATTTCATTTGCCATTTTGTTGCCCAATCACTTAGTTTTGTGAGATCTTTTTGAAGTTCTTCACAGTCTGCTTTGGTCTTAACTATCTTGAGCAATTTAGTATCGTCTGCAAACTTTGCCACCTCACTTTTTACCCCTTTTTCCAGATCATTTATGAATAAGTTGAATAGGATTGGACCTAGGACTGACCCTTGGGGACACCACTAGTTTCCCCTCTCCATTCTGAAAATTTACCATTTATTCCTACCCTTTATTCCCTGTCTTTTCACCAGTTCTCAATCCATGAAAGGATCTTCCCTCTTATCCCACGACAACTTAACTTACGTAAGAGCCTTTGGTGAGAGACCTTGTCAAAGGCTTTCTGGAAATCTAAGTACACTATGTCCACTGGATCCCCCTTGTCCCTCTGTTGACCCCTTCAAAGAACTCTAATAGATTAGTAAGACATGATTTCATAGAATCATAGAATATCAGGGTTGGAAGGGACCTCAGGAGGACATCTAGTCCAACCCCCTGCTCAAAGCAGGACCAATTCCCAACTAAATCATCCCAGCCAGGGCTTTGTCAAGCCTGACCTTAAAAACCTCTAGAGAAGTAGATTCCACCACCTCCCTAGGTAACCCACTCCAGTGCTTCACCACCCTCTTAGTGAAAAAGATTTTCCTAATATCCAACCTAAACCTCCCCCACTGCAAGTTGAGACCATTACACCTTGTTCTATCATCTGCTACCACTGAGAACAGTCTAAACTCCATTCTCCTTGGAACCCCCTTACAGGTAGTTGAAAGCAGCTATCAAATCTCCTCTCATTCTTCTCTTCTGCAGACTAAACAATCCCAGTTCCCTCAGCCTCTCCTCATAAGTCATGTGCTGCAGCCCCCTAATCATTTTTGTTGCCCTCCCCTGGACTGTTTCCAATTTTTCCACATCCTTCTTGTAGTGTGGGACCCAAAACTGGACACAGTACTCCAGATGAGGCCTCACTCATGTTGAATATAGGGGAATTATCACATCCCTCGATCTGCTGGCAATGCCCATACTTATGCAGCCCAAAATGCTGTTAGCCTTCTTGGCAATTTCCCTTTTACAGAAACCATGTTGACTTTTGCCCAACAAATTATGTTCTTCTATGTGTCTCATCATTTTATTTTTTATTATTATTTCAACTAATTTGCCTGGTACTGACGTTACACTTAACAGTCTGTAATTGTCGGGATCACCTCTAGAGCCCTTTTTAAATATTAGTGTTACATTAGCTATCTTCCAGTCATTGAGTACAGAAGCTGATTTAAAGGACAGGTTACAAACCATAGTTAATAGTTCCGCAATTTCACATTTGAGTTTTTTAAGAACTCTTGGGAGAATGCCATCTGGTCCCAGTGACTTGTTACTGTTAAGTTTATCAATTAATTCCAAAACCTCCTCTAATGACACATCAATCTGGGACAATCCCTCCCTCAGATTTGTCACCTACAATGACTGCTAAGGTTTGGGAATCTCCCTAACATCCTCAGCCATGAAGACTGAAGCAAAGAATTCATTTAGTTTCTCCGCAATGACTCTATCGTCTTTAAGTGCTCCTTTTTTATCTCGATCGTCCAGTGGCCACACTGGTTGTTTAGCAGGCTTCCTGCTTCTGATGTACTTAAAAAACATTTTGTTATTACCTTTGGAGTTTTTGGCTAGCTGTTCTTCAAACTCCTTTTTGGCTTTTGTTATTATATTTTTACATTTAATTTGGTAGTGTTTATGCTCCTTTCTATTTACCTCACTAGGATTTGACTTCCACTTTTTAAAAGATGCCTTTTTATCTCTCACTACTTCTTTTACATGGTTGTTAAGCCATGGTGGCTCTTTTTTAGTTCTTTTACTGTGTTTTTTAATTTGGAGTATACATTTAAGTTGGGCCTCTATTATGGTGTCTTTGAAAAGTGTCCATGCAGCTTGCAGGGATTTCACTCTAGTCACTGTACCTTTTAATTTCTGTTTAACTAACCTCCTCATTTTTGCATAGTCCTCCTTTCTGAAATTAAATGCCACAGTGTTGGGCTGCTGAGATATTCTTCCCACTAAAGGAATGTTAAATGTTATTATATTATGGTCACTATTTCCAAGTGGACCTGTTATAGTTACCTCTTGTACCAGATCCTGCCCTCCACTCAGGACTAAATCGAGAATTGCCTCTCCCCTTGTGGGTTCTTGTACCAGCTGCTTCAAGAAGCAGTCATTTAAAGTATCAAAAAATTTTGTCTCTGAATTTTGTCCTGAGGTGACATGTACCTAGTCAATATGGGGATAATTGAAATCCCCCACTATTATTGAGTTCTTTATTTTGATAGCCTCTCTAATCTCCCTTAGCATTTCATAGTCACTATCACTGTCCTCGTTAGGTGGTCGATAATAGATCCCTACTGTTATATTCTTATTAGAGCATGGAATTACTATCCATAGAGATTCTATGGAACATGTGGATTCATTTAAGATTTTTACTTCATTTGATTCTACATTTTCTTTCACATATAGTGAAATTGAAAGCAGGCAAGTGCCGGGCAACCTTAGCCATAGGCGGCACTATCACCTTTGCTTATAATAATAGTGTATGTGTTACCACTGGTGGCTTAAGTCTGTGTTTTATTTTGTTTGTTTGTTTGTTTGTTTGTTTGTTTGTTTGTTTGGCAATAAGTTCTTTGATAATGTGCATCTTTGTCTGTCTCATTTGTCTGCCTAGCAGTGGTCTGTCTGATATAATTTGTAAAATGAATTCAAATTTATAAAAGTATTGTATAATTTAGGGAAATTTTCACTATGCACAAGAAGGATTAATTTGGGGGTGTATTCTGGCAGCTGGAGCTGGTAAAACAGGCATTGACAGCCTGCCTTGCTCAATTTCCTTCCCTGGAGCAGAAACTATGTAGATGCTGTCATCTTCTTTGAAGGGGCAGGTTTTTGTGCTGACTGAAGCCTTATTTTAGCAAGAAAGATGCAGTGAAAATCTGGAAGATCTGTTTGTCTGCTTTTTGCACCTGGTGTTTTAGATTTCACTGAGTAAATTGCAACCTGTTTCCCCCCCCCCTACAGATTTTTCCTCTACTTTTCATAAAAGCTTAGCCTTTTAGTTTAAATAGTCAAACTGGAACCAACTTGCCAGTCTCAGGAAACAATTTGCAGAGTCTAAAAAGTGTATATATCCATTAGAAAACAACCATGCCAATTAATCACTTAAATTAAAAATCATGTTACTGGTAGTCATTGCTGTCTGGCTATACCGAAAGAAAGACGGGAGACATTTAACATGGGTTTAATTAGGCCGTAACTTTATTATGAGATGTCTGGGACTACCCAACAGATAAAAGTGTACAATGAAGGTAATTCCATGTTTATTCCGTAATTACCCCGGGGGCTTTTACCAGCTCCCCCTTTTTTCCATCCAGGTCCCTCCAGCAAATCCAGTGCTGGGATCTTACCATCCACCCCCCCTCATAGGAGGGCTAAGGTGAGCTATAAGAATAGGGGGGTTGGCTCCATGCCGTACCAATCATAGAGGTCCCCAACTACCCCCCGTTCATTTCTTAAACAAACACCTCTTTTTAAGTCTTTTCCCAAGCCATTTATCCAGACAATGTATCCCTTCCCTGTGGAGTACCTGCACTGGACATCCGCCCTACACTTAAATAATGAGTTGCAACATACAGTCTACTGCCCTTCATGCCATGCATGAACAGAGCCCTCAAGCCAATCTGGAGATAAGGGAAAAATTCCTTCCCGCCCCCCACTAAAAAAGGGGCAGCTAGCATAATGCCCACAGCAGGCTTTGACCAAACTTGATATTTTACCACCTAAAGGGGAGGGAGGGTGTGTCCTGCTCCGTGTAAAAGGGAGGCTTCAGGTGCAGAGCTGCCCCTTTTAAACACTGCATTTCTAGGGGATGAGTCAGTGACCACGCTGACCCTTTTGCAGCAGTTTTCATCCTCCTACTCCCTCCAGCCATAAAGCACTGTTCCCTTCATTCGGCCAACCAGCCAAATACCCCCCTGCTTAAAGATGCAGGGCGGTCATTCTGATACTACTGTAAAAACAGTAGTCTCTAGTAAAAGACAGTATTTGCTAATAATTTAATTACCATTCTAAATATAGGGGAAGACTGTAGTATCTCAGGTGTTAACTGTTGGCAACTGATAGTGTTTTAATGGGGACCATTGTAAAAATTTTGTTATATCTGGTCTGACCAAAGACCTCTTATACCTCACTCTTTGGTTTAGTACAACAAATGGTAAAACAGCCAGGAAAGGACATTAAAAATGCTGACCATGAAAAATGCAAATATTTACTTTAACATGAAGCATAAAGTAATTCTTCTAGGTAAAGAAAATTATTTCTTCCTGTTATTACATAATTGCGGATATTATCTGAGGACCTCAAAGAACTTTACATAAAATAAGCCTCCCAAAACCCTGGTACTGTGCCTAGAGAACTCTGAAAGGGAAAAAGGGAAATAAATTAAAATAAGTAGTAATTTCATGCCTGTAGTGGATACATCTGTGGGATGTGAAATTCTACAAGGAGGACAGAGAGAGCTGGGAGTGGGATTCTCAGGTAATAACAGCAACAGAGTTTTAGCTGTGAAAATACTTTGAGAAAGGAAAAACTCCCTTCCCCAAAGGGTCCGAATGGATAAAAGTAGTACAGCACATAACTGCTGGAGTATGAAAAACATGATATATTAGAGACACCATGGATAACTATATAAATGAGGAGAAAGGGTAAATGTCACTGGAACAGAATAGATAACGGTCTTTTGCTGTCACATAAATGCTAAGGTCTTAGGGTGAAGCAGGAGACATTTCAAAACAGGTGGCATTGATCCTGTGATAACGGTCCATTACCATGATTTTATTTCTATGAAACGGATTGATTCAGATGTAATCATTTCATCTGATAGCTGTGGATGCAATTGAATAGTATTTACTCACTGTGTGCCTGCTGCTATATGGCATGCCCACTCAGAGCTCCCATTGACATCACTGTGTCATTATTAACATGCCAGGTTATAATCTGATGAGAGAACAGAGGTGAGGCATGCTTGACAGAGACAAACATATGTTCAGAAGTACATTTCTAAAAATGTACATTCTATTTCTATGAAGAGTCTAGTTGCTGCCTGAAATTTCATACTTTTAAAACCGTGTTATCAGCAAATCTTGGTCAGGTATCCAGCAGTCTAATAAGCCATAAATATTGACACTACATAGGAATGTAAAACAGTGAATCTACAGGTTTTGTAAAAAAAAGCATGAATGGATACAAATTAAAGGACATCCTTAGATGGTTAAATCAGTGTAGCTCTATTGACTTCATTAAACTACATTGATTTATACTTGCTGAGGATCTAGCCCTAAAATTGGCAGCAGTTTTGTTATTGTTTCAAGAGTTATATAAGCTAAACATTTTCTATTAAACATGAGTCAGTAGTGAGTAAAAAATGAGGTACAAAAATCCAATAAATGGACTTCATTGAAACATTCCGCATCAATATATTTTGACATTTTATATGCTTGTTAACTCAATTTAATAAATAATATACAGTATATCGATCATCCCAGCCTTCACACCACTTGGAATGTACACTAACTGTGATGTACGGGAGCACAGTTGTAAGACCATACATATGCCATATAAATGTGAGCCAAAGAGTTTTATAGCTATATAGGTCTTCAAAAATAGTCAATATGTGATAAACACTGGTACTAAGAGTAAGTTTTGATAAAGTTTTGAGGCACAAAAGTTCCCTTTAATCTTAAAGAGGTTTCAAATACTAATTTGCTTTAGTCATGTAATTGATGGCACATTTTACAAGAGAAAAGACACAGTTAAGTGTTTCTGTTAGTGCTCCTTTGAAATGGTTTTGTACTCGAAATCAACTTTCCTCCCTTGTCCTTAAAGGATTACAGAGAAGCGGTGTGGTGTTCACAGGTCTAAGAACCTGGAACTCCTGATTTATAATCTCGGTTTTGTCATCTGACTCTATGGATTGAATTCCAGACTAATTTACAACAGTGTAAACCAGGAGGAATTCTGTTGATGTCAATGGGTAGCATCTTAGCCCCAGTGAGGCCAATGGTGAAAGTCAGACTGGTGTAAAATCACTATAAATGAAGAGAGAATCAGAGCCACTGTGTTGCTTGAGGAAGTCTTCTACCTTGTCTTGGCCTGATTCCCCATTTCCCTACATTTTGTGTAATCATACCCTCTTAGCAGAGGTCTAAATGACAGCGAAAGGTACAAGGCAGTGGAGAATCAGGCCTTCTGTGTTTTGCTTTCTCACATGTAAAATGGGGATAATACTTAGTTGCTGAACTGAGGCGTTGTACAGTGTGTTGGCAATGCAAAAAGTATGATTGATATTAACTACGGAAGAGGTGAATGGTTTTATTTAGCAGTTTCATTCTCTGGAGTATATGCAAAGGGGAATTTAATGTAAGCATATACACCTCTACCCCCGATATAACGCTGTCCTTGGGAGCCAAAAAATCTTACTGCGTTATAGGTGAAACTGCGTTATATCAAACTTGCTTTGATCCTCCGGAGTGCGCAGCCTCGTGCCGCGGAGCACTGCTTTACCGCATTATTTCCGAATTTGTGTTATATCGGGTCGCATAATATCGGGGTGGAGGTGTATATTAATTTAAAGTTAGTCCCCATCAAACCAATAGATGGATTGCAAGCTCTAGCTCAGTGGTTCTCAAACTTTTGTACTAGTGACCCCTTTCACAAAGCAAGCCTCTGAGTGTGACCCCCCCCTTATAAATTAAAAACACTTTTTTATAAATTTAACACTATTATAAATGCTGGAGGCAAATCAGGGTTTGAGGTGGAGGATGACAGCTCATGACCCCCCATGTAATAACCTCGCAACCCCCTGAGGGGTCCCGACCCCCAGTTTGAGAACCTCTGCTCTAGCTGCTTGAGACGTCACAAACTTTATTGCACTTTCACAAAAGAAAGTGGAAGTTAAGTCACAGCCTGAAGTTTTGAACCAATCTGCTCGGTTTGGTGTGTTTTGGTGCTGGTATATTACAGAAAGTTAAAAGCATTGCTAGTAATCTATGTGTGAATTTAGTATTCATGAAAATAAAAGACTAACAGCATTGACTTGAGTATAGTGCAAGCATTCTCTCTTCAAGCTTCCCCACTCATACGCTCAATGAAGCCCTGGCTGAACTCCATTGAAGTCAGTGGAATAGTGCTTGCTTATTGAAGATCTGCATTTGGCCTAATTGTATAGACCTATCACTCCTTCAACCCCTTCCCCCCTCCCCACCTATAATGCACACCATATACCAGGGGAGAAAAAACTGTGGTGACAAGAGAGCTTTTGTGTACAGTTTTTTTCCTCAATACACCATTTGGCAAACTAACTTCTCTTTAGTGCAGTTACTGGAAATATACTTTGTTCCTGAAAAAATAAAATGAGTAAATTGATTGTATAGCACAGTGCATATAGTGTACAGTTTGTATGATTTTAAATAGGGATGGAGGGGTAGTAGTAAAATACCTTGTAGGTTGATCTTGTCCCCAGGGAATTTTTTTTAAAAGCCTTGACAATGGGAACATTGAGAAAGTGACAAAATAATTGCATTTTGTAAGTATTTTTGTGAACCTCAGGAAGAAGTCCTTTCTGACAGGGATTTTAGCAGTGTCTGGAGATATTCCCTTCCCTTCAATTTGATTATGGAATTTTAACAAGGGAACTAGTGAGCAGTCCACCCAGCACATCATTGCCAGTGCCATTTCCTGCCTAACTCACGCCTCCACTCTGACGGTATCCATGAATATCCAAGAAGGACTATCAACAATTGAAAATTGTCCAACTTTTTTTTTTTCAGTTTGCCCTATCCAATAACAGGAATATTATTCAAGGGTAGAGTAAACTCACTATAAGTGGCTTTGTTTTGCAAGGTTAGCATATGTGAAAACTATTGCCTCATACACTAATCTAGGAAGAAAGTTGTGCCAAACTGTATTATGGTTTACTGATGTGCACACATGGGGACTAAGAAAAGTGAACTCATATTGACTTTAACTGAAGCTTGGATTTGAACTCTTGTCTCCGGTTGAGGAATGTATTGCATCACTTGCCTCCCCCCGAAAGAGGCGACTAGCATTTCAGGTAAATACTAGGCACTGGATCAAATGGGAACATCAAAGCTGAATCCCTTCAAATTTGGTGGGTTAATGAGGGCTTGCATCTCTTTACCTGAGTCTGCCTCTGTGGCTTTGAGTATAGGTCAGATCCAAAGTCAGGAGATCTATTTTCCAGGTTTATTTCATATACAATTATAATCTTTTGAGAAGAGTTTTTGAGATTGGATAAAATCAAATCTGAATCAAACCCTTATCCTTATTCTTCCTTCAGTAGAAACCCTGAACATGAAACTAAATGTAATCCAGATCCACATCTGAATATAACTTCCTCAGCCCATTTCCCTCAGCCATGTTTCCCAGAATGCTCTCTGCCTTGATGTTGTGACCTTTCAGTGGAGCAGGGTGGGAAATGACTAACTTTAGGGAGTAATTTTACAGAACTACGTGGATGTATTTTAAAATGCAAAATGTTTTATACAGTTAAACCCAACATGAAAAATGCAATATAGTAGGATGCATTTTCAAAAAATCTCTGCTCTTTTGTAGGAATAATAACTCTAATTTCAAAGCTATTGAATCCAAGCAGAATATGCCACAGTAGTTCCATCTGCCATTCAGTGTTGTTTTGAGGTTTGCATAGAATCCCTGATAGATTTCACTGAAATTAATGGAGGATTGTGACCCAGGGAACTCTAGGTGCCTACTGGCAGTGGGCACAGGGGGTGCTTAGGGTTCAGATATGTATAATCGTTCCCCAAAGGGTGGCATATAAGGTCTTTACCAAGAGCCATTAGCCCACTGGTCATCATATTCACCGTGAAATGTATGTAGCGATAACATTTACGAGGTTATGTATCTGTACTGAAAGTAATGTTCTCAAAGAGTGGGGATTAGGGCATTGCTCTATCAGACATGATAGTATCTAGTTAAGTAAGTCTAGGTTCTAGAATGTGAGTTATGGTTTTATTTTATATGTAACCATTTGTTACCAGTACTTCTGACAGGTATCACTTCAATCTCTATACTTTGTTAAATAAACTTCTACTAGTTTTCACTACAAACACATCTAAGTGTTGTGTGTTAAGTGGAGGGGTGATTTGAGGTGGAACTGGTAAGCTGGAGCATACTGCTTCTTTGGAAGCAGCCAATCTGTGAATATTGTGAGTGTCCAGTGAAACAGGGGCTGGACATTGCAGGGAGATGCTCAGAGGGCTCAGGGATTGGAGGTTTGAAGTGTGTCAATTGCTAATCTGAAGGGAGCGAGCAGGATCTGCATAGGCTGAGAGGGAAGTGCTTGTGTTGCCAATGGCTGGTAGAGTTGGGAAGCTGATCCATGGCGGCCCAGATTAGGCTTCCTCATGCTAAGGGCAGGTGGTAGTGAGGTGCCTCATAGCTCTGGGTACCCCAGGGAAGCATCACAGGGATCACATGGATCAAAAATAGATGTTAATGGAGGATCCAGTGCTAAACATAAAGTAGGACTAACAGAATTAGACTTAATGGAAAGCATAAATCGGTGGGTGGGTTGCATCACAGAGACCCTGTAAGTGAAGTACTTTCCGAGATTTCATCTCATCAATGGAAGAATTTATTGGAAGTAGTGGAGTTTTGAACTAGTATCCTAATGTATTCTGTGGAGCTTTGTAAAAGACAGTTAAAAACATATGAGGAAAAAGTAAAACACTACTGAGGTGTACACTGTCAAGAATTTTCTATTTATAATACCTTTCAGTCAGGGCCGGCTCCAGACCCCAGCGCGCCAAGCGCGCGCTTGGGGTGGCATTTTGCCGGCAGGGCGGCAGGCGGCTCCGGCGGACCTCCCACAGGCATGACTGCGGAGGGTCCGCTGGTCCTGCAGCCCCGGTGGACCTCCCGCAGAAATGCCTGCGGAGGGTCCGCTGGTCCCGCAGCTCCGGTGGACCATCCGCAGGCATGCCTGCGGGAGGTCCACCAGAGCCGCGGGACCAGCGGACCCTCCGCAGGCACGTCTCCAAGAGGTCCCCCGGAGCCGCGGGACTGGCGACCGCCAGAGCGCGCCCCGCGGCGCGCCGCCCTGCTTGGGGCGGCGGAATTCCTAGAGCCGCCCCTGCTTTCAGTATATTTTCTTCCTGGGTGTTATGATAAAATCAGACCTTTCTGTTTTAGGAGGGGCAGATAAAGTAGCTATCCTACAGAGCATGTTTCCCCACAGGACTGCAAATGAAAAATAAGCTAGCCAAGTTATTTTTAGGTGTCTGGGCTATCATGAGACTTTCACAAGAAATCCCCATGAAGAACATCTTTCTGCAGCTCTGACCCATAATAAGCCGGGGAAAGCAAAAGCTGCTGAATACATTGTGTCATACTATAGAGTTGTTTTTACTCATTTCTAGGCCATCATTTTACAAAAAAAGTTAGGAAAATAGATTGTAATTGTGCAATCAGAAGAACTTCATAGTTGTAGTTGTGCTTAAATTTCTGTTCTGCATGTGAATGGATAGGTATTGAAGACAGATTTTGTTATAGGCAAACTACTAGTGTGTGCCAATCACATCATTGTTTTAGTAGGGCGGGTTTCTGGGAATTAAATTGTTCATGTGGATGTAGGGGGTGCTATTTATTGGAATAACTGATATTTCTGCTTGAGCGCTATTCAGTGTGCTCCAATTTTATTTATGGAAGTCTGAGAACAAATTATTTTTGTATATTTCTTTAATAATAACAACACAGTAAATAGCATATTTAAGTACTGGAATGCATGTCTCAATGATGCAACAGACTTATTCAACTATAATACTACTACCTAATTATTTAACCAGTATATCTTAATTTTGTTTTATATTTAATTTAATTGAACCTGTACACATACTTTATACATATAGGATTTTGTACAATATTACAGCCTTAGGCCCTGACTTGCAGACACATCCATACATCTGAAGAAGTGGGTCATAGCCCACGAAAGCTTATGCTCTAATAAATGTGTTAGACGTTAAGGTGCTACAAGACTCCTTGTTGACTTTACACATTGTGAATAGTCCCATTGCCCTACTTAATTACCCAAGGTAAGCCCTGATAAAGAAACTCTGGTTCTTTTTGTTGCTGTCAGGCTTTCGAGTTTGCACATGCATTCACATGTCTAGATAGGTGTAATTATAACAAGTCCACATAAGTAAAAATAAAATATTATTTTACAGTTAAAGCTGCATACAATATGTTTATGGTAAAACCCTCCAGCCTTCTCTTGATGCATTCCAGGCACACACACTTGCCAAACACTTGCACCACTTGATTGGCTATACAGGTCAGAGGTATCTGCCTGAGGTCCTGCATGTCTGGCTTGATGAAGTGCCCCACAAACCTAGAACCATCTGAGGTTGAGTCCTGCTCTACATGACAGTGGATGGTGTCATGTAGAAATCCCCCGTGATCCCATAATTACAAATTAAATCTTAGTTTAATTTATAAAGGGCCAGATCTTGCAGCCTAAACTCAATTAAAACTCCTTTTTTTTTTTAAATGAGAATTTCTTGAAGTAAAGACTGAAGGATTTGACTGGTAGGTAATTAAAATCTGAAGAAGTTGTACCTACTCGTGTCATCCTCTTTAACCATAATTGTGTTTTGCTTAATGCTTTGACAATTTTAAATATGTCTAAACATCAGACACAGTATGTAATTTATTTTCTCTCTGGTTAAAAACAACAACATGTTGTTTCCTTTATAATGGTTCTCTTATGCACCAAAGGCGTCTCTCTGTCTTTGGATGTTGCACTTTGCCCTCAGCAGCTTACCGGGAAGGACTAACTAATGGTCGGTCTGTCAGCACTCTGTTTATATTTGTGGGTGTGCATGTGTAGTATCCCTGTGCTACTGTACCTGGTTCTTGTTTTACTCTGGTCTCACTTATATAAATCTCCAATTTTAAAGCATGATTATGAACTATCAGTATTTATTATCTTACTTTACAGAGGTTAACATAGACTCCAAAGATGGGATCCAAAAGGAATGTAGACACTGTCAGGCTTCAAACCTGCTGCTGACTAGACACCCCCGCCCCCTGTTCCTGCCACCTTGTCTGGTTCCTACTGTTTGTTTCTGCTCCCTCATCCTGACACTAGTTATTGACTTTGCCTTTGACTCCTGGAGCAGCTTCTACCTCTGATTCCAGTTTGACTCTTGGTGTTGCTTCTATCTCTGACTCGTTGGCATGACTCCTGATCATGCCCTTAACTTTGCTCTGGGTTTTGAACATTATGTGAAATTGCCCACATATGGGCCCTGGCAGGTGTTGAGTGTCACAGTATCTAGTTTTAAAGCAACCAGAAACAATACAGATTTGCAAAGCCTGACTTAGGCACTCAGGCTTCCAACACAATGAACAGAGAGAGAGAGGCGCCTAAAAATGTGATGCACAAAAGCTGGCACACTACGCAGGGAGGTGTCTAAATGAGCCAATGGTAGATGCCAACTAGAGGGGTGTGTCCTAAGCCTCTCTCAGAATTAGATGCCTACGTCTGGGCTTTACAGGGACATCTATCTCTGCTAGCAATCCACAAATGGGAACCATCCACTTGGAGTTAGGCAGCTTAGATGCTTAAAGCAATTTTTGTGAGAAAAATTTGGCACCTGCTTTGTTTCACCCAAATGGCCTGCAGAGGAGGAGGTAGTGGAGCAGAAGGACTGGGCCCAGGGTCTCCTGCCTCCCAGGTGGGTGCCTTCACCACTGGACCACAGTCATTTTCTCTCTCTGGCCCAAGGACTATTTAAGTGTTCATCCACAGTGGAACAGACATTGGCCCAGGGAGAACAAGAAAATGATGCAGTAGAATAGTAATTAGGACATCCACCTGGAAGGTGAGAGATCCTGAGTCCAGTCCCCTTCAGCCAATTACTCTTTCATTATTTATCCACAGTGGAACAGCTTCAATGGAGAGGCTAAAGGAGCCCTCACATCAGAATATTCATAGCCTCAGGGATTAGAGCATTCTTCTGAGAGTTGGGAAACCCCTTATTCAAATCCTTTCTCCCTCTCTGTCAGAGAAGGAGGAATTGAACCTGGGACTTCCACATCCTGGATGTGTGTTCTAACCACTGGGCTAAAAGCCATGAGGTGGCTTTTATTGCCTCTTCAGCATGGATTTTGAATGGGGCATGCTCCATGGCTGGCTACTTGGTCCTATCCTGCATGTAACTGAGGCAAAATGAGCACCTGTCTTCTCCTGGTTTGTGAATTACTCTGGGGTTTAGGTGGGAGATAGGTGCCAGGGTGTCTGAAAGAGAGCAGCAGTGTGCATTTCCCAAGGTCTAAACCTTAGGCTGCTGGGGAACTTTAGGTGCTGAGTGAGTTCAGATGCCTTTAGTTTTAGGCAGTGCCTAAGCAGGAGTTTTGTGGATCACAGTGGTGCAGCACACAGGGACTTGGGTGCCTAACTCTGGAATGCCTAAATTGTTTTGTGGATCATACCTCAAATAACTAATGAAAGAATAATGGGAAGCATGAATTCCTAAGAGAAAATCTCCAGCTTGAAACATAGGTGCTGGGACTAAGGGTGCTGCCACACCCCCTTGCTTGAAATAGTAATAACAACCCAATTACAGGGTTTTACCTTCAGCACCCGCACTATAAATATTGTTCCAGCACCACTGACTGGAACATCTCACTTACCCTCCCTTGCAGCATATAGTAGGAATTTGTGTGAGCTTGTGTATATAGAAAGTGTGTGTGAGAAAAATGTGACATTAAACAATGTGTTTGCCTTATGTTTGATAATCTGGTAAGAAATACAGTGTCATTGAATAAATACTTAGATTAACTGTACTGTACATACAGTGCCCAGCTCTTCTATGCAGAGAAGTATGAAATGCACGCCACTCACTGGTGGAAGGAGAATAGGTACTATTTAGGCAGAGTGAAACAAAAGTAGCATACTGTATTTGCTGAATGGCAAAGGAAGATTGCAAAGGCATGAGAGGTTTTCATAGCTAGGTCCATAGTTGATGGAACCTCTGAAATGTCAGCAAAATGCTGTGAGGGGATTATCTGAAAAGAGAGACAAGGAAGGTAGAAAGGCCTGTGATTGGGTGTCTACCCCCCACAGGTGAACGAAGGGTTAACAAGTGTCTGCAAGCTCAGTTAATCCACTTTGCAGCACCTGGAGGGTATATCAGGTTTCATTTATTATTAGACACAGCTGCATCTTCTTCATAAAAGAAGGAAGTGAAAGCTATGGGGGAGGTCTATGAGAGGGACTCAAGACAGAGAAACCCAGAAGAGAAGAGAAGAGAAGAGGGAGTCAGTCAGTCAGTCAGTCAGTCAGTCCCTGCTCATTGAGATGGGCCTGGGGAAGGCAGAGTGAAGAAGGCCACAGAGATGGAATGAATTTCTGTGGTGAGCCTGGGCAAGGGGGCAAGGCACAGAGAGGCAGTCCTGAGGGAGTAGTGTTCCAGCAGAGAGGGAAAGAGCTGGGAGGATATATGGAGAAGCCAGAAGTCTGAGAACCTGAGGAGAGAGAGGCTGCATTGAGCACATGGGGCGTGGCAATAGGGAAACAGCAGTGCAGCCAGGAGTAAGAGCCCTGTGTTGGAATGGAGAGGAGAGGATGGGAGTGAATTTCTCTCTCAGCCCTGAGAAATGGATGTACAAGTTTGATGTAAGAACTATGAGCCTTAAGCATGGGCAGAAGGATCTCTTGTGTTGGGGCACTTTTGGACTTCTAGATATCCTTTTCTTACCCCAGAAGAGGAAGGATTAAACTGTGATCTGACGAGAGGGCCAAGTAGTGTGAAGGGATCCACCACAGGGGAGCAACTGTTGGTGGGAGTGATGAGTGGAAAGACCTGCTATTTCATTCTCAGCGACAAGGGAGTGTGCTAGAGGTGAGTCCATTCTTCCACATGGCCATTAAAGGGAGGGGGTGAGAAAAAAGGCAGAAGCCCTGTCAGCTGAATCGTTCCTCTTGGTGGAAGTATTCTCCAAAGAGTGGTGTGAGAGATGCAGTCCTGGAGGTAACTTAAGTCACGTTGCTTTCTGCTTTGCTACTGTCAGACGAACACTTATTAAAACATTCCTTTTTTAAAAACATTCTGATAGTGATGGAACTCAAGTCAATACGCTGCCCCAGATACTCACCTGTGCTCTGATCATCCCATCAATTGCCCATGCAATGCTGACAGTGGCTGGGCCCCAAGTGACTGAGCTAAATAAAAAGAAACAGTTCCCAAATCTTTTGGGCAGGAGTTACCAGATTAAGCCCTTAGTATACCAGCCACTGTACCCTGCATCCCAGTCACTTGTTAACCTCACACACTAACAGAGTTGTATAATACAATTCAACCTGTATTCATATAGGGTTAGCCTCTGTGCAGACTTGAAGGGCAAGGCAAGAAACTTACTCCCCTTTACATGATTGCCCTAGCTCATGTCCACTAGTCCTTATGCTCTGGGCAGCAGCGTGACTGCTTGTTCCTGCCCTTTGCTAAGGAGCAGGATGCCAGAAAAGGTGCTGGTAGCAGACAGGGCTGTGGAGCCATCATGCCAGGAGCAACAATGACACCCTCCCATATTGCAGAAAGACAATCTTTCCAGTGCTGTTCTGCACTGCCCCCTGCATAAAAATTAAAGTCACAACCTAGCCCAAAGTATGTACATGCGAACAATTTAGCTGCTCCAAACCATAGCCTTCTGGGAAAAAAAACCCTATAGATTAAAGCTGCACTATGAGTTAAAGTGCACACAGATGAATGAGAGACATCAGGGACATTGCACTAAGGCCCAGCATAGATTACTCGTAATTAGGATAGAGAGTATGAGAGAATAGAATACTAATCACAAAAGCCTGAAGTGCCAAGCCTGATATGCATGTCAGTGATGGACAACTACTGTGTTGAAGTACCTAGGGAACAGTTCTATAAAAAGCCACCAATAAGACTAACTTTGAGACCATGCTAATATCAACCTGCGGAGAAAGAGGTTTGCAGGCTTCACTATTGCAGGCCACATCTCCCCAGTGCATGCTTCTGCTACTCCCAAACCTAAAGGCTGATTGAATCTTTTTTGTAATACTTACATAAAGGAAGTAGGCCTCTTATAGCTGCTCTGTCATCCATGTGAACACTTTTGTCAAAAACAGTAAGAGATGAGGCAGTAATATAATAGGTTCCCGCTTCAGGAAAGCAGTAATTGCTTCCTCCCTCAACTGACAAAAGGATTTTTATTTGTTTATAAATTGTTTAATAAGGGAGGGAAACCCCTTGAGATGCAATCATCTTTCTTTCAAGTCAGTCCTGGGAGCAACAAAGTCTGGGGCAATAGAACAAGCAATAAACTTAACCCTTATTAGCAACTTGCTAGCTATTTTCTTTTACTTACCGACAAGTCTGAATCTGTCCAAAATAGAGAGTGAGAGAGATCTTATGACTAAAGTGATAAGACAGTGTTCACCTTCACAGCTGCTGGGAAGTCAAGTTAGAAGGAGATTGAAATTGAGCTGATTTAATGAACCTTTCTTGGAATAACAAAACAGGTACTAAGCAGATCAGACTGCTTGTTTGAGTCTTCAGCTGGTGAAATCTTGAGGCTAATAATAGACTTTGTAAATGAAAAATAGTAACTGGCTTATACTGTATAGATCTCATAATACGTACTTGAAGAACAAAGTATATAATGTTGTTGTAGGGTTTACCCCACTCTCCCCCTTCTCTGACACTATTGACAGCCTAGTCAGTCATGTATATGTAACGCTGGTGAGTTCAAGTTACTATGAGTATCTTAATTTTTGCATTTTCTGATTCTGGAGTGTTTAGAAGTGTGCCCTTATATTCATGTAAGTTTTGTATTTTAATATGTTTTACATTTTTTGTTTGGAAGTCAAGAAATGCGCAGTGAGAAGCTTTGAGCAAATAGAACAAAATAGAAAATCTGTGCTTTTAAACATCTAACTTTTTACAAGCTCAATAACTGTTGAGGCCTAATGCCCAGTCCTACAATCAGACTCACACAGGCAGACCTCTGTGCTTATAGAATCATAGAACTGGAAGGGACCTCGAGAGGTCATCTACTCCAGTCCCCTGCACTCATGGCAGGACTAAGTATTAGCTAGACCATTCCTGACAGGTGTTTGTCTAACCTGCTCTTAAAAATCTCCAATGAAGGAGATTCCACAACCTCCCTAGGCAATTTATTCCAGTGCTTAACCAGCCTGACAGTTAGGAAGTTTTTCCTAATGTCCAACCTAAACCTCCTTTGCTGTAATTTAAGCTCATTGCTTCTTGTCCTATCCTCAGAGGTTAAGAGAAACAGTTTTTCTCCCTCCTCCTTGTAACAACCTTTACTTGAAAACTGTTATGTCCCCTCTCAGGCTGTCTCTACTCTGCCACCTTCAACGCTGAAACTTTAGTCATTCAGGGGTGTGAAAAAACACCCCCCTGAGCGACAAACATTTTAGCACTGAAAAGCGCCAGCATAGACAGTGCTTTATTGCCGGGAGCCACGCTTCCAGCGACAAAGCTACCACCCCTCGTTTGGGGGGGGGGGGAGTATCGCTGAAAGAGCTCTCCCCCGGCGATAAAGCATGACTACACTGCCCACGTCACAGCACTGCCACGGCCATGCTGTAACATGGACAGTCTATAAGGTGCCACAGGATTCTTTGCTGCTTCTACAGAACCAGACTAACACGGCTACCCCTCTGATAAGTGTCAACATACTCTCAGACATCTCTTTTCTAGACTATGTGGAATCCTACTGACTTTAGTGAACCTTCCTGAAGACACAAAGGCCCAGATCTATTCTGAAGTCTGGCCTAGGAGCTGTCAGCTCTCTGGTTTCCTTCTTTCTGAAGGGTCTGTTTTTTCCCCTTGAGATGTTGGGGGTGAGTAAGAGGAGTTACCTTTAATACTGCAAGGATTTTTGTTCCAACATCCCTCTTCTCCCACAATAGGTCTCTGTTTTAGCAACCTTGCTTCTTTGAGAGAAGTAGAAAAATGGCATAATCTGGGCTGGGTTTATTTCCATTTACATTCCAGTGACTAGAGGAAGTGGCTGATTTAATAACTGTAGAACTGCCATCTCATCTAGAGACAACATATGTCACCTTCACATTTAGCTCCGTCTTCATTGCTCAAATTGGAACCCAAATTATCCTTGTAACTGAGATAAAGTATAAAGAACCATGTGTTGCTGCCACATCACTGCATCAGCCTTTTAACATTTGGCTATTAGTGACTCATCCTCTTTGGGAAAATAGGCATTCTCTCTTCTCCCCCTTCCCCACACCTTGCCTTTTTCTGTTTCCTGTGTTTCCATCTCTAAGTATTCATGTCCCCTGTTCTCTGTGTTTGTGTATTTCCCACTGTTAAAGGGGCTTAGGCACAAACAACTAAAAATAAACCCCAGCATCTTTCCTTTGTTACTCAGAATTTCTTTTGTTTTTTCGGATCTTGCTTTTCAAAGCCGAATATCTCTAATAGACTATGTCTATGCTGCTGTCTTTTAGTGCTTTAATTGGTATTACACCTCCTTGACCTAAAAGAACAAGAGCGCTTTTTCCAAAGCAAGCAAATTATACACTTCTGGTTCTGCAGCAACATCACGCTCTTGAGCAACTCCTTTAAATGAGTTCTGTGTAGAAAGCACTTTTGAATTACAATATATTGAACTAATAAAGTCCACGTTAGTTATTATGGTACTTCTATGCCACTGTTAACAGAGCAGTGCTAATCCCATAATTAAAGTCAGTGTAGTACCATATTCATCTCCTGTGGGTATATTTAGATCTAAACCATTTCACCTCATTTCCGAAATACTGTAATTGGAGTAATTATTTTTACTCTATTATTTTTATGAATTAAAATCCAGCTTTCGGCATATTACGAAAATTAGAGATAAAACAAAGTAAAAAAAATACTAAATTAAAGATAAGGGCAAAGATAAGTCAAACCACCCAGCACAATTTCTAGGGAATGTCAGACAAACTCTTTATTTTTTTGTGCAGCATGGTTGGTTTTTGAGAGCGCAGAGGAAATTCTTGCTGATCAGTACTTCTCTCACCCTTCCAATTCTGGTTAATGAGAGGAGGAGGGGAAAAGTATTGGTTAATTTTACTGGTGCTTGGTGAATGTAGGGTTTGTGTTGAATAGTAGGTAGGAAAGACTTACTTTAAACTCTACATGGAGAGTGGTGGGATCGAGAAAACACACTAAATTAGAATCTCTCTAAACAAGAGTTTTAAATAGAAAAATGCTCTGTTTGAAATTTCCGTGTATTATGGCTTCTGTAAGAAGTTGGGCACATGGAAGAAAGTTAAAGGTGGCTTTAGGCAGGACATCTTTAATACCGGGGCGCACCACCTGAAAACAGAAACCCCACACAACTGCACACATTTCACCAGGACACGTTTTCTAAAATCCTGTTGGAAGCTTACTCAGCAATGCCTTGGCGGGAGGGGGAAATTAAGGAGGAAGTGCCAGAGCGGATCTTAGCATTTTTGGTTGCTCATGTGCAAAGGGCTGGCCTAAGGATTTTGAGGAGGTGCTAATGAAATGATTCTGTAGAATATATATACCCAAATTTAACTGCCTAGTTTTATATGGGGGTGTCTTGATCTGGTTTTGCCAATT
Source organism: Mauremys reevesii (assembly GCF_016161935.1). Lineage (NCBI taxonomy): Eukaryota > Metazoa > Chordata > Testudines > Geoemydidae > Mauremys > Mauremys reevesii. Next base: position 116,936,559 of record NC_052625.1, on the reverse strand, counting down.
CTCATGACTTGGTCGTGTCTTTGCAATATTTGGTGTTCCCCCCCAAAGTCCCACCTGCTGCAATCAGTTTATTAACTGAGAATCTCAGCTTTTATTAATTAAAAAATCAGTTTCTGACCCTCCTGGTTGTGAAGAAAAGCTTGAAAACATAAACCCCAAGAACTCCAGTACCATATAAAAAACCTCACAACATTTATTATTTTTAAATCTTGTCCTTTTTTAAAGCCAATTTCATGATTCCCGGGGCCTGACTCATGATTTTTTTTTTAAACGTTGGGGTTGGTAGTACTACTTTCCACACTCCCATCACCTTCCTTCATCGGGATGGAGGTCAGCTTTCAAAACTGTTTCAGCAAGGAAGAGTGCTAGGAACCTACTCTTTCTTTAGAACAAAAGCTGAGAGTCTCTTTTCTATTTCTGTTTCCCACAAAAACAGGGTTCCTGGCCTTGGGCTTTACGGCCCCCAGGGCAGGCTCTAGGAAAAGCAACTGGAACTGGCACAAAAGCCAACAAAACCTACCTTTTAGTTGGCCAGTAGTGAGTCATTTATAATAGTGTTTCTGTCATCAGTGCAACCCTGGAAGAGGATATTACCCTCACTTCATTTTAATTAGGAGCTGATGGCTAAAAATAATCACCCTGTTTGTGGGAGGAGAGACAAGGTAAGATAGATACACAGACTCCCACATGCTCAGAAAAATAGTAAGGTAGAATTCACTGAATAGCAATTGAATTAGAGATGGGGGAAATTAGTATTAGCTTCAGAGAGAGAGAGAGAGAAAAGCCCAAAAGTAACTCCACATTTTACTGGCATGTACAACTGCTTCTCCTCCCACACGCTGAGCACTAATAGCTGCAGCACATTCCGACCAGAACACTCAGACACACATAGGGGTCATACAGTTCCCTGGAGCTCTCTCCTATTGCAAACCATTAAGTGAGCAGAAGAAATACCACAAAGAACAGAGCTATAGTTCAGCCAGTAAACACATTATGTCTCCTGTTGAGACTGCATCTTCCAGGACCAGCTCAGGAACACTTTGAACTGGAAAATGGTTTATGTATCTTTGCAGAAATTAAGCACTTCTGAAAAATACATACAGCATTTGGCAGATATGAGACCGGTGTTGCAAGCTAGCATAAAAAGACAAAAAACATTGGGCAATGAAGTCCCTCAACAAGAATCTGTATGACTGTTTCTTTTTGCTAGCTTTTGCCTAGTTTCAAACCTATTCAAATATCATGTGTGGAAAAGTTCTGCTGCACTAAATGTTGGGTTTACATTCTATTTAGGAGAGACTGTCAAAACAGGAGCAGAGGAGGCAAGCAGGGAAAAAATCAATGGGACCGAGTAAGAAAACAAATGTAGAGCTGTTGTGAAAAAGAGGAGGAGGGAGAACGATACTATCTAATACAATAGTGTTGTCTTTTTTCTTGACACTAGTATAACCTCTTCTGAGTGGTAGAAGATGTTTGGGGCCTTGCAGATTGGTTTCCCAGCAGAGGAGACATCAGTGACACAGCCTGTAACTTGTTTTATTTACTCACACACTCCACTCCTGGAACATAGGTGGTCAAACAGCATACAGGGCAACCTTTTCCCCCACAGGAATCTCAACACAACACCAGTGCTAGGTTCCCAGGCAGTAACTCTGTCTCAAGAATTGAATCAAGTCAGAGCAAACTCTCCTGCGGCTCATGCAGCTCCTTCAATCCAGAACGTTGTATATCACCACAAGATTTCTTCCATGATTAAAAACTTGCTTGCCTGCTAAGAAAAAGAATATGGAAGACTAGGTAACAGCACCACCTGATGATGCCTAGATAGTAATAATAGTTATAGTACAATACTGACTGCTTACTTGTGTCAGTGCAAATTTTAGTTGGGGTATTTGGCTTCTTTCATCCCTAATATATAACAAAGGTTACTCAAGATCAGTTTTTGTTTTGTTTTAATTTGATTTACTTTTATCCCCCTGGAGTGGGGTGGGGTGTAGTTCAATTACAGGAGGTAATGAGTACTCAATACCTTGAATATTTAATACCTTTTGAATGGACACAACGATACATGATATTTACAAACCTAAAACCTCCCAAAGTTTACCTAGCTCTGTAAAATCTGGCTCTCATCCTGCACTGTTAAGGTTACGTGCAACTCTACCTACCTGAATAGTCCCACTAGTGAATAAAGTTATGTGCATCCATAAGTGTTTCCTGGATTAGGTCCTATAGTATTGGTTTAACCAGCCAGGTCTAAAAATAAAGGCTGGAATATTAAAAGTTGCTGAAAGGAGTTGAGTAAAAATCCTAGTCAAAACTGTTGTGTATGCAGTAGTCCAGTACTTCCAGTTACTAACACTCAAATCTTGAATCTACCCCCATTCCCCCCAAAGTCTGAGACTGGCTTAAAAATAATAATTTTAATTTTTTGGAGGGGTGGGGTGTCTTCTGTTTTCTGGTACTTCAAAGGGTGCTCAAGTTGTGATATCAAGCTTTTCTCCACAGCCAGGATAGCTAGAGGCTTACTCCTTTTTTTTTTTTTTTTTTTGACAGCTGAGATTCTCATGTAATCACTTGTCTCCAAGAGCTGGGACTTTAATTAAAACACCAAATATTGTGAGACTTGTGATAAAATTGTGAGAGTTGGCAACACTGTTTTGTTAATTATTAGCCACAAGTACCATATGTGAGAAGCCTGTTGATGGGTGGGCTGTTTGTGATTTAAGCAAATTTGTTTAAAAAAACAAACAAACAAAAAAATCCAGTGCCATTGATAACTGTTGAAAATTAGTGTGTTTCTGGATGCGAAACTGTTCCTAATGCTCCATTCATTCTTTCTCCTTTAAATATACCACCAAAAAGCAAAATAAAGGCTCAGTACAAAGAGAACAAATACTTGATCTGCATCACTTCTGTTCAGTTTCCAGCAAGATCTTTGTCAATCTAGATACAAAACCTTTCTCCTGTAAACTACCAATATTAAAAACATCATCTAAAACATGTCAAACCCACAGTTCACGTAAGGCATAGGCCTGCTCTCAGAATCTCTGCAGAGGTAAGTTGCTAAGGCTCTTGTAAAATCAGCTCCTGCCACTCTGATGATGAAGCCCTAAAACTCCACCTGCTCTGTGGAAAGGGCATGTCTTTTTTTTATAAAGGGACAGGAATTCAGTGTCTTCCAGTATTATTAACCCTGCATGGCAGGACATCTGCATAACCGGTGGCATTTTAAGGCCCAGGTCTATAGCTGATTATTTCATAACCTGCATCTTGTGGAGATGTAACTGATTGCTTATTTGGCATTTTTGCTACATCACCTGTGTGCCTTTGTGTTCTGGACTCGCTCATCCATAATAATCAAATCACTTTCTCTCTGGTGTTCTACCTACTTGGCCTTTCTTCCTCTGCTCTGTTTTCCTTTGAAGGCTGTGTGAAATATTTACAGCAAAACCAATAGGTAATAATTGGAGATATACCAATCTCCTAGAACTGGAAGGGACCTTGAAAGGTTGTTGAGTCCAGCCCCCTGCCTTCACTAGCAGGACCAATTTTTGCCCCAGATACCTAAGTGGCCCCCTCAAGGATTGAACTCACAAGCCTGGGTTTAGCAGGCCAATGCTCAAACCGCTGAGCTATCCCTCCCCCCTTGTTATATGTGTTTCTTTTCAATTTCAGAAAAAATGTTCAAATTAATCAAAGCACAGTGAAATTTTGTGATGTTTGTGGGGCTTTTTGCTTCAAAAACTAATACAATGTTTGAATGGAAATGAGCCTGTTTTCCTCAGGAAGTGGTAAAACTCTGGCACTTCCATTTTCTAAATTTTATTCTGACAAACATCAGTTTTCATTTCAAAATACAAAGTATCAACATTTAAATGTTTAATGCAAAACTGCCCCTTAAGAACATAACATAAGAATGGGCATATTGGATCAGACCAATGGTCAATCTAGCCAAGAATCCTGTCTTCTGAAAGCAGCCGGTGTCAGGTGCTTCAGAGGCAATAAACAGAACAGGGCAAGTGTGGAGTGATCCATACCCTGTCATCAGTCCCAGCTTCTGGCAGTCACAGGTTTAGGGACACCCAGAGCATGAGGTTGCATCTCTGACCATCTTGGCTAATAGCCATTGATGGACCTATCACCTGTGAACTCCAATTCTTTTTTTAACCCAGTTATACTTTTAGCCTTCAGAGCATCCCCTGGCAATGAGTTCCACAGGTTGACTGTGCGTTGTGTGAAGTTGTTGTTCCCCTTGGTTGTTTTAAACCTGCCACCTATTAATTTCATTGAGCAATCATACAGAATCATAGAAGATTAGGGTTGGAAGAGACCTCACAAGGTCATCTAGTCCAACCCCCTGCTCAAAGCAGGACCAACCCCAACTAAAACATCCCAGCCAGGGCTTTGTCAAGCCAGGCCTTAAGAATTTCTAAGGATGGAGATTCCGCCACCTCTCTAGATAACCCGTTCCAGAGCTTCACCACCCTCCTAGTGAAATAGTTTTTCCAAATATCCAATCTAGACCTCCCCCACTGCAACTTGAGACCATTTCTCTACCCCAATATAACACTGTCCTCGGGAGCCAAAAAGTTATAGGTGAAACCGCGTTATATTGAACTTGCTTTGATTCGCTGGAGCGCGCAGCCTGGTACCCCTGGAGCGCTGCTTTACCACGTTATATCCGAATTTGTGTTATATCAGGTCACGTTATATCGGGGTAGAGGTGTAGTTGAAGGATGTTATCAAATCCCCCCTCATTCTTCTCTTCTCTTTGGCTTGTGTTATGCAGGTCAGACTAGATGATCTGATGGTCCCATTGGGCCTAGAAATTTATCAGTCTCTTAGAACTCTAAACAAAGTTGCTGTACCAGACCTAGCATAGTTACCAGGACACTTGCTATAGGTCTGATTCAAAGCCCAGTGCAGTTAGTGAGAGTCTTTTCTTTGACTTCACTGGGCTTTGGATAGGTCCCCAGTCATACAGTTCTATTAAATAATAATGAAAGTAAAGATGGGATCATTTCTGATAGCAATTAAGAGTATATTAAATAAACTATGAATGGAAAAAAAACATTTTCAGTTTGCTAGATATTCTGGGTTTAGAAGCCACTTGCAAACTGATCTGATGTTTGCAGCTGATGTTCTTGAGGAAAATCATTCAGCACTGGCAAAGTCAATTCACTTTTATGCACTTAATGTTTCATTATAATTTCATTTGTTTTTATGTACTTAGCTGGGCTCTTGTACTCATTCCCCTGAAACACTTTAGTGTAATGTTTTTGGAAGTGCACGTAACCTTGGGGACATACTCCTAGCCGTTCCTTTCTCTTTTGAGAATACAAAATCCATATGGTGCTCTCTCCAAAAAGGAAAGCATTTCTGCTGCCTTGATTCCAAACCAGTTGTCATTACATTTAAATAAAAGGTGAACAGTTTGAGGAAAAATCTAATTATTCATTGTTGCTTGTATTTGTTGTACAATTTGAATATTTACAGTTTTATATAACAATGCAGAAAATCCAAGTTGTACATTTCTGTCAATGAAAGTTATTATTGCCATCAGTGTTGGCCATAAACTCCTGTGCAGAGCAACTAGGGAACTAATTACTTCAAATTGATTGCATACAAGCTAACCAGTAAAAGTGTGGTCAAAATTATCACATGCGAAATCATTGAGAAGAGTGTTGTACATTATGTGTACTACTGTCTTTAGTATATTCCAGTTTGAAATCACTGGAATTGAACAGTGTTTTAAAGGTTCTCTTGAAGAGGGGAAGTTTAATAAGGTGCTCCATTATATATTTCAGAGGGGTAGCCGTGTTAGTCTGGTTCTGTAGAAGTAGCAAAGAATCCTGTGGCACCTTAGAGACTAACAGACGTTTTGCAGCATGAGCTTTCGTGGGTGAATACAAGCTTGCATCCGAAGCATCCGAAGAAGTGGGTATTCACCCACGAAAGCTCATGCTGCAAAACGTCTGTTAGTCTATAAGGTGCCACAGGATTCTTTGCTACTTCCATTATATATTTAATTCACAGTTAATGTTTGTGTATATAGATAAATATCTGTGGAGTTGAGGCCTGAATTCCCTGTTTATCCTCAGTTTTTGCATGTTTAGATGACTCCAGTCCCATAGATGCACGTGCGATGTAACTAATCAACAGTGCAAATTGTAAATGTAATAATTGAACATATAACATGAAATTCAAACTAAAAATGCCCTGTTTGGTAGTATTGACTGGTAATACTTGAGCACATATATGTTTGTGGCAAGCTGGCACAAAAGGGTTGTGAACATGATCAAATCAAATTTTAGTATCAAATTCCAGCAAACATTTGTGGAAATGTTTCCCATTATTAGCTCAGTCTTAGCCAAAACTAGCACTTCACTTGGTGCCCAGAAATGAATCGGAAAGTATTGCAGACTAGCTGTACTTAATAGAGGGTCAAATTTCCAAAGGAGCTCAGGGTCCAGAGTCAGGGCGCAGCACTGAACAGAGCTCCCCTACGGTTGTAGCACTTGAATAAGGACCAGATTTTCAAAAGTGCTTAGTAGCTCCCATTGCGACACTTATGGCTGGAATTTCAAAAGAGGTCAACAGCCAACATGCTGAGTTCTTTGGAAAATATGTCCCCAACTGTGGGAGCTTAGCTTTTCTGAATATCCTGGTCAAGAATGTTTCCTGCAGGGAATTCGTTATAAGTAAGTGAACAGCATTCTATATGATCTGGAGTTTCCAGGTGGTGTTCAGTTCCTGTGTGATTTTTCACTTGTACGGTTTCTTATCTGTATTTAGTGGAGAGAAGTATTGTGGTATATGATGCATTCACAGATCTTCTCAGTAGCAACTTCATGAGTGACAGGTAGCTCAGGTACCCTGTATGTGTGTGTTAGGATTACACATCTCTTGAGAGGAATATGACTGGGACTAAACTAAGCAAGTATCTCAAAGAATTTTTAAATTGGACCTATTTTACATGAACATTAAATACTCAACTGCCAAGTGATGACACTCTTGAAATACCTCAAGTCTGAAACACCTAAATAAGATTGTATGTCAAAACAGAAAGTTTTGTCTTGGTAGCAGGAGAAAGGTTTTGCCTTGCTTGCTCTCCTGAAAGCTATGTTAATAGTTCTTACATGTAAATTAAACGTGATTGGATTGATTCTTAACATCTCAAATTTAACTTTGTAATTTAAATGGAATCCTTTATGTGTATTAATTTTAATAAATGGGAAGTTTATTGGAGTAAGGAAGGCAATGTACTGTCTCTGAAGCCTCAGTGGCTAATCTAATTGCTATTAATAAATTGTAAGAATCTAAGTCCCCAAACCTGGGTTATTTAATCAAAGATAGAGATGTAAAAAAATCACACACAAGAGGTTTGCATTCTTCAATGGGGAGCTATCCCTGAATGGAAATTCCTCAGTGCCCCCTGAGAACCTCTAAATGGAGGGTGTAAGTCAATGTGTTGGGGAAATCTCTATTCTGTGTTCACTTGGTTACTTAGCCATATCCAGTGTCATTTCATTTATATTGGCATAGGTTGGTATGGGGCTAGATGATCCCTAGCCCCACATGGGTACACAGAGTGGAAGGAAGAGTGCAGGGAGCTATTCTTCTAACTTGCACCCCAGCACACGGTCCAGGTACAACCTTGATCCATGTGGTCCATGGAGCAAGGACTGAGAGACTCCAGCATCACCAGGAGTGCTAAATACCTGAAAGGGGACAGAACAAGGAGAGGGTCATGGTACACCTGCCCAGAATGATGTGGGTCGGAGATAGCCATCTACATCCTGCTAAAGGGTCACTCACTAATACATGGAGACTTCCTCCAGGAGCTACCTCCATGCAAAGCCTCTTCACATCTCCCCTACAAAAAGTAGTGTAAAGATACACACCAGCCCAGGATATAACCAGTGGAAACTTCTATTTAGCAGAGATTGAAGGCTATAAACACTATTGCTTTGTTTTGATTTATACAGCCCACCACACCAGTCCCTTTGTTGCCTGTACAATCATTAAAAAATTATACACAAGATCCAGTAATTAATGTCACTCATGCACTGTCCTGTTTAGGAAAAGAGCCTGCCTTAAAATGGTTATATAGGCACTCAGAATTTGTCTCTGGCATTATTATTGCAGGACAGTGCTAATGCATTAGCTAGCATATTCAGATTGTACCTTGTAATGATTTTATAGGATTTTTTTTTCTTAGCCAGTTATTCCATCTTTGCAATTCTCCTTATAAAAATAAAATGACCTATTGGCTTCCAGGAGGACAACTTCTATGCCCCTGAAAATAAAACCTTGCACCCTTCTCCTGACCACAGAAATGTTCTTGATGTCTCAGCTTGATCCAAGCCTATTGTAGTTAATGAAAAGACTCCCACTAACTTCAGTGGGTAGAGAACAGGCATTTATTGTACAATTGTAGAGTGCACTGGCACCTTGTTTTGCACCTGAAAATTCACAGGACAGAATCTCTGGTCAGCCAAGTTCACTTTCCACTGCTAAAGCAAACAGTTTGCCCCTGGAGGTTTCCTGCTCTGTAAAGGGCATCCCTGCTGTTACAAACCCAGCAAAAGTAGCTCCACTGGCACAGCTTTGCCACCCAGCTCTGCCATTCCTTATTCTGGAACCCCCACCCCCAGCCTAGCATAAAGGGGAAGGAGAAGGCATGACAGGCAGAGTGATGGTCCACTATATACTGTTCTCCAGTAGTGCAAATTAAAGCTGCCCTGTTGTAGCTTTAACACTAGGGTTGGATGTCACGAAGAGCACCCCCAACCACTGCATCTCTTCCATTGCTTGGTCACAGCCAAACCTGTGGATTTAAAAAGGCCAGAAAGGACCATGGTGGCAATTTAGTCTCACAGTAAGAGGCAGGAAGATCGTTCTGTGCCAGATTGGGAACAATATTTAATTGTCTGGTCTGAGGCTCCAGAGGAATTCAGGGTACAAGTCTATTAGGACCAGAATTCATTAGATCTTAGTCACATGCTCAAATCACCAGATAATCTATCCTCTGTCCCATTTAGATCATATGTTTATGCAGGTTTGAAGCTGTGTTCAAAGCAGCGTGTGATCTGCGTCTGTGTGATGCTTTTTATGTGTTCTCCCAGCTTCTTGAAAGCACTGTGTGTGTAACCAAATATTAAATATATATATAAAATGAGAAAAATAGAGACAAATGTGAGGGGAAAAAATCTTGTTAATATCAAAGTGGTGAGAAATAGCCCAGTGAATTAAATGAAGTTTAAGTCAATGTATTTAGTACGGAAATAAAAATATTTGATCTTCAGAATTGTAGCAGTTTGAGCCTTTTTTTTTTTTCCTTTCGGAGAGAATCTGGACACACGATGGTGTTCTTGCTCAGTAGTGCTGAATTGCATGAGAGATTACAAAAGTCAAAGAGGGAGTCTTGTTTCTTATTAGAAAAAACAGTCCTTTAGGGGTTGAATAGCCCCGGAACTTGGTAATAGGCTACAGAGCTTTTCATTTCAAGGTCACTGGTTCAACTACAACCCAGGCTGGTGGTAACCAAAAATTACTATCTAATAGCTGGTAGGTTCTTTTAATCCAAGTAAACTGGTATCATTGCCACAAACGTCACTACCAGTTTCTGGCACTGTTGTTGGTAGACTCAGCAGAGAAACTGGGGGCTGAGTGGGCTATGGAGGATGAACCGCCCTTACCCATTGGAGAAGGTAACTTGAAGTCAGTGACGTGTGGGAAAGTTGGCGCTGCCATGGCTTGTGCTGTACTGTTTTCTAAGGAAATAAAAGATAGATAAATGCTGAAGGGAATAGCTTAGTGGTCCAAAATGCAAACTCTTTGGATCCATAGAGATCTCATCCTGAGATAGAAAATTGCCCAGCAGTCACTTATTCTTTGTGTGACTCTTACAGACAAGACCTTGAAAACTGCAATTCTCTATGCTCTATGTGGACACCAAATATCCCATGACAGATTTCATAAGTAAAGAGTTTTGTCTGGTGCACTTAGTTAAATGCCTCCCCTCTCACCCGGCATTGTTGTTTAATGGGCTGCACACCAGCTGGCTGCATTTCAGTGCTGCTGTATGTGTATAGTTTGATAATCACTTTGCAGCAAACGTTCAGGATGAAAGGCAATTATTTATTTACTTATAGAAGATTTCATTCTCCAGGGCCATAAATCCAGCACCATTCCCTGGCATAAAATTAACTTTAGGAACCCCCACCACCAGTACACTTAGCAACAATCCACATCCTTGTTAGCAGAGAGGCTCTGGATTGAATTGGCACAGCGGTGAATCTGAACCAATGTAAGTGTTTTATTCATGTCAGATTTGAAGGCCTGTTAATGGGTTGTACCTGTTCTATGAATTGAATTGATTCCAGAGTGTTGTCAGTCTGGTACCTTTTATGAGCAGTAAGAGCCAAATGCTGACTTCAGATAGATATCTGTACATCACCCACTGAAGGAGTTACATGCATGCACTCTAAGGGTATATCTACATGGGAAAATAATAAATAATAGGAGATATACCAATCTCCTAGAACTGGAAGGGACCTTGAAAGGTCATTGAGTCCAGCCCCCTGCCTTCACTAGCAGGACCAAGTACTGATTTTGCCCCAGATCCCTAGGTGGTCCCCTCAAGGATTGAACTCACAACCCTGGGTTTAGTAGGCCAATGCTCAAACCACTGAGCTATCTCTCCCCCTTAAAAGAATAAGAAAAAAATTAACAGGAAGGGACCTTGAAAGGTCATTAAGTCCAGCCCCCTGCCTTCACTAGCAGGTCCAATTTTTGCCCTAGATCCCTAAGTGGCCCACCTCAAGGATTGAACTCACAACCCTGGGTTTAGCAGGCCAATGCTCAAACCACTGAGCTATGCCTCCCTCCGTCCTTATTCCAGAATAGCTATTCCTGATTAACTTCCTGTGTGGGCACCAGGGCTGGCTCCAGCTTTTTTCTCGCCCCAAGTGGAGGAAAAACAAAACAAAACAAACGGTTGAGCTCCCACCAAAGTGCCACCAAAGAAGAAGAGACAGAGTGAAGGACCCGCTGCTGAAGTGCCACCGAAGACCCGGACGTGCTGCCTCAATACCAGACGAGTGCCGCCCCTTTCTATTGGCCGCCCCAAGCACCTGCTTCCTTCGCTGGTGGCTGGAGCTGGCCCTGGTGGGCACTCTTATTCCAGGATAAGAGTGCTCTCTTCTGAATTAGCATAATCCACTTTTGGATCCATTTTCAAAGCGGATCAAACTAATTCAGAACGAGGCACTTGTATCCTAGAATAACTGTCCTCACACGAAGCTACTCAGGAATAGTTCCACTTAAAATTTATGCCCTCTCTTAGCTTTCAAGCCCTAAATTCACTGTTGATAAAGTAAGCACAAGGTACTGCTTCATTTTTGTTATTACTTAGGTTATTTCATAAAGAGTTATGGTTTATTTTTCAGAAGTTAATTGTGGCCTCGAACACTTTTTAAAAAGTGGCACAAAGCTTTTTTGCTTATTTCCAGGCCATTGATCTGTAACACACATGATGTTTTTGTTTTTGTTGGAATTACAGCCTTTGGTGGTGTTACTTCTCTCAGCTTTCTGCTGCCCAAATCTGTCTTATTACTTTCATAGCCTTTTCTCAGTAGAAACAATCAATAGAAAGTGTTTTTAGCAGTGTCACAGTACACCGGTTTACTGCAGCGTGGGCGCTGGATGGTATTCAGACTGTTGACCTCCCGTGCACTGTGATTTCAGTTAAATAGCAAGTATCATGTGGTGCTCCTTTAATATGTGTCTTCATTGTGACTGAACATGGAACTGGGCATGGATAATATGCATACTTTAGATTCTGAGTGAAGACCTCTTCCAGAAGACTTTATTTTATTCATTGTAACTTTAAATACCTCTTAAAGAACAATAGTTTACATTTATAAGATATCTTTCATCATTGTTTCTGATAACAGTACAATGTTTATGAAAGGAAGCACACAAAAAATATAAAATTTAGGGAGTTGGGGTGAAATCCTGATTCTGATCTCTCCCCCCCCCCCCCGCCTCCCGGAGGTCAGTGGGAATTAATTTGATGGGAATTTTGCCACTTACTTCAGTGGGACTGAGGTTTCATTGTTTATCCCAAATCTCAGGTCTCTGGGTGTCAGTGTATGCATACCTTAAAAACTTTATCATCATGCATGTACCTAAAACGAGGCTGCTGGATTTCAAGATATCCTACAGTACAGGTTCCTACATACAGCATGACACAAGTTAAAACTCAGTTGTACAAATTATCTTTTTTTTTTAAAAGGTAGTTAGGCAATGCTGAGTTCTTAATGCAAGACTCCCCTCTTTCATATGCAGTTCCCTGAGTTTGAGACTACTTATACAAATTAAGTTGCTCGCATGCCTAAAGGTATGTCTAGACTGCAAATAAAAACTCACATCTGGCCCATGCTAGCAGATTCCAGTTTGCGGGGCTCAGGCTGCAGAGCTGTTTCATTGCTCTGTAGACTTCCAGGCTCAGGCTGGCACGGGCCAACCCTGGGTGTCTAACTGCAGTGTAGACATACCCTAAGTGTTTGCAGAACTGTTTTAGTTAACAGTTGTTGTTGTCATGGAATTGTATGTTGACTAGATGACAAATACCAGAAATAATAAATAACACCTGGCATTTATGTAACAATTTACATAATTAAATATATGAATATTAACTAATTTCTCTTAAAATAATAATGTATTAATGCAATTCAGAGAATTGTTTTCATACAGGGCAGACAAATGGGAATTAGTATAAATTTAGGTAATTCTTTATGTCAGATTTGTTTTTGAATTCTCAGTAGAACTACTTGAATTTACAGTGAGTACAGTTGCTCACATGCTTACATGTTTGCAGGATGGGCAAGCACCTTACAGACATACAACGTACAGAAGATGGGAGGCAGAGGGGTGCAGAAATAGGTATCAAAGTAAGTACTTTGTATGTATTAAAGTCTTTGAGCACAAGGAGAGTGCAGAATTGAGCATCCATTTTTGATTCTCAACTTCTAGTGTGGTGTGATTGGGTGGACTAGGCCCAGAGGTCTCCCCTGTTGGAGGCCTCAAGGTCCTGCCACACCTGTCCTGGGATAGGAGCAGTGGAGCTAAGTCCTCCAAGCAGCCTAGAGAGACTGTACAGGAAAGCAGCCAATCGGGAGGTTGCAAGGAGTTAGCCAATCATAGGGTTGCAGGCTAGTATAAAAGGAGCTGCAGTGCAGACCAGAGTCAGTGCCTTGCTGGAGCCAGAGGAGTACACATGATGCTCCTGGCTGGTGAAAGGGACCTGAAGCACCAGGGGGCAGTTCAGTGCTGGTGGGGAGTGAGGAAGAGCTCCTGGCTGGCTGTTGGGCCTGAACATAGAAGAGCCCTGGGGTAAGAGTGAAGGTTTGGTGAAGGCTGGGGCTGTGGGGACATGGCCCAGGAAACTGAAAGCAATTTTGTTAAAGGGACAAGGTGGCACATGACTGCTATTCTTAGGGTTCTTTGGCTGGGACCCAGAGTAGTGGGCAGGCCTGGGTCCCCTCATAGGTCACTGGCAAAGTGGCTAACAGTTGGACAGTGATAAATTCCCAGAAGGGGATCTGAACTATTTAGTGGCCCAGTTGAGGCCAGAAGGATCAAGAGAGTGTGAAACCATTGCCACCAGGGAGGAAGCCCTGAGGGTCCAGCCCAATACCAGGGCTGGGACTCTTTAAAGACTGCAGACACACCCAACCAGAAGGGATGCTCTTGAGAGGCGGGTGCGACACCATTACATGCAGATTGTAAAGACAGGATATGTGTTCTTTCCTTTCATGGAGATCTTTCTTTCTACTACCCAACTTGCTCTTTGTATATCTGTACCTATCCAGGTTTTCCTAATGTTCACTCATCATTGTAGTATCTGATTTGAGATTTCAATCTCTAGATCCTTCAATCCAACACATTTTGCCAGGCCTAAATTAGATTACAAGAAAAATAAATTAAATTAAAAAACAAAACAAATACAAAATGCACTATAATACCTGAATATAATTTTTATTTTGTAAAGAAGATGTAGCTTGTCATTGAGCCATGAGGTAAAGCCTTATAAATCCTGGTGGTTTAGAGCTGGATTTTATTCTTGCTTAGATTAGTCTAGGACTGAGGGCTACAGTGACATGTAATCCGCAGGAGGAAACCAAATAGTAGTTATGGGGCATTAAGGAGGTTTCATGGTGGAAGAGAAGAAAACAAGTGAAAATGTTATAATGAAAAAAAAATGGTAGCAGAATGTTAACTTGTTGCTGACCCTTTCTCTGGGATGGGGAGTTTTTTTAAAATAACAGAACTTTTGTCCTCTTATTTGCTGCCTAGTGATGGATTATTAGACTTTTTCATTTAGATTCCAAAGCTTCAGTAAATTTATACTGTACAGATGTGAGGAAGCACAAGTACATCAAGGGGATAGGAATAAAACCCTAGCTAATGAGGTGGATAATTCATTGGTAAATATAGGAAATGGTTTATTGCATTTTGCCTACTTATTTATTGTCTATAGAGGCAAATAAAGGTCACCACTTGCTAATGGCACTGCAACCTCGGCCTCCCTGGTATCAAAATGTTTTCTGTGGAAGGAGGGTTTTAATACATCTTTATGGTTTCATTTTAGCACCAGTCCATTTTCTTTCCATACTCTAGTGCTCAGTAATTTATTCATGACCTTTATCTGCTTTTAAGAAATGCAGATAGGGAATTATGGCTGTCCACACTATTGGAAGTGTCAAGGCAGGGATGCCTTGAGAAACTTCTAGGGATTTTAATAATGAGATCCACTTCTCAATCAGAATAAAACAGCTGAAAATGCTGGTGTCACTCCACCTGGCAGATAGGCAGAGGAGGAAGATCAGTGTTTAAAATCACATTGTCACGTAGGATCTAGAATAAGCAAGAGGTTAGAGTGCACTAGGATGGTTTGAGATGAATAATTTGAAAAAATAACCTTGATAAACCATTCTTTGTATTTCTGATATTTTCCCATGAATAGTAGGGAAGTAATGTCAGTACTTGAATTACATTAACTCCCTATGTCACGTACTTCCAGTAAAGGGTAGATGGTGTGTGTGACATACGTGAGTGCACCTACACATATCATATGTAATACATGCTCCCACATAAACTTCATTAGGGTGAAGCTAATGCTGCAGGAGTAGAGGTCAAAGACAGTCTCAGACATTAGACAACGAAGGACTATTAGCACTTCCTTCTGCATCCTTGAGCTCCTCCAAAGTGTCCCCAAGCTGGACCCCTCTGCTCCTGGCAGTTCCCTCAAAAGATACCAGATGGCCCAGATGTCTTCATGCCTCCCCACCCCCAGCAGTTCCATGGTTCCCCACCAGTGACCCAATGACTGGGTGTGGGGCTGTCAGGACTAGAGGGTGCAGGTGGAGAAATCATGGACAGAAGACTTAGTGTTTCCCTGCCTTGTCCACCAGACAAACCTCCCATGGTTTCTCAGAGGGCAAGTCTCAGTATTGCGAGCCACAGGAGTATTTTGGGTGGAGAAGAAAGAGAAGCTCTGGTGCTTCCTGCCTCTCCCCTCCCCCCGGCTTTCTCCTTTTGTACCCCCGAGTTGCTCCTTAGGACCTCCCCCACAATCATCTGGTGGGAATGGGCATGGAGACATGAGAAGAGGTCTATGCAAAGGGCTATGAGAGTATAATGGTGGGAGTTCACTAAGGACACGTGAGGGAAGGGAGCTTCCATTAGCCCAGGAGTCGAAATGGTAACAGTGATCAGGAGCAACTCAAGAGGTTGTTGTCTAGAAAACTTGAGCAAAAACAGTTCCACCACTTCTCAGAATGAGGGTAGGGGGAAAAGGCATTGTTTTGCCATGTTGAAAAATGGAAATGAAATGAGAAATGAAAAACTCTTAACACCTCCATTCTTTGGAGCAAAAGCTTGAAATTTTGGCAGAGATGTGCCTTTTAAGTTGGGGATGTGCCTTTTGGGGGAGGGGAGAGTGGAGATACCCAAATGATAAATTATAAGACTTGGAAAAATCTGAATTCACAAATGCTCAGACTTGTTTGCGTTTGGCAGCTACATTTTCCAAATATGTCATCTTTAGCAGGACTGTAGGAGCTGAGTAGTACTTTTCCCACAGTTACTTCTGTCTGTTGTGGGCCACTGTGGTGCCAGACACAAGAACTGAGAGGAAGAAGACAATCCCCTTCTGTTCTAAAAATGCTCCCCTCCACCCCCCACCATCAGCTTCCCAGCAGTCTGGAGGAGGAAAAACCTGACTCAAATGCAGAGGGGCTCAGATCTGAACCTGAGTGGGGAAGTGGTGGAGGGAGTAGATTGGGACACAGCCCTAGGGGAGATGGAGTGGGGAGCAATTGGGACTATCTGGGGAAGGAGACGAGCAACGAACCTTAAGGGGAGACTGGTATGGGGAGTTTGGGACTGGGAGCTGAAGTTAGGGGAAGACTAGGACTCAGACAAGGAACCCAAAGCGGGAGACTGGGAGTGTTTGTGTATAGTAGAACACACTCCCTTTCAAAATCTGGAATAGAACCCAAGCTTTCAGAGTCTCATCATTCCTCAGCTCTCATTAAATAACTGCAAAACTCACTGGCAAGGTGTGTTTCATCCCACTCTAGTCACTGGCCTGCATAAAAGATAACTCCATACTCTCAGTTACTCCAGTGGAAATTCTGTGCGGTGTGGGTCTGTAGGTTCCACCATTACTTCTGGTCAATGCCAAACATTTTTAAGAAGCAGCAAAGAATCCTGTGGCACCTTATAGACTAACAGACGTTTTGCAGCATGAGCTTTCATGGGTGAATATCCACTTCTTCGGATGCATCTTCTTGCATCCAAAGAAGTGGGTATTCACCCACGAAAGCTCATGCTGCAAAAGTCTGTTAGTCTATAAGGTGCAACAGGATTCTTTGCTGCTTCTACAGAACCAGACTAACACGGCTACCCCTCTGATACTAAACATTTTAAGTGCTTGATTTTTTGCAACCTTAATGTTCTTACAACATAGCTTTTTGGAAGTAATTATAACTCAAATGAAAGTTTAGGACTCTGCAGTCATTTGACCTGCAATCACATAGCCGGCAATCCCCAATGGCATTCCTGATTTTAAAATTATTATTTTTTGAAATGAGTGGTTCATCAAGTTTGGTGCTGTGCATTAATCTCTTCTAGGAAAGTTCAGTTTTATTCCTCTCTTGTTCTGTTTTTCTGCTTGCAAATAGCACAAAGAGTAGAACAGGTCTATATTTAGTATGTTATAATTAGGTACCCCTTATTTAATTTAGTTCGCACTGTCTAGAAAAAAATTCTGCTTTGGCCCCAGATCTAACATCATAGTTTTGATGCCAGTATGGCTTGTGTGTGTAATTTAAAGAAAAGTCCTAAACTTTTCCTATGATAAAAATACAGCTGCAGCCTTAACCAGTGAGCGGCAGCTATCACTCCACAATTGTATAGGTAATCCTTTATTTTCTGGTGCAGGTTAAAGTAACCTCCATGTTCTGTTTCTTGCTTTATCACCCTTGAAGAGTTTTTTGGAATACTAGGATATTTTTCTGTATAATAAAAGTCAGTACCTTATGCTTAAAGTAGAGTTTTATTATTTGATCAATGTAAGAGTCTGATATATTTGGAACTGGGGGTTAGCTTTCTCTCTCAGCTGTGTAAGTTGGATAGGTATACTGCAAAAAGAGACATTTATAGTAACCTCCTTTATTAGGCTACTGTCCTGCCCACTCCCTAAACATTTACATCTTTTATCCACAGTTATAAAAGGTAAGTGGGGCTGGCTGCTCTGACAATTGCACAGGATTGCATTTGCGCTTCTTATTTTTCACCAGAGATTTCAGCTCTCTTGAGGAAATCCTTTAATATTGTGACAGGTTATTGAATGGTGTCTGGCTTGCAAGGTGTAGAATGTGGTGCATCATCTCATTTACAGATTCATTTATCTTATTATGAAACGTGGTTAGATCTTTTAGAAGAAAATGGTACCACACCCCTTATGTTTTGTGATTTTTGTATTACTTGTATATGTACAATATTCAACTGTATTCTAGACTGGGCTGGTCGAACAACTATTAAGGTTGCACAACACTTCCCGTTATAAAACCGTATTCTGAGTTGCTTACATTTTTGCCAAACTTTAACTGTTCAGGCTGAAATTTTCCATGCTGGGCGTTTCTCACCGCCCTCCCCCACAGCCAAAATGATTTAGCTGTTTCCAAGGCTGGGGAAAACAATTGTTTTGCCCATGTTCAATTCTGTTAAACTTTTTCTGAGATGCTCTAGTGCTGCCATGCTTTGGAGCAGGGATAAGAAACACATTAGGTAAGGAGCCATGAGGGCAGAACTGGGAGCAGATGGCCCAGGGGAGTGGAAACTGGGATTGGCTAGGCAAGAAAAGACTGGGACAGGAGTAGGGCTGTGGGGGAAGGTCTGGCTAGGCAAGAAAACTGTCCCTGGGATGAGAACATTGAGGCAGGTGGGGCTGGGATAAGGAAAAAATAGTATGTGCTCATGTAATGGAAGTCTGTCATAATATATATACACCAGGGGGGGCAAATTAAGGTTGTACAGGCAACCTTATTTTTGGCATTTCCTAATTTTTGAGTCCTTGACTTTACAATTTTAATCTTTTTTAAAACAGTTTTGTGTTTGAATATAACGTACATATACAGAGACGTCTATATATTGTCACTTATAATACAGCTATTAATTATATGATAATTTGATTTAATAAAATATTCCTATTAACTTTATTTTGCAGTAGTATCTGGAGCATTAACCAGGCTTGTTCCCTATTGTGCTGGACTCTTTATACGCACAGCAAATAACAACTGAGTTGGAGTGTTTACCACAGCCTTGGCTGGTTACATAGTCTTTGAGATAATTTGGTCTCTTCAACTGGTGACCATAGTGGAGGAGATCTATCTCTGTCTCCAGGGGCGTCTCTACCTTTTTGGCCGCCCCAAGCAGTCATGCGCGGGAGGCGCACCGGAGCCGCAGACCTCCCGCGGGCATGACTGCAGAGGGTCCGCTGGTCGCTCGGCTGGACCTCCCGCAGCTGCGGACGGTTCGCAGGTCCGGTGGCTCTGCTTGAGCTGCCGCAGGCCTGCCTGCGGGAGGACCAGCGAACCGTCCGCATCATGCCTGCGGCAGGTTTGGTCCTCCCGGGGCTCCGGTGGACCTCCCGCAGGCATGACTGCGGCAGGTCCGCCGGCCCAATCTGCCGCCCCCCCGGGAAAGGGCCGCCCCACGCGCGTGCTTGCCGCGCTGGGGTCTGGAGCCGGCCCAGTCTGTCTCCCTCTCACTTGTCTCTGACAAAAGTTGACAAAAGTCAACTATCTTTCTGTGGAGTCTCTTTTATCCCGGTGGGGTTGGCCTCCAGAGGTTCCCTGTCTCTCAGTTCTGTGATGATCTTTATAGGGTCTCTCTGGTGTTGTATCTGCTGACTCATAGTGTCTCCTGTTCCTTTGGATCACTTATCCCTCTTCTGTAGTCACATCCTATGTCCTGGGTACTATTGCTCCCCTCATGACTCCTTTAGTCCTCTCCTTCTGGTGTGTCTCTAACGGCTGGATCCTCACAGGAAACTGAGAAGACCTTCAGAGGGACCTAACAAAGCTAGGAGCCTGTGCAGCACAATGTTGGATAACATTTTTTGTTGACAAAAGCAAGTTAATGGCTCTTGACAGGAATAATTTAAGCTAAACATACACTTTGCTGGGTTCTACATTGTCAGTAAAGACCTGACATTGTTGTGAACAGCTCAGTGACTGTGGCAGCAGTCAAAAAAGCAAACAATGTTGGAATGGTTATAGTGGAATAGAAAATAATACTGAAAATATTAGTAATTATATATAAATAAGCACTAGTCTGGAATACTATAGTCAGTTCTCAAAAATTATAAAAGAGAAATAGAGGCACAGAAAGCATTCCATACGAAAACTTCCTCAGAATGTTTATTTTAGAAAGGAGATGAAGAAGGGCATAAATAAACATATACAAGAAGACAAAAACTTATGGAAAAAGTAAAGCATGTGTGCCTATTTACACTTCACCATAATACAAGAACAAGAGTTAATTGCATGAGAACTAAAGACCAAACTTAAAATTATTAAAGAGAAATACTTTTTTCACACACAGTCAAATTCACCTGTGGCACTCAGTTCCACAAGATATAGCTGAGGCCAAGAGCTCAATGCAATTATAAAAAAGAGTAGACATTTAAATGGACAACATCCTCTTTATATTGTAAGTAACGTATCCTCTTGGCTAAAGGCATAAGCCAAATGCTGACTGCCTAGGTTACAAAGAAACATCCCCCATGTCTCCTTGGTTGTATGAGAATATGAATTTAAAGGGTTAAAATTGTAAAACAAGCACCCGGAAGTTGTTTCTAAAATTGGATAGCACTTGGATGAAATGGCAGGGCATATTTTCCCTAATCTTCACATATACCTCATCATACAATGTAGTCCTTAGGACACAATGTAACTCACACTGAAGTCCATGGGAGTCTTCCTCTTGACTTTAATGGATATTAGGTCAAGCCTCAGTTCATCAACGTGCGTAGTAGAATTTAGCAAAAATTTTCATCAAATAATACATTTCTGAGAAATGCATTTTTGGGGCACCAAAATGATTCAGAAAATCTGATCAAATTAAGTGAGTAGCCAGAAACAGCAATTTTGAAAACGCCAAACCATTTTGACACTTTTTTATTTGAAATGACATTCTCAAAATAACATTTCAATTTGAAATAACATTTGAAACGTTGTTTCAATCCAAATATTTTTTAGTTTCTTGTTTTACATTAAAAAAAATTAAGTTTCTGTTCAAAACAAACCAATTTGGGGGGGTTGGCCACTGAACTGAAAAACTCGCTCAGCTCCAGTGCTTAAAATGTGCCTAACTTTAAGCACGTGAGTAATCTTATTGACTTCAATGATACTCTTCATAAACCTGAACTAGCCATGAGCTTTTAAGTGCTTAGAGAATTGAATGCTTATTGAATGATAGCTGGCCTGTCAGAGATAACTAGGATGTAAAGGCAGGCCATAAAGGCTGTTGCAAACTGCAATATCAGATTAACAGGCTTTGTATGAGTTTCTCAAATAATTGGTGGTCTTGTTTAACAGTGTTCTAAACATGTTGGACTTCTGTCCTTTAAAAAATAACTTCTTTACAACTTAAACCTTTTTATAGCTCAATTTGAGTTAAAATTTATTAAAACCTAGTTCTACCTGAAAGAAATGTGGTATGTGTAAATAAAAAAGGTCCAGAAGCACTGTGTGCCAGGAAAACACAACAAAACAAAACCCTTGGGAATGATACAGAATTCAGCCCTTGCAAATCCACAAAAGCAAGTGATGAGTCAATGTTTTTGTTAACATGCTTCTTGAAAGACACACTTTATATAATGAACAATAAAATGTGGTTTTTCTGCTTATGCTGCCTGCCCTAACTATTATAACTCAACAATGGATTTTGTCTAATTATTCAAATAAGTGTATTTTCCTTTATACTGTATTTTCACGTGTGAAGCTATTTTTTAAAAAAAGTAGTAAGCTTTTCATGCCTTATATTAAAAACATCACAGAATATGATAGGGCAGTTTGTAATTGTCAAAAGAACAAAGTCTTCCTTTTAATTTTGCTGCCATTTAGATGATTTAACGGTGCAAATCAAATTAGTAGTGTTTGAAATAAGGACTGTTAAGGATAAGGATTTTGTTAGGCATCATTTGTTAGGAAACAATATTTATTTTGGTAAATACTTATTGACTAATAGGATTGAGCCACATTTGCTTTCTCAGTGCTGCCCCTTTGCAGTGCTCCTCCCTCATGAGAATTATTCCTAGTGCAGGGGGTTCCTCAGCTGGCTCAGAGCTAGCATAGCAATATCAGTTTTCAGCCCTGTTCATAGCTGGGAGGGAGGGAGTATGCTAAAAGGTGGTCTCCAAGAAGCAACTACCATAGTTAAGAGCAACTCTGAGGCTGCTCTAAACTACACCATGTCATCTTGTTGATTACAGAGCTGCAGAGGCCATGAGCTTGTTACACCACTGTTACTCTAGTTTTATACTGGTGTAACTCCATTGTTTGTTTTTCAATGGAATGATGGCAGCATAAAACTTGAAAAATGAATATGTGAATCAAAACCTATGTGACCAGCACACAGATGCATTTATATGAAACAGACTTAAGGGCTTAATCGAAAGACTCCGATTGATTTCAAGGTCCATTTCTTTCTTTTGTGAAAATTGAGCATAAACACAGTACAAACAGGTTAATCTTTAGGCCCTCGTTAATGACAGTTTTAGAGGCTTTACTAATTGCCTGTAGATTGTTGCTCCAAAACCACAGCCAAACCCAGCATTATCACTCACCTTGAATAGTTCCCTAGGGGTACAGTATGTTGACAGTGGACACAGCATCAGGCAATGGTCTAGTGCAGGGGTAGGCAATCTGCAGCAAACGAGCTGATTTTCAGTGGCACTCACACTGCCTGGGTCCTGGACACTGGTCTGGGGGCTCTGCATTTTAATTTAATTTTAAATGAAGCTTCTTAAACATTTAAAAAACTTTATTTACTTTATATACAACAATAGTTTAGTTATATATTATAGACTTATAGAAAGACCTTTTAAAAACGTTAAAATGTATTGCTGGCACTCGAAACCTTAAATCAGAGTGAATAAATGAAGACTCGGCACAGCACTTCTGAAAGGTTGCCGACCCCTAGTGTTTGCCTTGGTTTACCACATTCACATTTGGGGGTCACAGTTTCACACTATATTGTATTTAGATACCCTTGTCAGTGTGTTGCATTTGTTTGTGTGAGATTCTCCATGTGACACTGCAAGGCAGAGAGGAAAAAAACTTTGAAATGAAATATACAGTTTACAGACCTAGCACCACTAAATCTGAGATTGCCAGGAGAACACTCTCTTCTCTTTCATACTTTATACAGGAATAAACACAGGAAGAAGCTGTACTCTGTACTGAACCAGATGTACATCATGCGAAGGTCTGCTGTGCTTTTTACACTGTGTATGACCAGATCTATGGTAGCAGAACAAAGAAAGCTTTTTCTCCTCCGCGTTAATGTGCATAAAGACTAATAACCAGTTAAGAGAAAGATGTTGAATGGTGGAAACCCACTAACATTATCTGTCCCAGGCCAGTTTAACATCTATTTTGTTTCTCTTGTAGCCCTGTTATTACCATTGTCTACTTAAGCATTTATAGAAATATATACCTAAGCTAGAGCAATATCTGTCCTGCACAGGAGATTTTCTTGTATGCTTTCTTTTTGCATATGACAGGAGTGTTACAAACACAGACAATTAGTGAATTATTCTTACTTTGCAGACTAGTAAACCTATACTACAACCCTTGCAGAGATTGAGCACAGTCTGCTAAAAAATTACTACTTTTCCTATTAGTCACTTTTTTTGCTGCCATAACAATAAATAAGAAACCAATTGTGCCTTGTTGTATATTTAAGTATTTTGGCAGATCAAGGCAGAATTATTGAACAGCCCTGCAAGTTCAATAAGAACACACATACCTAAGATGTCAGCAACAATGAAGCAGACTTATGCACAATCAATGATCTAGTGAATTTTGATTTTTAGTTAAACAGAAACTTATCACAAATCCTTCACAATGACATCTTCAATATGTGTCCAGCACTCACTGTAAGTATTTCTCTGACTGGCCAAGGTGCTATGGGGGAAATGAGTAGAAAACACCAGTGACTTTCTATGACTGAATGTTTTGTTTAATCTGTTCCTGAGACTTTATTTTATTTTATTTTTTTGAAGAAGAACATGATAGTAAGCAGAGGTTTCCTTCAAAGTTGTAGACACAACTGGAAACTCTAGTTTAAGATTTACTGCTTGTGACCTATCAGAACTTATTCCCTTTAATGAATCTGCATGGGAATCTTTCCTTATCTGTCATTATAACTCAGATTACATAATTTGTGCTACTCAGTGGGGAAAGGGAAATCTTCTACATCCTTCCAAATGGGGATTCCAAATTGTAAGGGACAAGTTTTATTCCAGAGATCTTCATATATATTTCTAATTACTACTTTGATATGTGCCATCTACTTCAGTGTATCTCAATAGAACATATCACCATGGTATTTAAGTACCCTAACTGTAATTAAAACCTTAGATCTTTGCTGGTAAATGATTAGCTTCCTCCTCTCCTCACATGGTCAGAGAAGGTCATTGCTTTGAGAGTTTCTATCTTGGGAAAGGAAAGTCTTGCTTGCCACATTAACACTTCCTTTACTATGTGAATGCCTATCTATAAACTATGCCGTGCATTTTTCTCCCTGGGTCAGAAGCTCACTGAAGTTATTTAAGACTCCCATTTATTTCATTGGGTGCGGGATGAAGCCTCAAATGCAGTGAGACATGGCTCATCCTAATCTGTCAGGTGTTTTTGTTCTGCAGCTGAGTGTCCTTCAAGAAGATGTACTCATGCTCCAGCCTCCAGAGATGTATCATTCTTAGCCCTATAATCCAAGCCTCCTCCAAAAACAAAGACCTCTTAGCTAATGTGTGGATTTCAAAATGAAATCTGGGGCTTTAGCCAAAAAACGAATATGGCCACAAATGCATCTGTGACTGACCATCCATCTTTGATCTCAGTTCCATCTCTGACTTTCTTTCTTACAGATGAAGACTTCACATGTCCACTTCTGATATGCAAAGTCCTTAATAGGCTAGGAAAATTTTCCCTGCCCTAAATAACCTATTCTGCATCTCCATGAAACTTCCAACAGTGATGAACACTTTACAAATGATTAAAGTCAGTGCTGGTGTGTTGCTCTGAAAATGTACCATATGTGGTGCAACCTAGATTAATAGTTCAGAATAGAGTCACAAAAAGGACACCATAAAAATGGTTCCCATTTCAAACAGAGATGTGTGATCTTCATACTGACTTCTCTAACTGTAAGCAGGATTTTTAAAAAAATATTTGCATAATCCATGACTTGGAAGCTATGGCCCTGATCCTGCAAACACTTCCATTCATGTTTGACTTTAAGCACATGCATAAATCTTTGCAGGATCAGTGCCTTTGTCATGCTTTAATAAACAGGATATTAAAATCCTTTTCTGTTGCCAAATATTTGTCAGTCTTTCCCCCCCTCAATATTTGTCTTAATTTTCTATCTAAAACTTAAGTGAAAGATATTCATTTAAAACTGAACAACTTTTTTTCAGTTACATCATGTCAGTAAGTGATCCTGAGTGATAGCAGCAGACCTAGGGACAAAAAACATTTGCAGTCTTTTAACCTGCTTCATAAGCACTCATATTTTGACAGGATTCTAAGGTAGGGTACATTATTTAGAATATTTTTTTCTGGATGAATAGAGGACTCTGTCCAGTACTTTGTTTATTGCGGATTTTGGTGGACATATTCTGGACCTTGTATACTACTATGCTTATGACCCGCAGGAGCCCTAATGGACCTTCAGTATTCCCCAGAGAAATCCCTCAGTCAGAGGAGCAATGTAGGCAGGGCCGCTGGGTGGGGTGGCAAGTGGGGCAATTTGCCCTGGGCCCCACGAGCCCTGGCCCGGCGGCGGTCTGGGTCTCCAGCAGCATTTCAGTGGCGGGGGGGCCCTTCAATGCTGCCAAAGACCTGGACAGCCACTGGGTGAGTACAAGCACCGCAGCTCCCCCGCTTTGCCCCAGGTCCCCTGAATCCTCTGGGTGGCCCTGAATGTAGGGCCAACATATGTGACCTTATGCAACCTCCTCTTGCAGAGCTGGGATAGGAGGGTGATGGGGACAGAAGTGGGTGGATATGGAGTGGGAGACATGAACTGCAATTTGCACTATAGATTCTGGGTTGCAGAGCAATTTGTTAGCAGCCATACAGAGGCCTCAATAATTTAGATCATTCCCCAAGGGTGCTGTAATGCATAGTGAAGCCCAGGGCTGGCGCTTACATTAGGCGACCCTAGGCAGTCGCCTAGGACGCCAGGATTCGGGGGCAGCATTTTGTGCACTCCCCACGTGGCGCACGGGAGCTTCCGGTTCCGCTCCTGTCGCGCTGCCGAAGAAGGACCTTCTGCTGACATGCTGCGGAAAGCATCGGCAGGCAATTGAGCAGCTCTGCGGCATTTCGGTGGAGGGTCCTTCTTCGGTGGTGCGATGGGAGTGGAACCGGAAGCTCCCGCGTGCCCCGTGGGGAACGCACAAAATGCCGCCCCCCCGAATTCTGCCTAGGGTGCCAGAAACTCTGGCGCCGCTCCTGGTGAAGCTCACAATCCCAGAGGTACAAAGGTATTTTACAGCCAGACGTGCCCCCACCTCTCCTGGGTTGCGCCTTCTAACTCAAGTTAGCATTTGCTTTAGGAGTCTTCCTTAAGACCTTTCCTAATCAACAAAGCACTTAAAGATGTGCTTTAAAATTAAGCATGTACTTTGGTGCCTGCTAAATAAGCATGGACTGCTGAATTGGGACCTCTGTACTGTGTCTTGTGAGCAGGAGCATCACCAGCTTTTTTGCAGCCCTAGGTGGCAGAAGGTCCTGCCCCCGAAATGCTGCCCCCGACAGAGGTGGCGGAAGGTCCGGCTGCCGCGGTCGCCACCCACCAAATGTTAGCACCCTAGGTCGCCTAATGGGTTGCGCTGGCCCTGCTTGTGCGAGGAGTAGTACAGAATCTAGCCATCAATATTTTTTTTATCTTGCATTGCTTGTTACAACCTTTTGCAAAACTAGTCAAATATCTCTTTTACCATTTCGATTCCTTTCCATGTCTGTCTCATTACTCACTTCTGTTACTTATGGTGCTTGAAGATTATGTTTTTCTCCCCTAACTTTCTTGTTAGTACATCAGCAGCAATGCAGATGTTACACTATATCCAAAATCCCTTTTTTTATTTAACCACTGCTGCAGACCCAGACTGAATAGCTTCAGTGTTTTAGTGCATGTTCTATATCAGGAGTGGAAATTTTAGAGGGTGGTGGTGGTTTATTTTAATTCTCACCAAGAGAAGTATTTTTTACTTCCACCAAATGGGTATTTAGAAAACACAAATATTACCTCACCAAATAAAAATATGATGGTATGTCATATTTTGAGCCTAAATTACTACATAATATGGGACAGATTCTCTGCAAGGCACAGCATTGGAAAGGGCCTAATGGTTGAGGTTCCCTAATTTTGAGGTTGGTCCTAGTCTGTGCTCTTTAGTGAAAGCTCAATAATAAGAACTATCACATGGTATACAGCCTAGATTTTGGGCAAGTCTGTAGTTGAATGCAGGAATAAAATATTATAGAAATTCTCTTTACCCGTCTTAGGGTACGTCTACACTGCAGCTGGGAGCAGGGAAGACAGACTTGCACTAGTTCAAGCTGAGTTAACGCACTGAAAACAACAGTACAAAAGTTTTTGTGAGGCACCAGCAGAGGATTGGGCTAGCCACCTGAGCTTGGACCCCTGGGGTTGGACAAGCTTGACAGCCTGAGTGGCCACCCATTCTGCTATTCTCAGAAAGGCATGCTCCCAGCTGCAGTGTAGACATGCACTTAGGTACTTATTACCATAGTTGCTGAGCACTTCATAATCTAATGTTTTTATTTCCCACTATATGTGATATAGTGGCCAAAAGTCTAAAAGTATATGGGGGGAAACCACTGTAATTTTGATTACAGAAACTACTTTCTCTAACATGAAACATGTTTAAGAAAATCTGTCAAGAAGCCCAATCTGTTTTTATAGAACTAGTGAGAATGTGAATCTTCTGAGTTTTGTTCATGATATAGAAATTGGCACAATTATGTCAGAGTCCCATTTCTCACATGTAGCCCACACACTTACTAATTATTATGCTAAAACCCCCTGTTCATGGTGCAATATCTACCCATCAATTATTCATTGACACGTGCATTTAGGTCTGACAACTGCACTATATATATTTTGGGGTTGCTATATAATCTGTTGTGTATAACGACATCCTCTTTGTGCTGTCTGCAAGGATGCAACCTTCTAAAATCACCCATCTATACTGCTGCATTTAGTGGGGATAGGGAGTGCTGTGTCTGCATCATTAGCTGCTGCTATTTATCATTTATTACTTACTTTGATTTATAATACATAAATAGAGCCTATTCTGGGCTCCAGGCTCTTTTGACATAAATGAAAAATACCATCTCTTAAAAAGATTAAACTCATCACCTCTAAATCAGACAATAATTAATCAAAAATTAAATCAAAACCCAACCAGTGCTCCCTTCCCAACAACTACCAGCCCTTTTGCCCAGACTTTTGTGGATTGAGGGACATATTAATGGGAGCTCAAAGCTGGGAGACCACTAGCATATCACTTCTATCAGAAGATAGAGAACCAAGCTTTTCCCTGGTGCGAGCAGGCACTTTTCTCACCAAAGTCAATGGAAGTTGCTTGGGAGTGTCCAAACTGAATTTGGGGCAGAATCTTTAGCGGACTAAAGAGCTGGGTCCAGGAGGGGAGGCAAAAAAAATAAATTCCTATGAAAGCAGATTCTGACAGGAAGTCTTGAGACCTGGAACATGCTCTGCAAGTCATCACTGACCCCTTAATATAATGATAAAATAAAGAAGTACATACAAGAATGCCATAACATTTCTCAGGCAACTAGAAAACAGGTGGCACCATTAATCCCCAGTTTGCTGTGTATCACTACATTGATGCTAAAGCAGTTTGCATCACAGTTCACCAGACTGAAATTTATGCTGATAATATTGTCTTTCCCTCCAGTACTCTACATCAGTGGCCTTTTGGATAGTGGAAAGTACTCCCATAGCTCACACTTTGTCACTGTTTTTTCATGTTGAGCACTAAAAGTGCAAGTATCTCAGCTTGTTATATACACGATCTGGCTAATAGTGCCTTAATATTACTACCTCCTGGAGGAAGCAAATATTTTGGGTAGCGGAGGTGAAGGGGTAGTATATTTTTGAAGATCTAGTAAAGCATGACTGTGGTTGTATCAGTAAGTAAGCAGATCAAATATATCTAAACATCTACTCTACAAAGAGTACTGTGTCATTCATTGCAGTACTAGCCAGTACCAAATGTTCTGTCCTGAGAGCAAGAAGTTGAGGAAGATCCTCTGGTGGGCTCATTTGAAGGTGAGGTTTTACCAACAAAATTTTCCTCTACAGTACAACTCGGTTTAATTTATGTTTAGAACAGTTTATTTTGGGTTTTTTCCCCTCACTTTTCACACTTTGGGCCTGACCAAGAGCCCTCTGTGGTTAAATCCATGTGACTGGAGATGGGGGAGGAATCTTTTGTGAGCCTCCTCATTAAGTTCCTTCTGTGTTCCATTAGGAGGCAAAGTTTGTGCTCTTTTTGTGGAATGGACAATGGGGCTGTGCCACAAAACCCTGTGCATTCATGGGAGGCAGAGGCCATCTCCACTGCACCTCTGTGCCCTAGTGTGTCCTCCAGCCTGCTGGTCAGCTGTCACACCTCATCAGTGTCTCACAGGATCTGGCCTTTGTGGCCCTGCAGTCCTACTGCACCCTGTCTCAGGAAAGGAGTAGTGAAGTTGAGTCATCCAGGACTGCCTAGAGAGGCAGCATGGAAGCGGCCCATTAGAGCCCAGCAAGATCAGATAAAAGGAATTGTAGGGCCTCAGCAGGTCAGTTCCTGACTAAAACCAGAGGGGCAAGACAGGAAGTGTCTCTCTGACCAAAGGACCTCAGCAGATAACTAGTTTGGTTGTGGCTGCATTTGCTTAAAGTGGGGGGAGAGAGTGGATCTGAGAACTTTATCTTCACCCCTCATCTCGGAGTTAAAGAGGCCAGGTGGGCAGAGGCCCAGGGAGGTAGCACCAATGAATTGAAGTGAGCAGTACATGGCTGCTCTTGAACCCAGAGTAGTGAGCAGGCCCGGGTTACTCCATCAGCAAAGTAGTGTAAACTTCAAGAAGGGGACAAGGATTTTTCAGAAGCCTGAGCAAAGGATG
The DNA here is from genome assembly GCF_016161935.1 of Mauremys reevesii. NCBI lineage: Eukaryota > Metazoa > Chordata > Testudines > Geoemydidae > Mauremys > Mauremys reevesii. The sequence continues at coordinate 116,906,524 of NC_052625.1, read as the reverse complement.
AATTTAAAGGGCCCAGAGCCAGGGCTGAACACTGTGGTGAGGGTAGGCAGCTTGTTGAACTCTTTGCTAACTCAGAAGAGGTTCATTTTTGATTATGTGACCCAGCTGAGGGCTGAGACACTGAAGACCTGCCAAGTGAGGTCAACAACCTACAGGGGGTGATAGGAGCAGGAACAAGCCTGCAGTACCACATGCAGGGAGGCACTCAAGAGGTGATTGCCTCCTGTTACGCACCCCTCTACCAAAGAGGCAGGACTACAATAAAGAGAATACAGGCCTAGGCTGTATTACTGTGTCTTTTGTTCAGAATTTCCTCCAGGCCCAAGGAGGGACAATATATATCCCATCCAGTCCCTCCTGTGAGAGTCTTTCTGTTGACTTCAGTAGGCTTTGGGTTAGGCCCATTATGGCACCTCTCAACTCTAGGGGCTTGTTCAGTAAAACTACCCAATCTGGTTGTGAAGCTCCCCAGATCTTGTTAATCAGGAAATCCTGTTAGCAGGTTCAAGATGCTGGCTATAGACCAGACTGATTGAAAGGATTCCATTATATCAGTTATGATGGCATATTTTAAATCTGTGTGGGATTACTATATAATTAAGTATAATAAAATGAGCCCATTTTGCAATGGTCTACATTTTCACGTCTTCAGATAGATGATAAAATATGCTGTGGCTAGCAATACTATACATACTTCAAATTTGGAAAATAGCCAGTATCCAATAAATTAATATATATGCAACATGAGAAACACACAATTCATTTTTTGACATGCATACTTGAAATATAACATTTATCTACTTTATGAAATAAATGTATAGAAATAATTTTTCAGCACAGTAGGTAGAACTTAGATAATGTCTCCAAATGTGTTTATATAACACAATCTTCATATTTGTTTTTCCGCTGGTTGACTAAAATACTTAATTTTGACTCAATCCTATCTTTTTCCTATGGTGTCTCCAAATCTTGCAAAATGTCCTGCATTACAGGACCCCAGTACAGGAAGGTTGATGTTGCAGGCTTCTGCCTTTAGGTGGCACTCTCACAAAAGGGTCTGTAGTAGGTGTAGTGATGCCTGTCTGGATGTGGCATCCAACCTCCTCAAAAATGGAGGTTGTCTTCTATATCTTTTATATTATTGTTTCATCTAAACATCAGTAGATACTCTACCAAAGCTCCTACATCACTCATTTGGCACTTCAGAAAAGCTATAATTGACCTAGGCTACCAAAAAAAAATCTCTACAATTATAGGTCTTGCTAGAAAGATATCTGAGGAAGTTGCTAATTTTACATTAAGATACAGTATGGATTTCAAAAGTTGTAAAGAAGAGAGGCCTAACGGACATGGGAATGATTTACTTTATTTAATAGGGTTTTTTATATTCCAGAATTTAGAATTAAATTACAAACAAATACCACAACAAATTACTCTTCTCCTGTGCCTCTGAAACTTGGTCATTTCATGAGTAGATATTAGGAATGTCACAAAACATTATTACAATATTTTTTTAAAGAATGTTCATGTAGTGGGGTGGTTACCTGCCCCTACCCCGCGGGACTTGAAACAGCCCAGGAGAGGGCTGTGGCTGGGGCAAGAAGCCTGGGCTGATTGGGGGAAAGTAGGCTCAGTTGGGGCCATACCCCAGTCAGGCCCAGCTGACCCCTGTAAAAGGCTGTGAGCCAGAGGCCCAGGTAGTCTCCCTCTCCCTGTAGTGGGAGAAGGGCCTGGCTACAAGGTGCTAAGCAGGGAACCTAGATTGGAGCAGGGCTGGGGAAAGGTCAAGGGAGCCAGGGAGCTCTGGCCTAGGAAAGCCCCAGGCTGTAGGCCTGGTAAGGCCCATTAGTCACTGGGTTGCAGGGGGCAGCCCATGGGTAAGCAGAGGCAGCAGGTCCGAATCCCCCCCTTTGCCTATGATGAGTGGCTTACACTTCAGTCCTCCCGAGTGAGCGGGGGCTAGACAAGATATCATACAGGAAGATCTGGATGACCTTGTAAACTGGAGTAATAGTAATAGGATGAAATTTAATAGTGAAAAGTGCAAGGTCATGCATTTAGGGAGTAATAACAATAATTTTATTTATAAATTGGGGACACATCAGTTGGAAGTAATAGAGGAGGAGAAGGACCTCAGAGTATTGGTTGATCACAGGATGACTATGAGCCGCCAATGTGATATGGCCGTTAAAAAAGCGAATGTGGTTTTAGGATACATCAGGCGAAGTATTTCCAGCAAAGATAAGGAGGTGTTAGTACCGTTATACAAGGCACTGGTGAGACCTCATCTGGAATACTGTGTGCAGTTCTTGTCTCCTATGTTTAAGAAGGATGAATTCAAACTGGAACAGGTACAGAGAAGGGCTACTAGGATGATCTGAGGAATGGAAATCCTGTCTTATAAAAGGAGACTCAAAGAGCTTGGCTTGTTTAGCCTAACCAAAAGAAGGCTGAGGGGAAATATGATTGCTCTTTATAAATATATCAGAGGGATTAATATTAGGGAGGAAGAGGAATTATTTAATGTAACCCTTCTGCCCCTCTAAGTTGGCAGCAACAAGGGCCGGGTTCAGTATCCAGGGGTTCCGTTTCAATAACACAATGCAAAACTGGCTCGAGCCCCTACCCAGTGACCTGGGACAATTACCTACCACCCCCCACCCCCCTGGGCGACTCTAGGAGGCAATACTTCCCCACTCGCAAGCACAGAGTCCAAGTGTAGCAAAATCCTTTTAATAAAGGAGGGAACCAATGTGGCATCCCGTTGGAGAGACTCCACAAACAGGACTATACACAAACCATAAGCAAAAAACCCACCTCCAAGTACATTTGGCACTGTCCTTTCCCCCTTAGGGTCTTAAGTCCAATCACCCCAAAGTCCAACAACCCAAAACTCTCTGTCTCTGGTCAGTGCCACCCCAGGAAGTTTAGACTTTAAATTAGATGAAGGTTTCTAACCATTAGAGGAGTGAAATTCTGGAACAGCCTTCCAAGGGGAGTAGTGGGGGAAAAAAGACATATCTGGCTTTAAGACTAAGCTTGATAAGTTTATGGAGGGGATGGTATGATGGGATAGCCTAATTTTGGCAATTAATTTGGCAACTGATCTTTGATTGTCAGCAGGTAAGTATGCCCAGTGGTCTGTGATGGGATGTTAGATGGGGTGGGATCTGAGTTACTACAGAGAATTCTTTCCTGGGTGCTGGCTGGTGAGTCTTGCCCACATGCTCAGGGTTTAACTGATCACCATATTTGGGGTCGGGAAGGAATTTTCCTCCAGGGCAGATTGGCAGAGGCCCTGGAGGTTTTTTGCCTTCCTCTGCAGCATGGGGCATGGGTCACTTGCTGGAGGATTCTCTGCAGCTTGAGGTCTTCAAACCACAATTTGAGGACTTCAGTAACTCAGACATAGGTTAGGGGTTTGTTACAGGAGTGGGTGGGTGAGATTCTGTGGCCTGCATTGTGCAGAAGGTCAGACTAGATGATCATAATGGTCCCTTTTGACCTTAAAGTCTATGAGTCTATGAGTAGCCTAACACTGAGGTGAAGTGGGGATAGTGGCTGGGGGCTCCCCCGGGAGGGGGAGACCCTGGGGCTGTGAGGGATTACTGCCAGAGGGGCAGCACCCCAGGTAAAAGGGACACTGGGTCCTGGGAGGGACACAGCCCAGTGGTAAGGCAGATCACTGGCCTGTAGAGGGCATTCTGGATGCTAGAAGAGCTAATTCCTGAGGACAACCCATAGGAGGCGCCACAGGAGGGCGTCTGTATTGCTACAGTTCAAATTTGAGAACTTGATTACTACTGCAAAACTTGTCCTAATATTTCAGTCCACAGTGTGTGCTGCATATAAATGATTGGTGTGTGTGGTAGAGGGTAGGATGGATAGCTCTGCTACCCTGTGCTTACTAATTAGCCAACACTGAATAGTCTTGTCATGAGACAATAATCCTGTCCATGAGGATGGGAGAGCAAATTATTTTGCTGTTTAAACCAAAAGACTCAGGAAAAAAAGCAGTCTGGCATTAGATACCACTACAAGAAAAATGAATGCATCGTGTTCACAAAAAAACTGTTGGATGTTTCATATTGCATTAGGAGTCTGGGATCTCTGACAACAGTAGATTTAAAGATCTGTACAAGTAGCTCTAACCTGAATGAACAATGATAAAGTGAAAAAGAAGAAAAGAACATAAGCAGTCAGTACTGCCAAGGTCCATTAATTTGATTCTATATAATCAATTTTCTGCTAACATCTTGTTTAATGCTTATAACACTTTCAAGATTTTTTACTTCTGCTCTTTTGAAAAAAATATATTTATATTCACTGGTGGAAGAAAGTTAAGGGTTTGTTAAAAGATAAGTACTTTACCATAAATCTTGATTTTTCTATTGTCTTTCATTTGAAACACTCTAGCTAAAAATTGAATAAATACACTGTAATTCTCTAGCCAGTTTTGTACTGGGGCTCACACGTTTTGCACAAACTTCAGTTTTTAACACATAATTGAAGCTGCTGGTCTGGTATTTTGCAAAACAGTGTTACTGAGGACTGATACTGAAAGTGTATTGTGAGACAAGTTTAGACATTCAAAACCAAACCACCTAGTATAATAACTTTTAATAGAAGTCATAGCAGTTAAGGGAAATTAGCCATCTATTATTGTTGGTGGTGATTGTGTTGGTGGTAGGAGTGTAGCAGTTCCATCAGTTCCAGCTAGATGAAGCACCTTAAATAATTGAAAAGGAAATAATACAATAGTTTCACAATTACCCAGTTATAAATAATTATTCTCAAATGATTGTCAGTCCCTACTACTCAGGTATTTCTCATACAAATAAACTGGTCCAAAATATCTGCTTATTTCCACATTGTACAGAGAAGAAAGAAAACAAATTTCTTGGTCATAGTATTACTAGCTGCATTTCATTTTTGGTTTTTGTTTAGTAGTATTCTGGACTGGTAACTTTGTTCACTTTTCCTCTTTGGGTGCACAGATTACAGCAGTAATCTCTGGGTATATCACAAAGGTCTTCTAGGTCTTCTGCCTTAGGCAAACCATCAAATGTTCACACTTGCCTGCCCACACAAACAGCAAGTGAGCATTTTGCTGCCTTCTAATGTTTTACAACTTAGGGATGCCACCTGCTCTGCTTGCATGAGTGCCCCTACTATAATGAATTTAAGAATCATAGAAATGTAGGGCTTGGAGGGACCTCAGAGTCTCAAGTCCAGACCCCGGAGCTGCGCCAGGACCAAGTAAACTTAGACCTCACTGACAGGTGTTTGTCCAATCTGTTTTTAAAAAACCTCAGTTGAATGGGATTCCACAATTTCCCTTGGAAGCCTATTCCAGAGTTTAACTTTCCTCATTATAGAATCATAGAAGATTGGGTTTGGACGGGATGTCAGGAGGTCATCTAGTCCAACCCCATGTTCAAATCAGGACCAATCCCCAACTAATCATCCCAGCCAGGGCTTTGTCAAGCTTGACTTTAAAAACGTGTAAGGAAGGAGATTCCATCACCTTCCTAGGTAACCCATTCCAGTGCTTCACCACCCTCCTAGTGAAAAAGTTTGTCTTAATATCCAACCTAGACCTCTCCCACTGAAAGTTGAGACCATTGCTCCTTATTCTGTCATCTACCACCACTGAGAACAGCCAAGCTCCATGCTGTTTGGAACCCCCCTTCAGGTAGTTGAAGGTGCTACCAAATCCCCCCTCACTCTTCTCTTCTGCGAACTAAACAAGCCCAGTTCCCTCAACCTCTCCTTGTAAGTCATGTGCCCCATCCCCTGATCATTTTCACTGCGCTCCACTGGACTCTCTCCAATTTGTCCACATCCTTTCTGTTGTGGGGCCCCAAAACTGGACACAATATTCCAGATGTGGCCTCAGCAGTGCTGAATAGAGGGGAATAATCACTCCCCTTAATCTGCCGGCAATGCTCCTACTAATGCAGCCCAATATGCCGTTGGCCTTCTTGGCAACAAGGGCACGCTGCTGACTCATATCCAGCTTCTTATGCACTGTAATCCCCAGGTCCTTTTCTGAAGAACTGCCAGTCAGTCCCCAGCCTGTAGCGGTGCATGAGATTCTTCCGTTCTAAGTGCAGGACTATGCACTTATCCTTGTTAAACCTAATCAGATTTCTTTTGGCCCAATCCTCCAATTTGTCTAGGTCACTCTGAACCTATCCCTACCCTCCAGCCTATCTACCTCTCCCCCTCGAGCTTAGTGTCATCTGCAAACTTGCTGAGGGTGCAATCCATCCCATCATCCAGATCATTAATAAAGATGTTGAACAAAACTGGCCCCAGGACCAAACCTTGCGGTACTCCACTTGATACCAGCAGCCAACTAGACATCAAGCCATTTATCACTACCCATTGAGCCTGACAATCTAGCCAGCTTTCTATCCACCTTATAGTCCATTCATCCAATCCATACTTTTTTAACTTGCTGGCAAGGGTACTGTGGGAGACCTCGCTAAAGTCAAGGTATATCACGTCCACTACTTTTCCCATATCCACAGAGCCAGTTTTCTCATCATAAGCCAGCAAACCTATAATTAAAGTTTTTTCCTAACATCTAACCTAAATCTCCCTTGCTGCAGATTAAGTCCATTACTACTTCTCCTACCTCCAGTGGACATGGAGAACAATTGACCACTGTCTTCATTATAACAGCCCTTAATATATTTAAAGACTGTTCTCAGGTTTTCCTTCAGTCTTCTTTTCTCAAGACTAATCATGCTCATTTTTTTAACACCTTTCCTCATAGGTCAGGTTTTCTTAACCTCTTCTCATTTTTGTTGCTCTTGTCTGGATTCCAGTTTGTCCACATCTCTCCTGAAGTGCCCAGATTTGGACACAACTCCAGTGGAGACCTCACCAGTGCCAAGCAGAGTGGAACAGTTACCTCCCAGGTCTTACATATGACGTTCCTGTTAATATACCCCTAGAATGATTAGCCTTTTTTTGCAGCTGCTTAACATTGTTGACTCTCATTCAACTTGTGATCCATTGCAACCTCAGATTATTTTCAGCAGCACTCCCACCTAGCCAATTATTTCCCATTTTGTAATTGTGCATTTGATATTTTTCCTTCTTATGTGTAGTACTTTGCATTTATCTTAAATGAATTTCAGCTTCTTGAATTGTAATCGATTCTCCAATTTGTCAGGTTTTTAAAATTCTAATCCTGTTCTCCAAAGTGTTTACAACCCCTCCCAGCTTGGTGTCATTTGCAAATTTGACAAGCATCCTCTTCACTCCATTATCCAACTCATTAATGAAAATATTGACTAGTACTGGACTCAGGATTGAGCCCCCCCCCCTCAGGACCCCACTATATACGTTCTCCTAGCTTGACAAAGAACCATTGATAACTACTCTTTGAATACAGTCTTTTAACCAATTGTGCACCCACGTTATAGTAATTTCATCTAGACTACATTTTTTTACAAGAATGTCATGTGGGATTATGTCAAAAATCTTACTAAAATTAAGATTATCCTAATTGCTATTCCCCACCCCCTTCCACTAGGCTAGTAACCCTGTCAAAGAAGAAAATTAGGTTGGTCTGGAATGGTTTGTCCTTGACAAATTCATGCATGAAATTCTTTATAACCCTATTATCCTCCAGGTGTTTAAAAATGGATTATTTAATAATTAGTTTAGTATCTTTCCAGGTATCAAAGTTAGGCTGGTCTCTTTGTTTCCCTTTTTAAAGATAGGTGCTATGTTTGTCCCTTTCCAGTCATCTGGGACCTCACCTCCATGAGTTCTCAAAGATAATAATAGCTGAAGCAATCTCAGAACCATTAGCAAGTTTAAGTGCCCTAGCCTGAATTTCATCAGGCCTTGCTGACTTGAATACATCTAACTTATCTAAATATTCTTTAACTGGTTCTTTCCCTGTTTTGGGTTGCATTCCTTCCCCCTTGCTAATATTAATTGTGAAGTATCTGGTCACCATTAACATTTATAATGAAGACTGACACAAAATAGGCATTAAATACCCTCAGCCTTCTTGATGTCATTACTGCTCCTTCCCTGCTAAGTAGAGGACATGCACGTTCCTTCTTTCTCTTGCTCTTAATATACTTAAAGAACCTCTTGCTACATATAACTCGTTCTGTGCCTTAGTCTTTATGATTTTGTGCCTACATGCTTGTGCTATTCTTTTGTACTCCTCCTTAGCAGCTTCTCTATTTCCATTTCTGGTAAAATTCCTTTTTGCGTTTCAGGTCGTTAGAGAGCTGCTGATGGAACCATGTTGATCTCTTACTGTTTTTCCTACCTTTCCTTTGTATCAGGATAGTTTGCCGCTGTGCTTTTAATATTGTCTATTGCCAGCTCTCCTGAACTCCTTTTTCCCTTAGATTTTCTTCCCATGGTATCTTACCTACCACTTCTGAGTTTGTTAAACTCTGCTTTGTTGAAGTCCATTGTCCTTATTCTGCTGCTTTCACTCTTTCTTGGATTTCATGATCATTTTAATCCAAACTGTGTTCCAGCTTCAGATTCACAACCAATTCCTCCCTGTTGGTAAGAATCATGTCTAAAATGGCCATTGCTCCGGTTACTTCCTCTGCTTTGGAACAAAAGGTTGTCCCCACTACATTCAAATAGCTTACTGGAAATTTTTTGTTTTGTCATTACTTCTCCAACAGAAATCCGGGTAGTTAAAGTTCTCCATTAATAACAAGTCTCGTGTTTTGGCTATTTCTGTTATGTATTCTAGAAATACCTCATCCACATCTTCCTCCTGATTTGACTGCAACAATGACATCACCCATATCTTTCCCCTTTTATTTTTACTCAGAGACGCTCAAGTGGTCTGCCTTCCACATCCTTGTGGACTGCAGAACAAGTTTTTGTTTATATTCTTTATGTATAATACAACACCACCTCCCTTTCTACCCTTTCTACCCTGTTTGTTCTGAAGAAGCTCTATCCCTCTATACCAATATTCTGGTCACAAGACTTATCCTATCAAGTCTCTGATGCCAATTAATCATCATTTAGATTATGTATTAATGCTTCCATTTATTCTGTTTGTTCCACATACTCCTTGCATTTGTGTATAGACATCTGAGAAGTTGAGCTGATTCTCCCACTGATTTCCCTCTTGTTGCTCTGAGTTAGACCGCTATCACTTACAGTGTGAGACAGGAACAAGATTGATCCAAGGACTGCCAACTGAAGCACCTGAGCTATCTTGGCTGATGCTTCCTTCAGTGGGAATGTGCAGACTTAAGGTCAAAATTGACCATAGAGCACCTCTGTGCCCATGTGAAGCCCTGTTGACTTCAATGGATTTGTGCTGATATAAAGGTGTGCCTTCATGCAATCATTTGCAGGATCTAGATTCAATTGCTTTAATTTTATATAGGACTTGTTAATATCAGTTTTCCCTTTTCATATGTCACTAAAAAACAACTTCTTAAATACCTAATCGGAGAGATTTTCAAAGGAACAAATGGCAGATAGTTGCCTAACTATTTTGCCTCTGAGGCATACCTACTGGGGGAGATTTCCAATCACGGTGGTGCTAGAAGTGCTGTTGCAGAAGAGAGACAGAACCAAGATCCTGATCACTTCTGATCATTAAAGATGTCTAGGACCTGTTTTGGCATTTGGAATGTTAGTCATTAATCTTGGACAAATTCTAATGGAGGAGATGCTTCCTATCAACTTTTCCTTTGCAGAAGCAATTGAACATGATGATCTCTTTGCATTTCCGTTGCAAACTGCAACTGTGGAGTAGTGTTGGTTTTTATTATTAAATAGCTGCCGCATTTCACTCCACTGGAGACTACATTTTTAGTGGTGCCTGTAGTTTTCCTTTATATAGTTTATAACTTCAAATTTTGTAAAGTTATTGAGAAACTTTGTATTGCAAGGAACTGTATTAATGTATTTTTATTATTTTGATATGTCTGGATTTAGTAAGCTTCATTATGGATCAAATCTCAACTGAACATATATTGGTTAATATTTTGTTTCCTTCATGAAGACTTTGAAAACAATAAACTTATGGGAGGAGAAAAGAACCCTCAAAATAAAGCAAAAAAATCCAACAATGCCCACAACTATTCTTGAATTGGAAATTAAGGGAAAACTCAAAACAAAAGACATTTAGAGGGCTCCTGTTTCCTTGATGAATGGATCAGAATACAACTACTAATAGGTGCTCCCCAGATGTTGAACATTTTAAAATCTCTATTACACTTTATAATACAGTGACCTTAATTACATTGCAATTACACTATAGTTTGATATGTCTCATTACTACCAAATTGACATAACTGGAAGGTTAACTGCATGATTTAGATTAATCAGGTGCAGCTACCATGTAGCTAAAGTACCTGAATTCTTTAAAAATATGTATATTTATGGCAATTAAGGGTCATTAATAATAAAGTAACCCCAGGGTAATCACATTGTAATTACATCATTCTGTTATGATATATAACCAAAATTTCTTCATTGTTAACTGTTATTTGGTATAATTTTTCAGAGCTAAAATAGACATGTTGGGCCAAATTCAGAAGTGATGTAAATGGGTGTTCATTTATATGAACTGTGTATCTTTCCTGATGACAAGCCTGGAAATCAAGGGGAAATAACCAGTAAGAGTTTGTTGAATATCTATTGGGGAAGAACATATTTTGATCAGGTCTACACTACAGAGTTTTGTTGGCATAGCTCTTGGTCGCGGTGTGTGTGTGTGGGGGGGCGGAGGGGGGAAATACACCGCTTAGCTGATAGAGCTATGCTAGCAAAACCCCCAGTGTGGATGCAACTGTGCCAACAGAAGAATTGCTATCCTGTTGGAAGCAATGTCATGAAGAGAGTTGGTGTTACTATGCTGACAGAAAAATCCAATTGGCCTATGCTGCATCTACACTAGAGGGCTCTTGTATAAATTACAAAGCATTTGTAGTGTAGACAAGTCTTCTATCTTACACTTATGTACAGTTATCCATTGGGTTGGTTTTATATTTTTCTGCTCCAACCCTGCTTTTTTCATTCCAGTCTAGAGTGGAACATACACCAACACCCATCCATTTATTTATACCAGTTTCACACTGTTCCTGAATTTGGCCTTTATATGTAGGAGGGCTGACTAGATTGCCCTTGGGTAGGTATGAGAGAGAGAGATCATTTTGTCTCTTTTTCAAAGCAAACACGGGCTTGTGGTAACTTTATGTTGTTGTCTAGAAGACTATTCAGGAGCCTAATTGGATTGATTCAGTGGTCTCAATCCAGTTCCTAATGAACAGGTGTCCACAATCACAAAACCCACCACTAAAACTGGCACTTGCTTTGGTTGGTAGTCTCTGCAGAGGAGTTTAGAATTAAATAGGAAAAGCATCTGAACCACCCTTCCCCCACATAGGAATTTCTCCTCCTGAACAGGGTTGAAGCAAACTAGCTGGGTGGTGAGGTGAAGCTTGCACTCTTCTGTCCACGCTATGCCTTCTATGTAAATAACAAGAGACTTCAGAACTGGTGATCTGACACCTTTCACAAATGATGAATGTATGCTTTAAACAGCAGACTAAATAGCTGGGTTTTTAACTTTTAAAAAATTCTTTTTATGTTTGCAAGGAGGTCTGATACTTGAGGCTGAATATTATCTACTGGTAAGTAAAGACTTGGTGAAAAGAAGAAACTATTAGTAAAAGTAGTAAGTCCTAGTTTTTAGAAAAATATCATATGCAGCAATCTGCAATAACCGTGTGACATGAAGAATGCTCAATATTGGTTGCAGGACTCTGCTGGTGAGAGCAAATGAAGTAGATGTTAGGATTACAGATGGCTAAGGGGCAGTTTTAAAAAGGAGGGGATAGGAGACATTTTAAATATTGATTCTTAGTCAGTAGTACACATAAAACATTCTTTATATATGCACCAAACCCACATTTCTTGTGAACCTAGTAGAGAGTTTCATGTTTCTCCCTTCATGTCAATTCATTTCAAGTCACTGCAAGCTTTTGCGTTCTACTTCAACTTTATTTCCCCATTTTTGTGGCAAGCATAACACGTTAGGAAGTCAAATTGAGGTAAGTGAATTAGCTAGTAATATTAGTTAAGTAAAATGAAACAATGTCTTCCAGGCATTGGTTCAAATTCACTGATTGCCTAAGCCTGCCTGACTCCATTGACTTCAATGTAATTGCACCTAGTTATAGTGGCAGTACGTTTTGGTCCTCTTATTGAAAAGGCAAATCCATGTAGCTTCATTGAATCCCAACAGTTCTGACTTCAGTGGAGTTATGCCAATTCATACCAGCAGAGCGTATGGCTTCAAAACTGCAGCCTCATACAACTGAAGGAATTATACAGCCAACATCCTTGTTACTTACAGTTTCATGTGGTTTAATAATGTTATAAACTTGGGCTGTGTAATTCTTTCAGTTGTATAAGGCCCCGTTTTTTGAACTCATACAGTATACTCCCATTTTTCTGAAATCCTATTAGCCAAACCTCCGCATCATATAAACTCCTTCCTTGTTCCCCTGCATGAGATACATGCCCTCCACAGCATCTCATGCTGGTGGACATGGAAGGGATTCGGAAGATATGGAGGTTTGGCTAATAGAGCAAAGACACCCCTCTCACCATGAGGAGAAGGAGGACAAGCTCCTGGCCATGGGGGAGGCTGCCCTGCTGCTGAATGGCTTCCGCAGCAGCATAGCAACCCCTTTGCTGTCATGGGGGAGGAGCAAGCAGGGCTCTGACAGCAGCACTGCAGAGGGTTCCCATGGCTATCGGGCCAGTGACAACCGATTCCAGCAGGTGGAAGGAGGCTGTGGTCCTGGCACGGCAGAGCGGGGGTCTTGGCTCTGCCCTGCCAGAACTGAAGCCTCCCCGTCTGTACGTGGCTTCTGCAGGGACTGGGTGTCACCAACCCTTTGGCAGTGCAGCGAGCTCTCTGCAGCACTGCTGTCAGGGGAGTGAGCAGGGCGGAGCAGAAACTCCTTGCCAGGACTGCAAGGAGGAGGACAATGAGCCCTCAGCTGCAGGGGAGGCCACCCTGCTGATAGGGGAATCTATACTTAAACAGTGTGCTTCTATTCAGTGCCTCAAATGCACAAATATATTTTGGGGGAAATTATTTGATTTATCTGGGATATTTAAACATGTTTCTGCTTTCACTTTGCAGTGAGGTTAAAGTTTTGTCAGGTTGGTCTGTGGAATTAAGTTAGATCAAAGATCTCTTGGTCTTCCAGTTCATAAAGAGGACCAGAATGTGTGGGGTTTGGGCACTGTATGATCTTAAGTTAAATTTGTAATCTTCGTTGTAGATGTACTCTTTTCCCCCTCTGCATGCCAAAACTGCACTAATAACTTTCCACTGAGTGATAATTTTCTAAATAAATATTCCTTGGGCAGGGTATTTCTCATGGTTGGCATGATGGGGTGCACATATGCCACTTCCAGCTGAGCTAACAAAGGGTGAAAATTAAAAGCAAGCGCTTAAAGCAGCCCCTTTGCCCAAGACACAATCTGAACTGCTGATTGGGAAGGGTGATTCCTCCAAATGAGGCATTTTGGGAGCAAGGAAACTCAAGGAAGTAGCACTCTTAAGCTAACTCTCCTCAGGTCGGAAGGAGAGTAGCCTCCTTCTAAGTGTGCTTGAGTTTGGTAAACCTTGAAGCAACCTTCCTAGTCTGTGATTTCACTAAAATAGGGACAAAAGGGCCCAGGTAGCTAGCCCCTAAGAAATAAAATGGATTCCCTGAAGCAAGGACTGGGTTTTTGTTTTGTTTCCTTCATCTCTGAAGATGGCAAGAATTTTGTTTGGGAAGTGGAGGACTGGTTTTGTTCCATATTTCCTACAGAACCTGGGACTATGTTGCGTCTCCCTGTAATAAAGACCATTTGTGAATTGGGCAATGCGCCATGGGCAGGGATATCATTTATTGTTAAACCTTGTTGGATAGACCACCACCCACTTTATTAAAATCCTTCTTGTGTGATGTCCCATTGATTGATTGTGGTGGTGAGATGGAGCCCCAAGTACTCCCCATTCATATTTTAGTCTCAGCACACAATATAAAGCTAGAGTCAGCATTTAAGGTCAGAAGGGACCACTAGATCCTCTGGTCTGACCTCCCATATATCACTGCCCACCACCCAGCATCTGCACACTAAACCCAACAACCTAAATAACACCAAAACATTACAGCCCACAGAAGATGAAACTATTATGTGCCACAGGCAGAGAACTCTAATAGTACCTTTTACAAGTAAGTAATCCTTAATAGGAAACAGACTCCATGTTAATTTAAGAAGTTTTCCTTACATCCACATCAATAACTTAATAGCTTTGGGAGCTTCAATACTCACGTCAGCCCTAAGTATCACAGCTAATATTGGTAGCAAGATCTCAGTATGGAAACGGGTGTTATGTTAAAATCTATCAACTTCTGAAATATCTGTAATGACCCTAGGGGTATGTCTACACTGAAATTAAGTACTCACGGTTGGCCCAATTTGGGCTAAGGGGCTGTTTAATTGCTATGTAGTCGTTGTGGCTCAGGCTGGAACATTGGTCTAGGACCTTGTGGGGTGGGAGGGTCCCAGAACTCGGGCTGATGCATCTGAAGAAGCGAGTTTTTTTACCCACAAAAGCTTATGCCCAAATAAATCTGTTAGTCTTTAAGGTGCCACTGGACCCCTCATTGTTTTTATGGGTACATAGTAACATGGCTGCCCCTCATACAGAACTTGGGCTGCAGCCCCGAATGCCTACACAGCAGTTAAACAGCCTATTAGCTTGAGCCCCAGGAGCCTGAGTTAGCTAGCATGGACCAGCTGCGGGTGTCTAATTGCAGTGTAGACATACCCTAAAAGAGAAGTTCTCTCCTATACAGCTTATGTTTTGTGAAAGGAGTGCCCATACAAATGTAAAGTGTGATACAATCCTCATCACTTTTAAGCACCGGGAGGCTCACATGTCTAAAAAGCAGCTAGATTTTTATTAAAAAACAAAAGAGAACAAATAGATAGGATTAGGTTCTAATTTTGACTTCTCGGAGTATCTTCCACCCATAGAATTCATTCCTTCTGCTCAGAATTCAGCCCTTTCCTTAGGAACTACTTCAGTAATGATTTTCTGATCACTAATGGATTTTTCTAGTTTGGGTTCACCCTATTATAGGACTGTTTCCCAACATGCTTTTCTGGTAATCATCACTTTAAATTGGCAAGAACAAATCACCTGTGGCTCTAAAATGGCCATTTTCTGCAGGTATACTTTTTCTCTTATATTCAATAAATTGTCTTGCTCCTTCCTGGCTTTTTGGTCATCTTGTTCCTGAGGTTATACTCTTCTTAGGGAAGAGACTTTCTCCTATGGAAGTTATAATCTTGAGAGAGCTCAAATTTCCAGAAGGTCTAAGCTTAAGGCTGGAGACCTGGAACTAGTGGTGGTATATGATATTGAATTAAAACAGTGTATGGAAAAACATATGCATGGGAGTGAAAACTTTGAAAGATCAGCCTTAACTTTTGCATTCCTAACTTACTTTGCATTAATAATGATTTTTCCTGGAACATAGCTCTTAAAAAAAAAAAGAGAGAGAGAGAGAGGGAGAAATCTTCCTAGTCTCCTTTCTAATGAAATACTTTGTTTCTTTTCCCACCTTCCTTTGTTTTTATTCTATTCTTATTTCCACCTCAGGTTTGGTTCATTTAAAATGAAATTATTTTCCCCATTTCTGTTGTGAAACTGTCTGTACCTATTATTTAACCTCCCTCCACAGGAATCCCCTGAGGTTTGGAAGGAAAGACTGCCAGCATACACAAGCTCAGTTTAAAAACAAAAACAACCCTCCCTTAAGAAATGCAAGACTACCAGTTTTAGTTCTAAAAGACAAAGTTTTATTTTCTGAACGGAATACTCAAAACATGAATCTTCATAGCTGTGATGTGGAAGGATGCAATTTAAGGCTCTGATCCTGAAACAGGCAGCACTTGGATGGCTACCTGTACTATGCAGAATCTGTTGCTAGATCTGAAGAAATATTTGACAGTAGCTATTTAAACATCTGTGTATATTGCCATTATGATGAGTTATTTTCAACAGTACTGGCTTGATGAGTGTAGGCCCAATATATTCTGAAAATTATATTGCATCCAGGTCTCAGTCACTTTGTGATGCCAGGAAACATTTTGCTGGATCAATATTTGGTGATTATAGGCAACCACCTATTTTACCTCTAATATATAGCTGGTCCTGTTCTTCAGGGTGTTGTACCGTAAGCATAAAGGGCTCTACTAACATAGCAGTATGCCCCAATAGGTTGTGCAGTAATAGTAGGATATTGATGCATACCTCATTTGCATTATCAATGAACCACATTTATCAATAGCCTACTAATACATATCCTGGCGTGGCTTATTGCAATAAGTAGAGTTGTATGAAATAATGGAAAAAAGTTATTAGCAGATATTTTATTTGAAAATCTTCAAATAAATTGATATACATTCAGAAACTGATACTAATGCTTCTGATTGTATGGCCCAAATAACTTGTAAATACAAGATGCATAGTGTATACCAAAACAAGCTGCTGTCTGATACAATTGAATGATCACTGTGTCAGCTGCTTGGGCAGTAGGTATTGTATTATTTTGACAGAAAAGCCCCAGAGAAATGAATGGGACTTATTCAGGGAAAATAATATTTAAAATTATTACAGATTATTTGTTAGCATTCCACTGTGTAACAATAACATGGCTTGTGCAAGATCTTATCTGATAAAAATACAAGAATAGTATTCTTTTCATGGAAATATTCCCTAGAGGATACAATATTCTAATTTCAAAACAAAACAGTGAAATTAAGTGCACAAAGCTATTACAGTGTAACACAGTGACTGACTGACTACTAGAAACTGCAGTTGAGTCTAAAGCAAGAGTAAGAGCCCTTCTTCTAAGGCTGCATCATGTGTCCTTTATCCTTTAATGTCCTTGCTTTTTGATCCTTAGCATTGGAACTAAGGTTCCTTAGCTCAGATCCCAGCTCAAATCCTTCGTATTGTAGCTTTTTGTATGGAATGTATCATGACCTCAAATCACATCTCCATTATGTAAATGAAGTGTAAAAACGGCTCACAGCTCCTGCAAGATGCACTTCTGCAGAGTAAGCTGCTCACTAAACTGCACTGAATAGAATGAATGAAATACGAACATTCATGCCGTTACCTTCAGTGGATTAAACCTTTGGTACTCATTTCAAGCTAATCAGGATTTTGGACTGAAAATCAAAAACCTAACCTGAAGAAGAGCTCTGAGTAAGCTTAAAAAGTCGCCTCTCTCATGAACAGAAGTTGGTCCAATAAAATATATTATCTCAACCACCTTGCCTAACAAAAAACATGTTCACGTGGTCTCAGTAGAAGGAAGCACAGAGGTGTCAAAAAAAACTTTCTTTGCTCTTAATAAATATGCTGAATCTTTTAGATATGATTTTAAGAAAATATCACACCAAATTACTTTCTAATTATGGATCGGGGATAGCCATGTTAATCTGTATCCACTAAAACAACAAGGAGTCCAGTGGCACCTTAAAGACTAACAGATTTATTTGGGGATAAGCTTTCATGGGTAAAAAACCCACTTCTTCAGATGCATGGAGTGAAAATTACAGATGCAGGCATTATTATACTGACACATGAAGAGAAGGGAGTTTCCTCACAAGTGGAGAACCAGTGTTGACAGGGCCAATTCAATCAGGGTGGATGTAGTCCACTCCCAATAATTGAGGAGGAGGAGTCAATTCCAGGAGAGGTAAAGTTGCTTTCGTAGTGAGCCAGCCTTTCCCTGTCCCTATTCAAACCCAAATTAATAGTGTTAAATTTTTCAAATTTTAGTTCTGCACTTTCTCTTTGAAGTCTGTTTCTGAAGTTTTTCATTGAAGTATGGCTACTTTTAAATCTATTATAGAATGTCCAGGAAGATTGAAGGGTTCTCCTACTGACTTTTGTATGTTACCATTCCTGCTGTCTGATTTGCGTCCATTTATTCTTTTACATAGAGATTGTCTGGTTTGGCCAATGTACATGGCAGAGGGGCATTGCTGGCACATGATGGCATATATCACAGGTGAATGAGTCCCTGATGGTGTAGCTGATGTGGTTGGGTCGGATTATGGTGTTGCTAGAGTAGATATGGGACAGAGAAGGCAAGGAAGTTTGTTACGGGGATTGGTTCCTGGGTTAGTGTTTCTGTGGTGTGGTGTGTAGTTGCTGGTGAATATTTGCTTCAGGTTGGGGGGCTGTCTGTAAGCGAGGACTGGCCTGCCTCCCAAAGTCTGTGAGTGAGGGATCATTTTCAAGGATAGGTTGTAGATCGTTGATGATGTGCTGGAGAGGTTTTAGCTGGGGGCTGTATGTGATGGGCAGTGGAGTTCTGTTGTTTTTCCTTTTTTGTGGCCTGTCCTGTAGTACGTGAGTCCTGGGTACCCATCTTGCTCTGTCAGTCTGTTTCCTCACTTCCCCAGGTATTGTAGTTTTTAAGAATGCTTGCTAAAGATCTTGTAGATGTTTGTCTGTCTGAGGGTTTTGAGCAAATTCGGTTGTATCTTAGGTCTTGGCTGTAGACAATGGGTCATGTGATGTGTCCTGGATAGAAGCTGGAGGCATGTAGGTAAGTATAGTGGTCAGTAGGTTTCTGGTATACGGTGGTGTTTATGTGACCATCACTTCAAAGAGAAACTCCAGAACTAAAATTCATTTGCAAATTTAACACCATTAATTTTGGCTTGAATACGGACTGGGAGTGGCTGGCTCACTACAAAAGTAACTTTACCTTTCCTTGAATTCACACCTCCTCCTCAATTATTGGGAGTGGACTATATCCACCCTGATTGAATTGGCCCTGTCAACACTGGTTCTCCACTTATGAGGTAACTCCCTTCTCTTCATGTATCAGTACAATAATGCCTGCATCTGTAATTTTCACTCCATGAATCTGAAGAAGTGGGTTTTTTGCCCACAAAAGCTTATGCCCAAATAAATCTGTTAGTCTTTAAGGTGCCACCAGACTCCTTGTTGTTTCTAATTATGTGCTCTCACCACTCTGTTAAAACTACAAAGACTAACATGAAAATAAAGGTTTACTTATTTAAACACTCAGTTTGGAAATGCAAATACCAAGTTTTGCACATAAACCTAACTCAGCCATTATATTCTCTATAATTTATGGTAGACATTTAATATCATAAACATTAATATATTCCCACAAAAACATTATTAACTTTGGGTTAAGATTACTAGATTGCATGGTCCACCAATGGACTTGTAACTAGCAAGTAAATAAGCATGTAAGTAATTCAATAGCCATATATATGCCATACTAGCATTCCTACTTTCGTTTTCCACTACCTCACACCACTCCTAACCCATATATCTGCACTATAGTCCATCACCTCTGAACTCTGAGCATGTATACTGATTGTCATGGTTTTCAATATTTACTTAGTAAACAGTTCTGTACTGGTATGGGTAAGTAATTGTGATCTGGTATTAGATTGCAAATGGTCTGTGCAGGGCCGCCCAGAGGACTCGGGGTGTGGGGTTTTCGGCAGCGGGGGGGCCCCTGCTTCGAGGGTAATTCAGCGGTTGGGGGGGGGTCCTTCCACTCTGGGACCTGCTGCCGAAGTTTCCTGAAGACCCATGGCGGGGCCCCCCTGCCGCCGAATTACCGCCGAAGTGGGACCTGCCACCGAAGTGCCGCCGGGTCTTTGGCAGTAATTCGGCGGCGGGAGGGCCCTGCTGCGGGTCTTCGGGGCACTTCGGCGGTGGGTCCCGGAACGGAAGGGCCCCCCGCCGCCAAATTACTGCTGAAGACCCGGCTGCACTTCAGCAGCGGGTCCCACTTCGGCGGTAATTTGGTGGCGAAGGGTCCTTCCGCCCCGGAGCGGAAGGACCCCCCGCCGGCGAAGACCCAGAGCAGAAGAAGCTCTGGGGGCCTGGGCCCCGCAACAGTTTTCCGGGTCCCCCGGAGTGAGTGAAGGACCCCGCTCCAGGGGCCCTGAAAAACCTCTCGTGGGGGCCCCTGCGGGGCCTGGGGCAAATTGGCCCACTTGTCTCCCCCCCAACCCTCCACGGGTGGCCCTGGGTCTGTGTGGGTTGTTTTTCTGTAATGTAAAGAAATCATGGGAATGTGTGACCTATATTAGTCATTAGTCATATTTTATAGAATTATATATTTGAAATCTTCAGTTGTGTGTATTTGGTATATTATATGTATGGTCAGAGTTAAGGCTGTACATTGTTCAGGAAGAGGCTGTAGTTAAATGGACTGAGGCTGGTGGAAGAAAGGTAGAGAAAGTAGTGAATGGGAACTGATGATCAGAGTATGGCTTTGTTCAGGCAGATGGTGAATGAAGTAAGACCTAACAGAGTTCCACTACTAGATAATTCTTATGATATGAACAGATTTTGTTCTGATTTTATGAACACATGCACACAATTTCACCCTGATCTGTGCCCATTATGGCAAATTTAAGCCAGAAAGGAGATCTTCAGAGAGCTGTCCTGGTTACTGCATAGAGTGTTGTGGGGCTGTGGTCCTGTCCTTGCCCTGGACTGTCCCCACCCGGGAAGATACAGATAGTTATAACAAAAAACATGCCTGAGACTGTGCCTAGCATCCCTATTATTAATCCTCAACCCTGCTACTACTAAGTGACACAAAGCAATTGAAGGGTATGTTAAATAACTGAAATAGGGAACACGTGTGTTTTATTGTGTTGGGCTAAACCCAATTACTTTATAGTTAAAACCACTATAACCTATTTTAAGGATGTTCTCAGTGTGAGAATTGTGGTGGTGGTGGTTTTTTAAAACAAACCAACAAACACTGTAAAACCAAATTCCATTATGTGCAACTGTAAGGACTCTCCACATTGATTGCCCAGACGATTTAAAACCCTGGAATTTCAGATCCCCAGCACAGAGCTCTACCACTTGATAACTGTTACTCCGTTAGCTCTATTCTTGGATCTGGGAGGAGAGTGTGATCTAGTGGTTAAAAGACTGGATAGCCACATTCATAAACTTGTAATCCATTCTAAGAGACAGCGTGGCTTAGTGGTAGGGTTGTCACCCAGATGGTCCTAGTTTTGGCTTGTGTGTCCGGGTGCCATTTGACAAGCCCTGATGTCTGGGGGGTTTTTATCGGGGGAAAGAAGCAGAGCAGGGGCATGGCCTTAGAGGAAAGGAGCAGGGTCTTGAGAGGAAGAGGTGGGGTGGGGCCTCTGGGGTCTGGTTTCCAGCCATTAGAAAGGTAGCAGCCCTCCTCAGTGGATAAGACTATATTAGAGACGCGGGTTTTGTTCCCATCACTGCAGGGTGTGATCTTGTACAGCTTCTCAGTTAACCTAGTTAAATGGGCGGATTATATCTGCTTGCTTTCTAAGGTAGGGCTCAGATCTTGTACAGAAATATAAATAGTCATTAAAGATGGGACCAGACCTCGCTATTCTGGCTTTGAGCTCAGTGTACTTTCCCCTAGGCTAATATGGTATTTGCAATTCTCACTAACATACACATCTGCATGATATTGACATTTTCCTCACTGGGTAGGGCAGTGGAACAGAGACAGCAGATTTTGGCTAAAGATCCAGTACACTTGAGCTGTGTAGAAGACTCCTTATACCCAGGGTTGGTGCTTCCATTAGGCGACCCTAGGCGGTAGCCTAGTGCGCCAGGATTCGGGGGGCGGCATTTTGTGCGCTCCCCACGGGGCGTACGGGAGCTTCCGGTTCCACTCCCATCGCGCTGCCCGAAGAAGGACCTTCTGCCGACGTGCCGCGGAAAACAGTGGCAGGCAATTGAGCAGCTCAATGACTGCCACTGTTGCCTGCGGCATTTTGGCAGAGGGTCCTTCTTCGGCGGCACGATGGGTGTGGAACCGGAAGCTCCCGTGCGCCCCCTGGGGAGCACACACAATGCCACCCCCCGAATTCTGCCTAGGGCACCAGAAACTCTGGCGCTGCTCCTGCTTATGCCATCTCATTCCTCCCACTTCAGCAGCCACTCAATGCTAGGCATCATCTGGCTCTAAGGCTTTTGTCTTTGCTTGTGCTGGGTGTAGTCAGGGGCGGCTCTAGAAATCAGGCTGCCCCAAGCAGCGCGGAGCGCTGCGCCGCCCTTCCCCGGTCCCCTCTTCCCGCGGCTCCGGTTGAGCTCCTGCCGGCATGCCTGCGGCAGGTCCACCGGAGCCCGGGACGAGCGGACCTGCCGCAGTCATGCCTGCGGGAGCTCAACCGGAGCCGCGGGAAGAGGGGACCCGCCGCAGTCATGCCTGCGGCAGGTCCACTCGTCCCGGGCTCCGGTGGACCTGCCGCAGGCATGCCGGCGGGAGCTCCACGGGAGCCAAATGCCGCCTCCCCGGGAAAGGGCCGCCCCACGCGCCTGCTTGGCGCGCTGGGGTCTAGAGCCGCCCCTGGGTGTAGTGTTCTGCTAAACAATTAGATAAATTCTTCAGGGAGTAAAAGGGTCACAATTGGCAAGACACATCACACATGCTACTTTCTCATTTCATTTGCAGTCACTCCTTTTTCTCCTTTCATTCAGTTTTTTGTTCCTCTTCTTCTCCATTTATCACAGGCCTTTGAGATTTTATGCTCCAAAACCGATTCACTTCTGCTCTGCTTGATGGTTCTGTCTTGCTCTGTCTGTATATTATTGTCATAGAAGTAGTCATGAGAGATGGGATCAAATAAACTGTCAGGATCTGTGGTGGGCCGAAATCCTCTGGAACTCTTGCCATCCTAGCATAAGTCACAATATCATCTCCAGCCGAGGGTTTTTGACTCGTGGGGGTCTATCTTATTTTTCCCTGACATTAGCAGTTTCAGTGTGAATGATCATGCCTCTTGGTTTATTTTGTGTGTGTGACTGAAAGGTGCTCTTGGATTTATGGTATGGTGTAACAGGGTGCTGGCTAGGAGAAACAAGCCAGGCCCCTGTTAGCCCTGTTCCAGGGGAAGAAGGGTAGTAGCTGGGCTGGCTGAGGGGCCATGCCCTAATTACCAGACTGGATCCACCTGCAGGCCTGGGTAGCCAGCCTGCCCTATAAAGCTGGCTAAGAGACAGGAAGCAGGGGGAGAGAGGAAAGGGAGACGCGTGGGTTCTAGATCCTTGCTGGCTGGGAAGTTAGCAGTCTCCCAGAGTGTTGGTCTGTGTAAATAGCTGTAAATAATAGGTGGTGGGAACGGACACAAACAATAAAAGGACACAGGTGCTGCACTTCAGTTGATCTCTGACTGTGTTTGTGGAGGGGCCCGGAGAAGGCACCGCTACATATGGAATACATGTGGTCAAATAATGTTTAATTGAGTCTCTCCTCCACCCAGGCTGTTGATTAGCATTGATTAGGCGGGGCTGGTTGTGGCTGTTTTTCCTGAAATAAGGGTATTGTGCCTTTAAGAAATTAAACACTTAGTTCTTCATACAAAAATGCTGATGGCAAGGCTTCTGTTTACTTGTAGGCTTTGAATAGGCCCTTAGTGGAACAAGCCAAGCTCAGAGCAATTTTATGGGTGAGGCACAGGCAATAGTTTGAGCAAGTTACAAGTCAGTGCATGTGGTTTGTATATATGCTCCAAAGCATCCTTTGTGATCCCACGTGGTCAGGCAACCATAAGCAAACAACAAGCCATTAGGCATTTCTCCTTCCCAATTTTGGAGAAGCCTCTCCAGATTCATCAGGAAATTCCTCCAAAATACCTTGTTTCCCAGAAATTTGCAAACTTGAGTTAATGGCGTAACTTTCCTCCTTTCACAATTAATATTTTTTGATATTTGTATTGCATAATTCTTTTCTGGAAAAAAAAAGAAACATCTCTGGCACTAAATGTAGAGACAAAAGCTTGTTTTGTCATCATTGTAAATCTTTACTTTTTTTATAGCAACACAATTTAGTGGAAATTTCATGCAAATTACAATTGCATGAGCTGAGACAAGTCACCACACTATATCTGCAGTTTAAATTCTAACCTTATCTGTTGCTTAGTGGCAACACTTGCTTGACCCATGAACTTTCTATTTACTGCTCGCTGTTGTGTGGGCAATTTATTTAAATTACTTGATAACTGAATACTTTCCAGACAATAAACAAGTGCCATTAAATATATTGTCTTGAACACATTTACTTTTTAAATTGTTTTTGATGCACTGAGCCCAGCAGAACTATGCACCTAACACCCATCTACAGCAATTTACATGCCCTGCTAAAACACTTGCTGGTGTGGCCAGAACTCATCAACCAACTGCAGAGTCCCCCATTACTGAACTTAGCAAATGAGCTATGCAGAACCAGAGCAGATGGACCTCTTCTTTTATGATTATGCATGTTATCTTATGAACCATTTTTATAGCTTGTGCTCCTTTAATTTGGCAGTTTAATATATATTCTCATAAACAGACTAGCCATCTAGTTAAATTCATCTGCATTACTTAAGAGGTTAAAAGTATATTGCAAAAGCTTTACTGGGGAGGGGAGAAGCTTAGGCTAGATCCATTAACTTTAATGGAGCTACACATATTGACTTCTGCTGAGAATCTGTTTGTAACCTTCCACTTGTTTGTAACCTTCCCAAAGAGCAAAAAGCATATAGTTGTTTAAAAATGTAATTAGCACTGTCTTGCATTCTATTAGAACAGAATCTTCCACTGCCGCTTGTGGTCCCTGAACCACTGTCTCCCTAGACGTAGAGATATCACCTTTAATAGTTTGCTCAATGGAACAGAAATTAAAATAAAAAAACATAAGTTGAAATAATTATTCCATTGCATTTCTGCTGTCTCATAACTGTCTCAAAAGTAGAGCTGATCTGGAATGTTTTGACAAAACTAATTTTTAATAGAAAATGCTGATTCATCAAAACTGAAACCTTTCACCAGAAAGGGTTGGTTTTCAAAACATCCATTAAGAAGGCTTCTCAGGTTCAGGATGGGTTTCTGGAGAGAGAGACAGACCAGCCCACCCCAGAATAGCCAATAGCCTAGTAGTTACAGCACTTGCCTCGGCTGTGCAAGACCTAGGTTCACATCCCTGCTCTGTCTGAGTCAGACCAGGGACTTCAATCAAGGTCTCTTGCATCTCATGAGTACTATAACCCCAGGGGTATAAAGTCAGTCTCTGTCCCAGTGAATATTTATTTATAGAAAGTGAAATGGCACCAACAGGAGAGTTTGAGACCCACCCCAGAAAAGCCAGATATTTATGACACTTCCACGGGATGTGGGAGACATGGGTTCAAATTCCTGGTCTGAATCAGGCAGAGCCAGGATTTGAATCTGGGTCTCACACATCCCATGCAAGTGTCCCAAACATCAGACTATTCTAGGATAGATCTCTCTTTCTCTCTCCTCACCTCACCTCCTCAACTGTCTCCAATTAAAAAATGTGAAAGGTCTTGGTTTCATCTCATTGGGCAATGTTTTGAGATCTTGAGATATATGTATATGTATATGTATATATTTAGAATGGGGAAACCCTTTCCTCCCCATCTCTACTTAAGTTTCCTGAAATATATCCTGTTTTATTATGATACTTTAAGACAAAATGAATGTTTGAGGGAAATTCAACACTGGTTGAGTCATTTTTATGCAATATTTTTTAAAAAAACCTTTGTCATCTGAATTTTTAGAAGTAGACATTTTAATTCACAGACATTTCAACTTCATAGTTGTTAATGGTTTTAGTCCACACTGGCTCGTGAAGAAAAATGAGACCAAAAATGAAACAGAATAATGAAAGTGAAATGTTGTGCAAAAGTACTTATTCTTCACATCTGATGGAGTTGATTGTCTACAAGTCCATATGTGAGGAAGAGATTTCTGCTAGGAGAAGGCTCTTTAATTTATCAGAAAAAGACATAATGAGATCCAACAGTTGGGTTTTGTGCTAGCAGGGCTCTGGGCCAGCATGCAGGAGTGGGGCTTAGTAGTTCTATCAGCTCTCCAGTAGCTCCTGTAAGCACTGATTTACTCTAATTCACTAGTCGGGAAAAACTACCAGCACTTGATGACTCACTAAAACAGTCACATATTTGTAATGCTAGCAAGGTACCAGGAAGGAGAATTTAAATACCTCTCTTCAGGATGCAAGGCTACTCGCTGAGTTTGTTTCAGTTTAATAGGTCCGTGCCCAGAAAAATGAAGACTTCTATTCTAGTGAAAGCTTTGTATTGTGATTTTTTTTTAATCACAGTATGTAGAAGTTTTTCGAAACAAAGTTCATGGTAGCTGCTGAAGGCTTGCATTCCAACCGTTTAGCCAGGTGGGTGTCCATTTTACCCTGACAACCACCGATCTCCATATTTTACAGGTCTATCCAGGTGTCTGTTGGTTTGACAGAACTTAGCATCTTGTCCCAGTTTGTTGCAACCCCTGCAGATTGGTCATCTGAAGGAGTCACCAGCCAGTTGAGCAGAAGGGCACCCCTAGAAAACTGGGCAGTTTTTCAGAATGGTTGCATCCTTCCTGTCTAGTTTACAAAACTTCTTTTTGTAAAACAGCTTCTGAGCTACTCCTAGCGCTTTTACACTGCTGCGGAAGTGGGAGAGATGAGTTGGCATTCTTTTCCCTGCTACTAGCTACCAAATGCTTCCCACAGTCCTGTCTTTTCACCAAAACTTTCTACCACACACTCACCCATCACTTGCCCGCAACATGTATCCTCAGGGGCGGCTCTAGGCACCAGCAAAACAAGCTGGTGCCTAGGGCGGCAAAATCTAGGGGGCGGCAAAATCTGGGGCCCCAGCTCATCCTGCCGCTGCGAGCCGAGGAGCGGCCCGTCCCTTGTCGCCGGAGGGGGCGGCAGGCTGGGCCGGCGGACCTGCCGCAGTCATGCCTGCGGAGGGGGCGCTCGTCCCGCGGCTCGGCTGGACCTCCCGCAGGCATGACTGCGGCAGCTCAAGCGGAGCCGCCGGACCCGCAGCCGCGGGAGGTCCAGCCGAGCCACGCGGGACCAGCGGTCCCTCTGCAGTCATGCCCGCGGGAGGTCCGCTGCTCCCGCGGCTCCGGGGCGCCTCCCGCGCATGACTGCTTGGGGCGGCCAAAAAGGTAGAGCCGCCCCTGTGTATCCTTATGTGTCTTCTCTCTCCTTGCTCCCCCACCCCTTAATAAATCTGTTCATTCTGTATCCAGGAAGCAGCACCAGCCTTCCTAGAGCAACTTTTGATAGCTGTAAGACTCAGAGAACCTCAAGAATACAAAATATAATCAATCTTGAAACAGCCACAATCCCTGTGGATAGAGGGAGGGAAAAAAGACTGTCTGTTTAAATACCAAAAATCAATGTTAAAATAATATGAAGGGACATCTTAAACCAATAAAAGCCAAGTGAAATTGGAGTGTAAGTTTACCATTTCAACCTTTAGTCACATAACTGTACCTATGTATTGCAGTTGTCTCAGAACTATGTGTTCAATCCTGAAGGTCAGTAAGGTGATTTAAAGTCACGAAGGTAAACTGTTTATTTGTTCATTATTCATTTTTACTTTAATTTTCTTCGTTTGAATAAGTTAAAGAAAAATAAATGTAGAATTAAAAATAAGTAGATGTCACCATGGTAGTGATGTTGATTTAATTTATTTGCCATTCTTCTTTTTGCATGCTCATATCTTATTGAAAAATCTTTTGGGCTGAAATTTTCTGTGATTTTTCTCTCAGCCCAATGGTAAAATTTTGTGGGGAGTCTGAGCAATGTGAACCCAACACACTTCAGTTATGAAAAAGATGAGGGAAAAGTTATGTGCTGGATAAGGGTTTTATGTCCTTGCCCTCAGAAAATTATTTTGCAAGTTTAGAATTTCCAGGGGTCTTATTTTCTCCCTAGAGGATATAAGTTACTTACTTGGAAAATTACTTATCCTTCAAAGTGTGTCAGGGGGTAGGGGACCATAAGGAAGAGAAATAATAGGAGAGGAAGAAATGGTAAAATTGAGTGCCAATTTGTTAGTCCTCCATTAGGACTTGTCTCCTGACTAACTATGTGTGCACACACTCACATAGGAAATGAAATTCAGGTTTGTACATTTGCAGTAAAAAAAGGCAATAAACCCTCCAACAGTATTAATTACGGGACTACAAATTGAGGTAACAATATAATATAATATGCTAAATTATTTAGGCGTTTGCTGCATGATGTTTTTTGTATTGTGATTGCTCTGTACAGTTCCACAGGTGGGTAAGGATATGTCTACATTACAATAGTACAGCAGCATTCCCTCACATTATCCTATACCTTGTTTGCTAAGCCTTTCCATGTGGTAGTGGTAACCCTTTTAAAGATGATTCTAGGTGAATTTACAGTAGGGAAGCCTTTCAGGGTATCTGGGAAAATCTTTTGGGGCTTTCCACAAAAGGAGGGAATCTACATGTGGAAGAGTTCATTGCTTGTATAATGCCATCACTTCATTGAATTTGGTCCATGGATGCTTGGATTAATCATTTTGGTTTTAAATATACACTTTCTGAGCTTAATTCTGCCTGTAGATATGCATAGACAACTTCAGTTGACTTTTGTGGGAATTAAACAGATGCGTTTGGTATTAAGATACCTAATTAAGAACATAACAGTAGTAATCCAAATCATGCATAATGTGGAGTGAATTAGGATTATTATAAAAAATAACCTTTATATTTACATTTCTTGATATTTGCATATTTAAAACAGTATGTTTAATGTTACATTTATATGCATATTTGCTTAAATTAATATAATTAAATATATAGAAAACCCCCAATATTTTTAATATTCCTATTGACATTTGTTCAGTAGCTCTTAAATCCCAGTAATCAATATTAATTAATCTTTTGATCTACACATTTCACTGGTGCAAGATCTTTCTGTGAGATTGCATTCATTCATCACATGCAGTATGTGTCAGTGAAACCACCATCCTTCACAGTATGAGCTGGGCAAACCATTCGTAGTGAACAATTTACTCAGTGATTTTAGCCCCGTTTTTGGTTGGCAAATTAATGAAGTATGTTCATGAATATTTATGACGGTTAGTGATTGAAAAGTATTCAACAAATCTGTTTTAGAGTTTTATAGTGCCACCATAGTATCTGAGTACCATCTTTGTTTTGGGCAGATAGATTTCATCCTCAGGGTCATTTAGGATCTTTTCCTGTGATCATTTCCAGTGTTTGCTATTTGCACTGTAAGAATCACATGCTAAATCCCATGCTATCGATAGTATTCACAGATTCAAATTTGGATAATAGTAAAGAACTTGTTACTGTGTTTCATCAAATCATACTTGTGGGTTGGGGGAAGTAAATCATATTAGCTTGTTTAGGAATACAGTTATGTAGATTATAATCTTTTGGTTTTCGAACATATGATCACAATAAATGTATTGATGTGGATAGGGTGGCCAGACAGCAAGTGTGAAAAATTGGGACAGGAGGTGGGGTGTAAAAGGCGCCTATATAAGACCAAGCCCCAAATATCAGGACTGTCCCTACAAAATCTGGATATCTGTTCATCCTAGAAGTGGGCCCTACTCTCGGGTCTAGTCTTTAGGCTCTAGTCATACAAAGACTTACATGCATGACTTCAAGGTAAAGTCAGGCAGTGGAACTATTCAGTTGCTTAATGTTAAATATGTGCATAGATATTTGCAGGACTGATGCTTTTCTTAACATCTTCATTAGTGATCTGGAAGAAGGAGTAAACAGTTTGTTAATGAAATTTACAGATGATAAAAATGTGTAGGTGATGCAAATGCCAGTTATAAGGAGAGAAGTAATCCAAAGGTTGGAGGAATTAGTTTATAAGAGAAGATTTAAAAGAGTCAAGCTATACCTATTTAGTGAAGTGATAACTATCAGGAACGTTATATATTAAAGACATGAAAAATTTTAAAACACAAAGATGGAGAGGACCCGTTTAGTGATATAATTACTGTGGGAGTACGAGAGACAGTATATTTAACAAAAAGCTTCCTGACAGTGAGATAGGCTAGGCTCTGCAATAGCCTTTCAAGGAAAGTAGTGGAAGCCTCATCTCTTCGGACTTTTAAAACTAGACTAGACAAAATATTAATAAAATATACTGTAGGGAACAGTTCTACACTGTAAGGGAGATGGCTTGGATGATCTAATAAGTCTTTTCCGTCTGTGGCTCCAATAATTGTGACATTTTTGTATATTGTATTGGGTCTGCAGTCCATCCATGATGTTGTTGACATTCTTAATCCAGTAGATAACAAAAGTAGCTAGCGCAAATGTTCAGTTGCTATTTTCAGAGGTAAGTAATTTTCTAATTCACTTTTTTTTATTTTTAATTAGAAAACTCAATGGTCCATAAATTACAAGTGCCCTTGGATTCTTGAAGTTGGATTTAATTTTCTGGTTGAATATTCTGTTGAATATTCATTTTGATTGAGTATTTGACTCAAAGAAAATAGCTAATCCTGGAAACTAATAGAGAAGACCCAAGAATTATGAGGGTAGAGACTAGAACTACAAAAGCATTTTTTCTAAGACACAATACAAGAGACCAACTTGACTGTGGAAAACAAATAGGCTCAATTATGTGCTAGAAGAGCTACTAACAAATGCAAGTTGTGTTTTAATATGACCAAATGTAAAGTTATACATTCTAGGAAAAAAGAATGTAGGTTATGAGTCTTCCATCCTTTATCTTGTGAAGCAGTGACTCTGAAAAGGCTTACGGTGATAATCAGCTGAGCTTGAGCTCTAAGTGTGGCCAAAAGGACTACTGCAATCCTTATATGAATAAACAGGGGAAAATTTGATATGTTACTTCTGTATTTGGCACTGGTATGACCACTGAAGGAACACTGTGGCAAGATCTGGTGTCCACAAAACAAGAAGGATGCTGATAATTGGAGAGGGCTCAGGGAAGAGGATGATTAAAGGGTTAGAAAACATGTCTGATAGTGATAAACTCAAGGAACTCAATCTGTTTTCTTAACAAAGAGAAGTTTATTGGGTGACTTAATCACGATTTGTAAGTACCTACCTGGGGAACAAATGTTGATAATAGAGGGCTTTTCAATCTGACAAACAAACAGCAAAATCCAATGTCTGGAAGTTTGAAACTAGACACATTTAGACGAGAACTAAGCTGCGGGTCATCATAACGGGGGAGAGGCCGGACCAAATTTGGAGTTGCAACCTGGTGCATGTGCCACTTACTCAAAATTGGCCTGGTCGCTTCTCCGTCATAATGATGGGGGTGTGGCTGGGCCAAACATTAGCAGCACCATGACCCCGTATGCCAGGTAATAGTGCCCACCATGGAGAGCCGTGCCCAGCCCTGTGGGACAGGAGCTGCCGCTGCAGAGTGATTACAAGTCAGGCTCGATCTACAACACACCTCTCCCCAGGGCCTCCCACCTCTAGGGGGCAGGGTCTGCCATGCCAACCATGTGGATAAAATGATGTAACACAATTTTTCATAAAGAAAATGAAAAATCATGAAAAAATCACAAGACTTTAGCTATGACCCATTGATTTGGTTTTTGTCTGTAACTTTTTGCCAATTTTGCCCCAGGATTTTGTGATAGAATGTTATATACTTGAATGAAGGTGACAAATAAAGCTGGTATATTAGGTAGGTAAAATTGATTTGAAGTCTCCGTTTTGAAGGTCTGCTTTTGAGACATGATTTTACTTCTCAGCTTTGTCGGAAAAGTCTCTTGGACAATATTATGGTGATAGGAGGAAGAAACTTTCATTCTCTGGGTGCAAGAACTGAAACGCTATAATAGGCCAACTTCATTCTCCAGATTTTTTTGTCCATTTATTGAGATTCTGCTAGCCCGGCATAAAATAGGAACAATCCTTAATTGGTGGTATATCATAGGGATCTTCCTGACCCCACTGTAGCTGATTTGAAGGTGCTATTTATCCTGCCTGTATTGTAAATTGTCACATACTGTTTTATGATAGTTTTGTGCCCTTTCACTGGGAACACTTCTATCCATTTTTAAAAACAATAATTCAGTAAAAAAAAAAAGTTAAGCTCTGCAACACTGCAGTGTGCTATCCCATGTTTTTTATAAGGCAATATTGAATTCACAGTGGTCAACAGGAAATAGTACATTTGTTAGCTTTAATGGCACCACTTCCTGCAGGAGCAACTTATTAGACAAAGTGTGACAAGATATATTGTAAATGTAGCAATTCATTATTAACGTGTGGTAAGTCTAAAAATACCCCATTTAATAAGTACATCTTGTTAGTTGACACACAATTATGTTAATGCAGTAGAGCTGAAGAGTAATTTAAATGTAATTATCATTTTAGAGCTTAAAAGATAAATGGTACAGAACATGGAGCTTGTTCACATACAGTATGTCTGAAATATTGTTTATCTTTCAAAATACATTTCTGCAAAATGAAAAAAATAAGTCATTTGTGAATTAAATACAGGTCTGATGCTCAGGGTGATAGTTCAGTTCCAAGTTGAGACTTACCCAGTTATTAAAATCTGGGGAAAAAATTCATGATTGAGATTCAGACAAATCACATTAGCATTTCTGGCTACAGTTTTGCCACTAAAAGATATATATAATCCGCTTCATTGAATAACCTAATAAGTGTTTTTAGCCACTGATTTAATAAAATTCAGAACCCAAACATTTTTTTGAATCTAGGATTTCATCTTCCACTTTTCAGCATAGATTTAAATTTCATTCATTTTCATAAAGGTAACTGTACATACTTAGTAAGCAACATGTATCCTGATTAACTTTCCTTTGCTTTCTTAAGTAGCACAGTTACTGATTTGTTTTTATTGTTAAATTGTGCAGATTGATAGCAAAGAGTAAGTCTAAAATTTTGTGCAATATACAGTGGCATTGAAACAACTTTTGTGGGTGCCGGAAGCCATTGAACAAAACTGCACATCCTGTATATCAGGATGGGGACCTTTTTTTCTATTGGGGCCACTGACTCACAGAAAAAATCAGTTGTGGTCCACACAGCCCTGCGGGGGGGAGGGAGGGGGCAGCACAGAGGCTCGGGGCTTCCCCCACTCTAGAGGGGTGAGCTGGCGCTCCCAGATCCAGTCCAGTGGGAGGGGGGCGTGGAGGCTTGAGGCTTCCCCTAGGCTCCAGGGTGGGGCCAGAAATGAGTAGTTCAGGGTTCAGGAGGGGGCTCCAGGCTGGGGCCAAGGGGTCTGGAGTGTGGGAGTGGGCTCAGGGCTGGAAGAGGGGGTTGGGGTGCAGGAGGAGGTTCAGTATGCGGGCTCCAGGAGGGAGTTTGGGTGCAGGAGGGGGCTCAGGGCTGAGCCAGGGGGTTGGGGTGTGAGCTCTGGGAGGGTGTTCCGACCTGCAGCAGGGGGTTGGGGTGGAGGTGCATGGTCTGGGAGGGAGTTAGGCTGTGGAAGGGGGTTCTGACCTGGGGCAGGGGGGTTGGGGTGCAGACTTCAGCCAGGTGGTACAGCAGGGCTAAGGCAGGTGCCCTGCCTGTTGGGACTCCACACTGCTCCGAGAAATGGATGACATGTCTCGCCCCCAGACGAAGAGGCCAGGGGTCTCTGCGCAGTGTGTGCTTCCTGTGCCTGCAGGTGCCACCCCCGCACCTTCCTTTGGCCATGGTTCCTGGCCAATGGGAGCTGCGAAGCTGGTACTGGGGGCAGGGGCAGTGCGCAGAGCTTCCTTGATCACCTCTCCACCTAGAGGCCACAGGGACATGCTGGTCACTTCTGGGAGCTTCGCAGAGCCAACCGAACTTTTAACAGCCTGGCAACCCCAGCTTCCCTCTTCAGCAGGGCAAGCTAGCACTCACGGCTCCAGCCCTGTGGGGGGGTAGGGGGATGCCAAGGCTCGGAGCTTCCAGCCAGGAGCATGGAGACTTGCCATGGGCCAGAAGAAATGAAGCAGCAGGCTGGATCTGGTAGGTTCCCCACCCCTACTGTATATAATGGAAACCACTTCAAACCAGAGGGTGCTGTCGCAACCCCCAGCACCCCTACCTCCAGCACCCCAGGAAAAGTAAAAACAAAACCCAAATTAAATAATAATAATGGTACACTGTTAAATAGTGCATTAAAGCTTTACTGTCATCTGTTTGGAGAAAATATTTAGGACTCTTGCCCTTCTGCATGAATGTAATTGTTACAAGATGCATATTGATTTCTTACATTTTTTATCTTGTGCATATCTAGTATTTTAAATTTCTATTGTTTTTAACAAAAATCTTAAATTATTTTTCTCAGATCACAAAATATGTAGGTTGTGAAATGTATCTGACTTGAGTGTGGAATAATTCTTGGGTTATTTTCTGATGGATGAGTGCTTGATTTTTTTTAACCTTAGCGCCACATTAATATTAGCCTTTTTAATCATATATCTATTAATCATATCTGGGGCATAAAGGTCACTTACATTATTCAGGCTGACCCCCTTCCTCCCCCGCTTGCAGTCCCACTCACTACATCATTCCCAGTAAGATTCTAGCTAACCTGTTTTTGAATATCTGCTGTGATTGTCTTGCCCCTTTTCCCTTAGGCATCGGTTTCCCTGGCCAATTATTCTTACTGTTGAGAATGTTTCCTTTCATACCCAGCCTAATTTTTTTCCTTTCTGAGCTTCAGGCCATTGCTCCTTCCTTTCTCAGTACTATCCTTTTTCTTTCTCTTATATTATCTTGAATGTATTTATAGACTGCCATCCTGATTTTTTCCCTTTTCTAGACTGTACATTTAAATTCCCTCATTCTTGCCTCATTTGTTTTCTCCACACTTAGTAAGACTTTTTGCTGATCTTTCCCCACCCCTCCCCGCCATGTTTCTCCACATCCTCCTTATCTAAGGACTAAAACTACACATGATGCTCCAAGAATGGTCAAATCCAAGCTATGTAGAGTGACCTTGTATCTTTCCTGTTTTTTATGTGATTCCCCTATGTGTACATATTCAAGAATAACATTGTGAAAAAATGTCATCACACTGCAAACTCATATTTACTGTAGCTGGCTGGATACTATATCGACCCCTATTTCTTTACTAGACTGGATATACTTGGAGCAGGTGCTCAACGATACAAACTCTGTGGTCTTGGTGAAGTAAGTAGGCAGCACCCAAACGAACTATCTTCCTCCCAGATCTGCTGCTCCCTGCAATGCTTTCCCTAGTTGATAGGTACTGCAGCAACATCCCCCTGTTTCTCTGCCTTCCCATCCTACCTCATCTGTTATGTCTGCTGTGCAGAGGTCTCCCATGCTCTGTAGAGAAACGGATGGAATTCTGTTGAACTGTATTATGAAAAATGATCCAGGAGTAAATAGACCTGCGGCAAGATCCTTAGCTCAGCTAAGACTTCTCTGAGCTTCTTTGGCCTCACAAGCAGCTTGAAATCCAGCTTGATTGGCAAATAAAGGGTTCTTCTTAGTGTAGTGGTACTTATGCCATGTATAGCCAGGACATCTCTATGTACTGCGGATCCCTGACTGACAGAATGGTCCTTGAACATAAGTGGGTTTTAATTAGGACATCGGCATTGTGCCAGTCATCTGCACGAGGAGAAATTTCACCCAGTGTCCATTAAAAAAAAAAGTACATGTATTTTATTACTTTACTAACATGTTAGTTTTATACTGATGAATTTACATAGTCAAGTGCACATCCACCAACAAGAACAGCATACAAATGTCTAATATTCACAACAGGATTCTTGGGTGTAAACTCCTTACTGATTCTAATGTCATCCTAAAGTGTAAGTAAATGAAGCCTGGTAATGTTGTTCAACAGAGCCAGCTCTCCCATGTTGTTATGGAGGAGGGCAAGAAAGTGAACCAGCAAGCCAAGCAGTGCAAAATCAATTTAATAATCCTAATGGCTTAGTACTAGCTCATACAAATGATATAGCAACACTTAATGGATACAGATTAGCATTGTACATGAAATTTTGAATTGTGCCTGAGATGCAAACCTTGTCTTGATCTGCCAGCTGTATCCCTCTGTACCAAACTCATCTTTGTAATGTGTCCTTGAAAATTTAATAAAGATAATATTTTTTAAAAAGCCAATCTTGTACAACATCAAAAACTCTATAGGAAAATATATTCTTGCTCAGAGGCTAGAGAACATGTTTGATATAAGAATTTTTTTACACTGGATTGGTCACAAAAAACATACCTAGGTACACCCTGGCAAAATACCTAGGTACAGCCTGGCAAAATACCAGTCTGTTCAAGACACTGTTTGCAAGAGATTCTTGCCCTGGCATGACAGCCTCAAAAGGCCTGCTGACATTCCCTATTATTCTGTAATGCATTTTTCTCTTATCTTGCATGTGATTACAGTCTGGGATAAGGAACAAAATGTGCCCACAATGTTGTTCTGCACTAACCAGGGCATTGCAGGGGGCAGGGTTACACATCTCTTATGAAAAATCCAGCATTGACCCTGAGATATAGAATACCAGAGTAGGTTGGGTTTTTGGGGTGAAATCCTGGGCTCACTGAAGTTAATGACAGTTTTGCCACTGACTTCATTGTGGCCAGGATATCATCTATGACCTGTGTTGATATGCACCTTCCTAGGTTCCTGGACTGTACCACTTTTAAATTAAATGACAGTCTCTAAAATGCAGAGTATAATGTTGATTACGTAATTTTGATGTAGCTTTTTATTAGTGTTTTTAATAGAAATTTAAAACACCTGGTGTTTAAAAATAGCTTATAACGGTTTAGCAGCTTATTCGCATATTGCGGCTGTCTTTCACGTTTAATGTCCAAAGCTTAATTCTGCATTGTGATTCGTATGGGAGGACCTGTATGGAGCCCCTTTGGCTTCAGTGGGCTCCAGATATGTGCAGCAGCCTACCTGTTCAGATCACAATACAGGACTGTGTTCCAACTGTATATTTGTTCCTCTGTGATGCTTGCTAGAACAGTGACTTAGGTCAACATTTTCAAAAGCGGACACAGATTCTGAGTGCCTCGGTTTTGGGCTACCCAGCTTTGATGCTCCTAAAATGACTCAAGCTATATACCACCCAGTCAGTGGCCGTTTTTTAAATGTATTGGCTGATGTCTAGTTACAAGCTCCATGAGATTCTTACCGTGATCTACTATTGAGTGATAAAGCCCAAATCAATAATGGACTGCTGGTTAAATATATCGTAATGAAAGGTATGTGATTTGTAACCTGTTGAAACATTAGCAAGAAAACACCATGGGAAAAAACACAATTCCTATTTTCCTGAGGTTTTGGTCATCATATATCTCTAGACTGGTATAGGAATTCAGAGCTGAGAATTGATTCCATGTGATATAACTACAAATCATTAATCCCTCTTTTCACTGTGTAGTATTTTGTAGATCACTAAGAAGAGAGCTTTCTGTTCTCTTCAACAGAACAGTGTCTCTGTTGGCCCCTTTTCAGAAGATAGGTTAATTTTGTTGCGGATTGCAGGAAGAGCAAAGAGTGAACATCCAAGTGAGAGAATTACTAGTATGGTCATTCTTGCAGTTCTACTAATTAGTGAACAATATTCCTATAGAAATACAACATATAACTTATTCAGAAAATGTTACTTCAAAGGACCAATTGCAAATCCAAAAGCCTCATTTATAAAGAAAAAAAACCCTAATTACCTAATTGATATGCCATAGACTTCATGACCTCGATGGCTGCTCTGTTTTTTTCCCCGTTACATTAACACAGGGGTTCTCAAACTGGGAGTAGGAACCCTTCAGGTGTCACAAGGCTATTACACGGGGAGTCGTGAGCTGTTAGCCTCCACTGCAAACCCCGCTTTGCCTCCAGCATTTATAAAGGTGTTAAATATATATAAATATAATAATAATTAATTTATAAGGGGGGGTCACACTCAGACACTCAGAGGCTTGCTGAGTAAAAAAGTTTGAGAACCACTGCATTGCCACTTTAAAACTCTTCTTGACTAACTCATCTGAGACTTGACCTTTGTCACGGAGAGCTGCATATTCTCAATCTTTTTTTCTTTCCCTTTCTTTCTCTCTCTTGAATGTAGAGCTATATAGTGGTGCCTATCTAGGATATTCATTGCTCCCTAGCTGATGTCACTGAGCCCACCTCCGCAATAGGACTGACTGAGGCTGCCCCAGGTATTCTTACTGAAATATGATTTACATCATTGGCAGTTTCTTGATTTAGAACATAGGCATATTATGATAAGTGGAACTGGAGTCAGAAGGCCCATGATCCCTGGAGGGACTGTTATGGAGAGGTCTCCAGGAAAATGGGGAATGTGAAGAATTCATCTGGAAGCAATGCAGCTACATAAACAGAGCAGTGCATGGACAGGGTTTATTAAAGTTCCACTTTTTCAACTTAATCTGCACTCAGCTTCACTTTTTACTAATTGAATCATAGGTATGATCATTGGTTCATCTTGTCCAGTATTCTGTCTCCAGCAGTGCTATACTAGATATGGCCAAAGAAGACAAAGTTTACCCATAATGCATCTGAATAACTGTGTAATATTGAATCAGATGGGAAGATTAGGTGCTTGATCACACAAGTTTAATTCTTGTGAATATTTTTTTTAGCTAGTGTAGCTGCAATTGTATCAAAAGGTGGCTGGCCCCTTTAAGTGAAGTGGGTCCAGCTCCCCTTGTGCCAGCATACACGCAGCTCATGTTGACCTGATTTAAAAGCAGGGCAGCAGCTGGGGATAATAAATGATATGAAGACAATGTAATTGGAAAGAGGTGCCCGGAGGGAGTTCTCTGGAGAAAGCTGAGGGCAGGAGAGTAGTGGAGGGTCTAGCTTACTGACCTTTCCCAGGCAGAGGCTTGGAAGCGAGGAAGATGGCTGGGATCTCTGTTGTGATATAAAGGAGTCTGGAGTGAAGGAAGCCCAGTGTGTCAGAAGACACTGGAGCTGGGGCGTGAGGTGATTTGTTGGACTGTTTTTTATGACTATTATTACTATATGCACTGTATCTGAGATAAATGGACTTTCAAGGACTATTTGCACAAGGTGGAATAATGAACTCGCCCCATGCAGGACTATTATCAGACCCAGGAGAACTTATGAACTTTAAGGAACCTGAGAGGAGAAACTGAGAGTAGTAACCCTAACATTATTACACCCACCTGCAAGTGGGAGCTCGGAGTCAAGGGGGAAATCGTGACAATAGCTATACTTATTCATGTGTCCCTTTTTTTCCCTTTTTAATCTCTGTAACCTATATGCCTCAGAGTCAATACTGTCCCTCAGCAGTGTGTCCCATAGTTGGAAATAGAGAAGACAGAGATTTGGCTCCAAGCTATGAGGAATGTTTTGGGGAGAGCCAAATGTATTACTTAGTGCTAGATTATAACTGACCTCAGCATGAGTGTGGAAGAAGCCATACAAGGAGTCCCCACTTCCCACCTTGCACAGTCCATGTAAGGGCACATCACAACTGCAGTCCCAGTGCAAGGGGAAATGTTATCCACTGATTTCCTAAATATCAACAGCACATAGCATTTAAATTCCTTCTATGAAGGTGTCATTAAAGAGAAGAAAATGTCCAGTTTCAACTTTCTTTGGAAAACAGTTAGAAATATCAGACTTTATCTGTAACTAAACATCTTTCCTAATCTCACTAGAACAAATATGCTGTTAGCTATGGATCGGTTTACCTCTTTGTATAGGGAAACATTTCGTGATTTCATATGGCTGCAGTTGCTTTTAAAAAAAATTGCAAAAAGAGACCTATAATTCCTAAGAATTGCACCACAGTATCGTGTATGGATTTTCTGATTGCATGCTGAAAGTTGTGTTATAGCAGGTTTTGGGGGGAGAGTTAGCCACTACTTAATCTTGTCATTTGGGGCCTTTAGGA
The DNA here is from genome assembly GCF_016161935.1 of Mauremys reevesii. Classification (NCBI taxonomy): domain Eukaryota; kingdom Metazoa; phylum Chordata; order Testudines; family Geoemydidae; genus Mauremys; species Mauremys reevesii. The sequence goes on along the minus strand of NC_052625.1, from coordinate 116,866,678 downwards.
AATAACACTGCATCACGTTTTCAAATGTCAGAGCCAGAGATTTTTTTAAAACTGGATTTGGGGAGGTGGAAAGCAAGACTTAACTAATTAAAAGTGATTTGTTTTCATTATCTGGTTGAAGCATTGTAGTCCAGATGCCCAAGATACCTCTGAGATGCAGGCAGAATTTTGTCACATCATCCAGGAAATCCTTATCAAAACACAGCTTGGTTCTCTGGTGGCACTGAGTGTATGGTTTGATAAGTGGGTCTTATTTTGCTGTCTGCACACCGGTCCTTTGGAGCAGAGGGCATTTATTAAGGAAACAGATGGGGAAACATCAGTTATCTTTTGTGCCTTCTGTTTTCTATAAAGGCCAGAAAGACATGGAGAGCTCAACCGAAATAATTGAAGGCATCCTAGAATAAGTCAGGTATCAGGAGAGAGCAGATTTACTCAATTCCAAGACTGGTATAGTTGCTAACAAAGCAAAGTATTTTAATAACCTTTTTTACATTTGTGTTTTCTGTAGGTAGGCTATCAAACTAGCTGAAGATTTGAAAAAAAAGTAGTGGGTTTTATTTTTAATGAGGTTGTCATGAGTAAACTAACTTACATTCACAGAGGTTGTCATGCTGAGGATAAAAGCTAAACCTTGGTAAGTTGTGAGCACAACAGTTATTTAAAAGGAAATGATCTGATTTTTCAGAGGTGCTGCTGAGCACCCAGCTGCAGCTTCCATTGACTTCAGCTGGCATAGTGAATGCTCAGTACTTGTTACAATTAGACCCAAGAGCCTGAGAGCAAAATAAGAAACACTGACAACATTTCACTCTGATAAATTATTTTTGTTAGTGGTGGGTTAGGTATAATGTGCCTAGTAATTCTATTGTTGATTTTTGGAATATTTTAGATTTGTTCAATAGCAAACCATTCAGTTTAGCAGTTATAGATGATCAGTCTTGTCTGAGTTGTGTTTGTTGCTGCACAAGTTTTTTTTTTGGGGAGGGTTATATTACTGTGATGAGTAGTGATGAATGGAACCTCAAAAGGGTAAGGTCCAGTTACAGAAATTGCCATCCTAGAACCATCTAGAAATGTGGATAGAATATCTTAGTTTATATAACTTTTAAAAAGTGGAAGTCAAATCCTAGTGAGGTAAATAGAAAGGAGCATAAACACTGCCAAATTAAGTTTAAAAATATAATAAAAGCCAAAAAGGCGTTTGAAGAACAGCTAGATAAAAACTCAAAAGGTAATAACCAAATGTTTTATAAGTAAGTGAGAAGCAGGAAGCCTGCTAAACAACCAGTGGGACGATCGAGATACAAAAGGAGCACTTAAAGACGATAAAGTCATTACAGAGAAACTGAATGAATTCTCTGCTTCAGTCTTCACAGCTGAGGATGTTAGGGAGATTCCCAAACCTGAGACGTCCTTTGTAGGTGACAAATCTGAGGAATTGTCACAGACTGAAGTGTCACTATAGGAGGTTTTGGAATTAATTGATAAACTCAACAGTAACAAGTCACCGGGACCAGGTGGCATTCACCCAAGAGTTCTGAAAGAACTCAAATGTGAAATTGCGGAACTATTAACTATGGTTTGTAACCTGTCCTTTAAGTCAGCTTCTGTACCCAATGACTGGAAGATAGCTAACATTACGCCAATATTTAAAAAGGGCTCTAGAGGTGAACCTGGCAATTACAGACCGGTAAGTCTAACTTCAGTACCGAGCAAATTAGTTGAAACAATAGTAAAATATATAATTGCCAAACACATAAAAAAACATAAATTGTTGGGCAAGAGTCAACATGGTTTCTGTAAAGGGAAATCATGTCTTACTAATCTATTAGAGTTCTTTGAAGGGGTCAACAAACACATGGACAAGGGGGATCCAGTGGACATAGTGTACTCTAGATTTCCAGAAAGCCTTTGACAAGATCCCTCACCAAAGGCTCTTACGTAAATTAAGTTGTCGTGGGATAAGAGGGAAGATCCTTTCATGGATTGAGAACTGATTAAAAGACAGGGAACAAAGCATAGGAATAAATGGTAAATTTTCAGAATGGAGAGGAGTAACTAGTGGTATTCCCCAAGGGTCAGTCCTCGCACCAATCCTATTCAACTTATTCATAAATGAACTGGAGAAAGGGGTAAAAAGTGAGGTGGCAAAGTTTGCAGACAATACTAAACTGCTGAAGATAAAGACCAAAGCAGACTGTGAAGAACTTCAAAAAGATGTCACAAAACTAAGTGATTGGGCAATGTAGACGGATTTGGTTGGGGGTCGCCACTCTCTAGGGCGGCTGGGAGCCAGGTCACCTCACTTCAGAGGTCCGGGGAGTTGGGGAGTTAGCCTGGTGGGGCAGGAAACAGTCTGGCGCTCAGGGGCTGAGCAAATGTTTCAAGAACAAAACCCAGGTTCCTGATTCTGAGCGTCTGGGTGAAGGGGGAGACTGCCACCCGTGAGTGGGATGGCAGGGGGGACGCAGGTCTACCCACTCCACTGCGTCCCAGCCTGGGGCCCTAACAGAGGCAGGCGACCTGCTGCTGTGTCAGTGGGGATCCAGGCCGCAACACACTGACATCAGCTCTGGGTGTGCCACAGCCAGACTAGAGTCGGCTGCCCCCGGGCTACTTCTGACCTCCCCGCTCTAGCAGTACCTGCGTCTGGTCGGCGTCCTCCACGGCATCGAGCACCATGGGCTCCTCGGGGTACTCCGCGAGCGGTACACTTGGCAGCTCCTCTGGGTCACTTCTCACAGGTAGGCTTACCAGCTTCTCCGGGGCCTGGTCGGCATCCGGCCTTGACTGGTATGGCCAGTCCTCAGGCCGGTCACAGGCTGTAGGAGTCTCCCCAACGGGAGCTAGGCCACTAGTGTCTGGCTTCTCCGGCGTCCAGGCCGCTGCTGAGCTCTGGGGTTGGGCTTTTATACTTCCTGTCCTGCGCATTGACCTCTGGAGGGCGGGCGCAGGCTCCAGTGGCTCCGCTCACTTTGGCATCCAGAGGGACTCGTCCCTCTCTGGGGCGGCTGGGAGCCAGGCTGCCTCACTACAGGCAACAAAATGGCAAATGAAATTTAATATGGATAAATGTAAAGTAATGCACATTGAAAAAAATAACCCCAACTATACATACAATGTGTTGGGCACTAATTTAGCTACAACTAATCAGGAAAAAGATCTTTGAGTCATCCTGGATAGTTCTCTGAAGACATCCAGGCAGTGTGCAGCAGCAGTCAAAAAAGCAAACAGGATGTTAGGCATCATTTAAAAAGGGATAGTCTTCGTCTTATTCTCTGTCTTATTGTCCTTCTATAAATCCATGGTACACAAAAAAGATATACCGGCATTAGAAAAGGTTCAAAGAAGGGCAACTATAATGATTAGGGGTTTGAAAGGGTCCCACATGAAGTGAGATTAAAGAGGCTAGCACTTTTCAGCTTGGAAAAGAGGAGACTAAGGGGGGATATGGTAGAGGTATATAAAATCATGAGTGGTGTGGAGAAAGTGAATAAGGAAAAGTTATTTACTTGTTCCCATAATATAAGAACTAGAGGCCACCGAATGAAATTAATGGTCAGCAGACTTAAAACAAATAAAAGGATGTTCTCCTTCACACAGCGCACAGTAAACCTGTGAAACTCCTTGCCTGAGGAGGTTGTGAAGGCTAGGACTATAACAGGGTTTAAAAGAGAACTAGATAAATTCATGAAGGTTAAGTCCGTTAATAGCTATTAGCCAGGATGGGTAAGGAATGGTGTCCCTAGCCTCTGTTTGTCAGAGGATGGAGATGGATGGCAGGAGAGAGATCACTTGATTATTACCTGTTAGGTTCACTCCCTCTGGGACCCCTGGCATGGGTCACTGTTGGCAGACAGGATACTGGGCTGGATGGACCTTTGATCTGACCCAGTATGGCCATTCTTTTGCATATAACGTATCCTATCCTACTTTTTGTGCTACTAAACACTAGAAACAGGGCCCAGGACTTCTGATAATCCTAGGTTGGGAACCACTGCTGTTTAATTTGCATTTAGTGAATGCTCAAACTGTGTCCCAGAGTGTATTGTGTCTCCGAAGAATGTGCAAGATGTGCTTTAAGCACAAACCCAGGACCATGAAAATGAGGAGGGGGAGTCCTAAGAAGGCTGAAGGGGGCTGATAAAAGCCCAGAGGTTAAGTTGTGGAGGATCCCATGGATGTAGGAGGAATTAAGGACACATTGGGACTTTTGATGAGACTGGGGAAGTAGAGAGGCCTGTCCCCGCTTCCCCCAGCAGCCTGCTGGACCCAGAACTGTGCATGGAGACTCTCCCCAACTCTGGGGGCACAAGGTTCTAGGTAGTGCCTTCCCTCCTGCCTACCATGTGGCCTGGGAGAAAAATTGCTTAGAGGAGTCAGCTAGAGACTCCAGCTGCTAGGAACAGGAGCAGCGAACCAGGGACCTTTTTCACCTTCAGCATAACTGGCCTGTGCTGATTTGCTGTTTGCTCCAACCTTCCCCTCTCTCACTCCACATCTCCCCCTCTTATCCCCTGCCCTGTTCCCCTCCTCTTTTTTTTTCCATTTAGTTGATCCCACTCCTAAGTAAATGTACTTCCCCCACCTCAAAAAAGTGGGAATTTGCTTTTATCACATTGTTCACTCTGCTTTTGTGTCTTCCCCCCAAACCTGCCTTGTCTATGGGTCGTTTTGTTCTGTTTTGTACAGGAGCTAGCACAATGGGTGCTGTGACTGGGGTTCCTAGGCACCATGGTAATAATACTTGGAACTCAGAGCCTTTTTAAGGTCATTGTAAATGTTTGAATGGAATCAATGCAAACATATTTTGATACAATTTGTTTTATTTCATATAATTTCAAAAATGGCTAAAGCCAGTATCCCTTAGGCTGTATCATGATGTCATTCTCACTTTTTTCTGAGCCCTAATATTTAGAAGTAAATACTGCTCTCTGGCCTGATGCTGACATAAAAAGATTAAGGTTTTTAAAAATGAGTGCCTAAAGTTAGGTTGCTAAGTCTAAATTTAGGCACGTAAATAAGTGGCCTCTTTTTTGAGGTGTTTAGTACCCAGCCACTTCAAAATGCTAAACTTTTGGCTGGATTTACATAAAATAAAAACTAGGAACTATTTGTCATATTTTTATTTTTTTGATTAAGATCCCTGTCTTCTGAAGTCTTTGCTTGTTTTCTATTAGTATCATTCATTCTTCCCAAAGAAATTAAATCAATCCATAGCAGTGACATTTGTCATAATGTGTAGTTTAACTATATATTTTTCTGATAGCAAATGGCCGTGCACTTTTTGCCAGATTTATTTTCTGTAGGCATTTCATTCTTTTTGTTACAAATCAAGTTAAAAAACTTGTATCCTGGGCTTGAGGTCTGTGACAATCTTAAAATATAGTGACACAAAAAAGGCAGCCTCTGCAAAATAAGTAAATAGCCAGCCAGATATATTAATCAAATGAACATTCCAGTGACACCACAGTCACAAAGAAGAACCCATATCATGCACCGTACCCCATGAAAAGGCATTGGGATATAGCTTGCAGTGTACACTGAAAGATTTAGTCTACTTTGAACTAAATGGGGAGAGATTTTCAAAGCTGAGATGCACTTTTTCATGAACAATGTCCTGCCAACAGAGAGACCCTCACCCCCATTGTTTCTTTTATACTGAAGGGATTGCAACTCTAGTGCCTCTGGTGACCACACCAGTAGCAGCATGGTAGGGAGAGAGAAATTTTCTCTCAAATGAGTAGTTCCCAAGCCAGTTAGGACTCTATAGTTGAAAACCAGCACCTCAAACTCCACCTGGAAACCAGTGTATAGCCAGTTCAGATTCTATGGCACCGGTCTACTACCTAGATACATATACCCCTTACTAAACAGCTGCCATGTGGTCCAGCAGCTTCAATCCTAGGGTAGATTTTTTCTATTTTAAGGTGTAGTACTATGTAGAGCACATTGCAATAGTCTAATCTGAAAAGGAGTAAAAAGTAATGGATTATCATTGCTATCTGCATCTAACAGAAATGTTTGCAAGTCCTAGCAAGAAGAAGATGGGAAGAAAGCCTTCAACACTGCTACTACAATTATCCAAATAAATGAACACTTGAACCTCCCCCAAACCAACATGTATTTTTTAAAAATTCTGATAAGTTCTCCTTCCCACTTCTCTCTAAACAATTCACCCATATGACTCTTGTCCCTTTCATCCTTTTCCACTATTAATCCTCCAGTAGATCCCAGCAATCTTTCCACTGGTTAACCTTCAAATGGCCCAGAGCAAATAGGCCTTCTCTATCCACAGCTCTCTCTTTCTTCACATCCAGTCTACTTATGATCCCATTGTGAGGTTCTGGCAGCCTCTCTGCTACGTGTTGACTACTGATAAATTCAGAGCCTGCACACTTTTAAGACAGCAGAGAACTCTCCAAAACACGTTGTCTCAGAGTGTACAAAATATATAATGCTTGGAGCCCATAAAGAGATTACTGGAGCCTCTGGGCTGGGTAAAGAGAACCTGAAGGAGAAGGAGAGGGGTCTGTTGGAGGGCTGTGGGTTAATATTGGTGGAACCAATGAGATGCTACTGGGTGGAGCCAGGGGGTTATTGGAAGACACTGAGAGGGTGGTGATGAGTGGAGAGTTTTAAAAAGTTCAGCTAGGCATAAACCTTCTGACACTTACTCATAGCTAATCATTATCTCTGCTTCTGGACTGCCCTGTTCCTTTAAAGTGCAACTTGAGTTTCTTATGCTTAGCATAAGCTACACATCATTACCCTGTAGTACTGTACTTCTTCACCAGTGCAACTTTGTCTTCCATCGTGTCACTTAATAAGGTGTAGCTGTGTTGGCCACCATTCAGTGGATGACAGGTGGCTGATAAATATTCAGTGGAGTTTTCCATCTGTGTTCCATTTTCTTCTTCTATCCAGGGCTTTCAGGGCATATATCTTCTCCTTAACAGTGCACTTCGAATTATGAAAAGAATGTCTTTCTTGCGCCTCAACTTGTATGATGCTGCACTAATCTGACAGGTTTTAGTGGGTTTTTTTTCTTCATTATAAGGTACATGTAGTGATTTATTTATACTGTATTGCTGGATTCTGGGTGTATACCCTGCAGCAGTAACAGATGTGTCACCTTCTGGTGCTCTGCCAACTAGTGTTCATCTTCTAAAAAGGCTAATTAAAAATTAAAGTATATTTAGGATGCTTTTAAGGCATCAGAAACGCCATCACTTTGTTGTTATTAATGTATCTCATAGACTTACATTTTTCATGGCATACATTATAAAAGCTTGGTAATATAGTTAACTGATATATTAATTAGTGATAAATAGATGGCTGCCTGCTTCAAATTATTGCAAATGTGGGGAAAGTTATTTAACAATCTTCTTTGGAAGCACTGAGTATTTGGGAGACAGCATGGCTCAGCAGATAAAGCACTCAGCTGGACCTTAGTAGATCTCAGTTCTATTTCTGGCATGGCTGCTGGCCTATTGGATGACATTTCTTCACCTTTCACTTCCTCAGTTTCCCCATCTGTAAAGTGGGGATAATGATACGCTCCTTTTGTAAGGCACTGAGATCTATGCATGAACAGCACTATAGAAGATCTAAGTGGTGGTCATGGTGTTGCCAGTTCCTGGCATCTTTCTCTTTTTAATTAGTGTATCTCCTGCTATTTTTTAAAATATTCTCATTAGGTGCTTGCTTGTATTGTGCAATGTGAGATTTAGGTTGTACCATGTCCTTAGAGAAATCAGAGAAGCAAAGCAATCAAGGATGGGGAGTTCGTTAGCTCCAACATAAAGACACCCATCCCAGCACAGTGACCCAGAAGAAGGGCTTGAACTAAAGTCATATCCAGAGTTATGGGGTCTTTTGATCCAAGGTTTTTGATTAGGCTTATTTTTATTTCTAAACTATTGACTGTCTATTTCATGTTGCCCACCTCTTTGATATCTGTCCATGTCTTAATCTCATCTAGTCAATCTCTTAAACTATTCAACAACTCTGGGCAATATATTATTTTTATAAATAGTTTTTTAACTTGATTTATCATTAAACATGAGCTTATACCACATATGCAAGTATGAACCAATTGAAACAGAAAGTGTATAAGGACTTTCAAGAAGTACAAAATGAGTAAGTGAATGAACCCCTAATTTTCAGGGAGAAGTCTCTTAATTCTTAGTCCTTCCCTTTAGCCATTAGGCAGCATCTCCCAGCAGGAGAATATTTTCTGATTGTTACCTTAAAGGAATTTAAAGGAACATAATTATTGAAATTATCATATTGATGTGGTATTTTATAAATGAGTTTAGCCTCTCTAATTTAAGGTTACTTTATGTTTAAATAGAACCCAACCTACTAAATTCCTATGCTGCACATCAGGGAGAGTACAGTACTTCTTTTGCGTCATGTCCTGTGACTTGGATGCAAGTATACCATATATTCTGTACTAATTACATATGGGCTGTTAGTATGCACAGTTTGTTTGTATCTGTGGTTTGTAACCTTTTTTTAATTGTGGACCCCTAAATAATTTCAAATGGAGGTGCAGACCCCTTTGGAAGCCCTAGACATAGTCTGGGAACCCCAAGGGTCTGCAGACCACATGTTGAAAACCACAGCTTTATATGGTACCCATTGTGAGATTGGAGTCATTTCACTGATCCTTGAATGGGAAAAAAGTTTTAAGCTTTTTTTAATAGGTAAATAGAATGTACATATGAGGACCAAACCTATAGGCCTCACAAAGGGAAAATTCCCATGGACTTCGCTAGTTTTGTCTGCATAAGGGCTATGTGGATGGGGTCTCTCCACATAGCCCTGATGGTGAACTCTCTGTTTACATTCTGAAATTATTCTCTGCACTAAAACTCAATATCAGAAGGATCCACTGTATGTATATTCAGTTTTATAAAAGCAAAAGTAGATACCCATCTTGTCCTGCCATAATTTAATTTCACAGTAAAGTATACAAACTGTTATTCTTAGTGTAAAAGAAATATGTACCAGAAGATAAATCCTTACACAGCAACAACAAAGCCTGCCCAACCCTCACTCTCCTCCCTTTCCTATAATCTCCTTTTCCTCCAAATATCTGAGAGACACTGCAATTTGTAGCATACTTTAATGAAATCTGGACTTTGGACTTGGGTGACCAGATGTTCCAATTTTATAGGGACAGTCCTGATATTTGGGGCTTTTTCTTATATACGCTCCTATTACTTCCCACCCTCATCCCGATTTTTCACACTTGCTGTCTGGTTACCCTACTTTGGACACACAGCCTACACAAGATCAGGAATCAGATTCCCAAGATGAGGATCCACAGGGAGAACAGCAGGGCAGCCTCTATACTACAGAGATTCCAGCTCAAGTGCCTCAGCTGGTCTCAAAATATGGTCTAGGGAAAGAGGCTGTCTGTAAGGTAACCAACTGCCAAGGAATTTACAGTCTGTAGATCAACTTTTAGTAGGTAAAAACATATGGTGTAGGAGTTAAGAAAAGAAATTTCAAAGTAACATGTACAAAACTCTGCCTTCTCTCTTCCATAGTAACTAACTGTTAGTACTCACTGGAATTCATACATCTCTTCCTTATGTTTGGTTAATAAGCTTTCTCCTTGATTTCCATAATAATTGATTTAGTCCTTGCACTGAATGTTTTCTTACCAAAAAATGATGATGAATTATGCATGCTGTCTCCCCCCACAGAACAAGTTGAAACCAGTTGACAGGAAAGGAATCTGATCAATTTTATATCCCACCACAGTGATTATTGGTGTGACCTTAGCCCACTTCCCTCCCTCCCAACTGTTTTTTGCAGGGAAGCGGGAGAAAAGGCCAGGATAATATTGAACGTTGGATCCTGTAATTATTTTTTTCTCTACTTTTCAGATGAAAACTGGTGTAACTTTCAAAATTTTTACTGAGAGAGATTGTGATTTGCCTAAATTCAGAGGCTGGTGTAGAGCTTGGAACAGAACCCAGTGCAGTATTTAAAGCATAGACCTTCTACCCTATCAGTTATATGGTTACTAGCGACATCCTTCTCAGATGTAAGAGGAGCATATACTTCTTAGACAGAAGATACACTGATGATAGGAAAGTTAATGCCACCTCACAAACTAATCTGTAATTCCACAAGCAGGCACTAGCATCAGATGTGAACAATGCTTTTAAATGAAATAACTCCTTAAAGGAATGTAGTGGTTGTTCCCTCAGCACATGAGGGTTTACATTTTCTTGCTCAGCGATGTCTGGCTTTGGGGTTGGGACCTGAGCAGGAAGGTTGGCAGTGGATCAGAAGTAATGCTCTCAGTGTGGGAGGTTCTCACCTTAGAGGGTGGGACCAAGCAAGAGGCCCGGCAGCAACAGGCATTCTTACCATTCCTGAGGTGACCAGTATGAAGTTAATGTTAACATTACTGAAATAGCGTGTCGGAGAATGACAGCTATTCACAGTACGAAACCTTGAAATTGGTCCTCTTAGTCCCAGCTTTAGCAGTTTGTGTATTAGTCAGCAGTATGAAGCTGTGGTTTACATGATTATTTGAGCAGCTTACTAAGCACACTGACATAAATGAAGGAAACTTGTAACACCCCCTGCTCGCTCTTTATTGTTCTTTTGTGTGTTTGTTTTTACTTCTGCTTAGGCTTCCTCTAGTGCTTTGTCACAATATTCCTGGTGTCGAACTGTCAGTAGCACTGTAAGTTCAATGGGCATTGATCCTGTCTTAGAACAGCAGGGATGGAGAAGGCTGACTCTGCTTTGTCTGCACCGCTTTAAGCTCGTTAGTGTAGCCATAGTCTTCTAGTCTTTAGTTTAGCCATAGTCTTCTAGTCTAATCCTTGTTAAATGGGTCAAAAACAATTGTAAACAACTCTCTTTCTACAGATCATGATTGGATAGATGATCACATTTTGTATAGCTCTAAGAGGTCACTCACTAACAAGTCAAAGCACTCTGAATGAATAGATTTAAGCAGCTAACCTAAAATTGTCAGCTCATTTTGTGGGAGGCACTTTAGAAGAGTTGGATTCAGACCGTTTAATTTGCCTTTCATAGTCTGTCATGATTATTTCTTACAATAAAATATCCAGTGCAACAAATTAGAGTGTGCTGTTTTGGTCAGGCTGCATTCCAATTCCTGCCATGCCACTGCTGGCTGCCTTAAGCACTTCTTCCAGCACAATAATTATTGCCGAGTTTCTAGATTTCATCAAACCAGCAAGGCGATCACCCCCCTGGAACAGCTGGGGATATGAGGTATGGGAAAGTGAAAAGAAATTGCTGCAACTCTGTGCTATCATGCCAGCAAGTGCCACTTGAATGATGGCAGCTATTGGCAGGGGACGGTTCTGTTGGAGGAGAGCTTGCAGCAGGACTAGATTATAGCTTTTGCTGCTTCCAAGTGGAATTGCGATGGGCACCGAAGCAAATAAACCAAATTGGAGGGCAAGGAAAGTGGAGATTAGAAGGCAGATGCAATAGGGAAACTATGAATTGTGACATTACAATGTTTACTTCATCGTATACACTTGATTCTTTTATGAAGCAACAAATGTACACAATCAACAATGTGGCATAAACTAAGCAGCTATATTAAACAGTCCCTTATTTCGTCCATAGCACATTTCAGTAAACAGGTGCCATTCTTGTTCCTATATGACACATTACTACTTAGTATATTTTATTATATGAAGTGTAGCAGCAAAACCAAAGTGATAAATACATGTTGCCGTAGCTGGCTTTTTAAAAAGACAGCTGGAGTCTGTCACAGTGCTTGAGTGAATGTGTGTGTAAACAGTGATGGGTTGATCCACAGTTGTGTGCTTAGCACTAGTGGGTGTTGTGTGTGCTCAGCAACCATCAGAATCAGGCCCTAAGTTAGTGGAACATTGGGCCTTATTCTCCTCTCATTTATCTTGGTGTAAATCACAGTAACATCACTGACCCTAATGGAGTAACACGAGTGTAGGGCTTCTACACACTAGCACTTACTTCAGTATAACATAAGTCACTCAGGGATGTGAAAAAGTCAGCCCCCTGAGTGACATAAGTTACGCCGACCTAAGTACTGGTGTGGATGGCGCTGTGTCAGTGGAAGAAGCACTCTTGCTGATATAGCTACCACCACTTGGGGAGGTGGAATAATTATGCCGATGGGAGGGCAGGAGAATTGCGTGTGTGCAGGATCTTGTTTTGTTTGCAGTGGTCCCCAACTTTTTCATCTGGCGGGCACCAGACAAAGGACCATGGTGGCGGTGGAGCATCTGCCGAAATGCCGCTGAATTTCTGCGGCATTTCGGCAGCGACGCCGCTCGCTGACGTTGCTTGTCGGTGGCAAGTGGCGTCATCGAGAGGCATCACCGCTGAAACGCCGCAGAAATTCGGCAGCATTTTGGCGGATGCTCAACCACCAGCGGCCGTGGGCACCGCGTTGGGGACCCCTGGTTTAGGGTGTCTTAAAGCTCATGCTCCAATACATCTGTTAATCTATAAGGTGCCACAGGACTCTTTGCTTCTTTTTTTAATGTATGTGTTGCTATCTGTTTATATTAGAGAAGTCAGATTGAAGAAGTTCACCTTGCACTACAGCTGTACTACAGACCGTCATAAACCTCATCACCTTCTGGTTGGTCAGAATATTTTTACCAAAATTTCATTTTGGCAAAATAGGCTGTTGCTTTGAAGTGAAAATGTTTTTTTCTGAAACACATCAGTTTCCTCAAAACTTTCTGACCCAAAAACCTTCAGAGAGACATTGGCCAGGAAAGTCAGACTCACTCTGTGGTGGAGTACTGGTTTGGGATGTGGGAAACTCAGCTTTAAGTCCCTGCCCTGCCTGATTTGGAGTGATCTGGGATGAAAAAAATCTCATTTGAGGCAGAGAAGGGACTTAAACCTGGGTCTCCCTCATCCCAGGCTAGTACCATAATTACCAGTTTATGGAGTGTGTGACATTTGCAAAACCATCCATTAGGTTTTGGGTTTTTTTCCAGTGCAGAATGAAAACAAATTTTGAAATCACAAAAGTTGCTGCAAAACAGAATTGTCATCATCTGATCAGCTCTAGACCACAGTTCCCGTAGGAGTTCATTCTACACTGACTGGCCTCTGAGGAAGCTCTGAACCCTGCACAGATGAGTTTTATCTTTATGGTCCAAATTTCCATTGTGCCAGAGGAGCAGAGTTGTTGACTATGGCATTCATCCTGGTTCTTTAAGTGATCTTTTTTAATATGCTGGGCTCAGCCCATTGAATGCACTGAAGATAAAGCCTGAGATCTTGTGCTTGACTCATTGTTCTGTGGAGAGCCAGTGAAGGAAGCAAAGGACAGGTCTGTTCACTGTAGCCCAGGTTGCTGAGATGTACTGCAGTGTTCTGTACTACTTGGAGTTCCCTAAGGGCTGATGGCTTCATGGCCAGGTAGTAGGCAAAGTTTAGCAGTTGCAAACTTTTCAGGAGATAACCGATATCCCATCTCTCTTCTACACTAGTAAAGTGATCATCAAAGTTGAAAGATCTGTTTATAGATAATGCCAAGGCTTGAAATCTAGGAAAAACTTCACACTGTGTAATGATAATGAATATTCTAGCAGGAGTATATTAAAAATAATTTTATAAGGTCAGATGAAGTCAGGCTTCTGCATATTCAAATTTGATGTGGAGTGAGTGACTATAAAGCAGTAAGTGGTCTGTGCTTATCAGTGCCAGCATGGCTTAGCTTTCAGTAAGCTTGGTATGGGAACACAGGTAAAACCACCTTCATGTCTAGAGACTGGCTATTTTCACCTGATATATTCCTTTGATACCATTCCACATTGATTTTTACCTTCATATCTCTCACTCCTGATGAGTTGTGAGCACTCTCTTCTAATGCATCTCAAAACTGATTGGCTAAGGATTCTTACAGAGCATTTGTTTCTAACCCTCTTCAAGCCACCTTTTCTTCCAAAAAGCCTTAGAGGGTAAGGTGATTTTTTTTGTTTTGTTTTCATTGTAGGTAGGTAATTTTGTGCAGACAATAGGCTAAAATCTGCTTTCAACTACACCAGTATAAATGTAGGATAATTCAATTATCTTCAGAGGAGTTAATCTGGATATACCTTGGGGTAAATGCTAGGTTATAAATGTACTGTAGGTTTATGATGTGAAAATGAGAACATAATCTGGCCCTCTATGTGTAACATGTGCACATCTTTGTGCATTAGAGAGTTTCTGTATTATCAAATATTTTAATAACATGGTAACAATTTTGATATTCTTGATATGTGCCTGCACCTACCTGAATGCATAGTTCTGCCTGCGTTCATACTTTTGTGCACTGCCATTTTTCCTTTCTGATTTAAAAAAAAATATTAGAGGCCTGTTTCAGCACGCCTTCCTTTCAACTACTAGTTACAGTAACTCCTCGCTTAATGTTGTAGGTATGTTCCTGAAAAATGCGACTTTAAGCAAAACAATGTTAAGCTAATCCAATTTCCCCATAAGAATTAATGTAAATGGGGGGGAGGGGTAGGTTCTAGGGAAATGTTTTTCACCAGACAGAAGACTATATATACACAGTATAAATTTTAAACAATTTAATACTGTATACAGCAATTATGATTGTGAAGCTTGGTTGAGGTGGTGAAGTCAGAGGGTAGAAGAGGGTGGGATATTTCCCAGGGAATGCCTTACTGCTAAATGATGAACTAGCACTCGGCTGAGCCCTCTAGGGTTAACACATTGTTGTTAATGTAGCCTCACACTCTACAAGGCAGCACAAATGGAGGGAGGTGAGACAGCATGGCAGACAGAGACACACACCCTATGTGTGAGAGAGAGAGATGTGCATTGCCCCTTTAAGTATGCTGACCGCACTCTAAGTACATTACCTTTTTAAGTTGAGACAGCAGCTGCTGCCAGCAAGCTCTCTCCATTCTGAGCCCTGTTGTGTCCCCTCACTGCTCTATGGAGATGGGGTCAGCGGGGAGACAGGAGCATGGGGGAGGGGGACACCCTGACAATAGCCACCCTGCTGGGTAGCTGCAGCACAGAGAACTTAGGGGAGCGGGGAGCTGATGGGGGAGCTGATAGCGGAGCTGCCTGTCCACCCTGGTTCCAAGCCCCCACCAGCTAGCTCCAACGGGCTGCTCTTTCTGCAAGCAGTGGCTGCCAAACAACGTTATAAGGAAGCATTGCACAACTTTAAACAAGCATGTTCTCTAATTGATCACCAATGTAACAAAGAAACAACGTTAACCAGGATGATTTTAAGTGAGGAGTTACTATACATGGAAGTTGATGAGAGTTAGGTGCCTAACTCAGATGCTTTTGAAAATCCCACTAGGTATCTATCTCCCTCTTAAAGTGCCCAAATGCATTTATAAATCTATCCTCATGGTCCTTAAAAATGGAAATCAGTAGCACAGATGGAAAGACACTATTCTGCAGTCAGTGTTTTGTTGTGTTGAAATATGTGGTGAAAAATATTAATGTGTGCATCTAAGCAAATATTTTAGGTAATTTTGATGTATTCTGTCCTTTTTGTCTAATATGTTTTAACAAGATATTTTTTTCCATTTGTCTGCCTTTAAATAATTCTTCCGCCCCCTAAAAAAACCTCCTTTATCAATTGTTGAGTGATTGAATCCAGCTCTGGGCAAAAAAGCAGGATTTTTTGCCTCATAACGTGGTTTCATTTTTAAGGAATAAAATGAATTTCCTATCTTGAGATGACTTATCAGTTTGTCTGAGCCACTTATAGTATCTTTGCTGATGTAACCTATATCTCCTAGAATTTACAGAATACAAGCATGTCTTACTGAAATCATGCATAGCTTGCTATTGCAACTGTTTATGAACAGGAAATCAAATACTATATAGTGACTAGTTCTCTTTAGAATAGCACTTCTAAGTTAATATTGTGTATAATAAGCCTGTAGCTTACAAGTTGTAGCAATGCAATAGTTAACTTGGGTAGAACATGATTTCCAAAGTTGACTCTTCAAATTTTCTTGCAGAGATCCAAAATGGAGTGTTTGTGATACTTCCCTGGGTCTGTTTTACTGTATGTCGGCCAGAAAAACATAGCTACTTTAACCCTTCAAATAAGCCATCTCACAGAGAATATTGCTTCAAGATCCTTTTTCTAATCTAAATTCCTCTATAGCATGTGCTTAAATCCATTCCATTTTAACCCAGTGTGACCTGTGCATTAAGTTAAAATTTTAAGCATGCATTGAAGTGTTTTGCTGAATTGGGACTCTAAAACAGCAAAATGACTATGTTCAGGAATTTTTCCCCATTGTTAATAAAATCAAATGTGTGTCAGTTGAGATTTCCTTCATTTAAGGTTACCCAGTGAAGGTGGGCACACAATTTTTGTATAAAAATTAAATCAATGAGACATTAGTAGCTCCACACCCTCTGTCTATCTAAGCAGAGGACATATTGATATTTGCACTAGGTTTGATAATATCAAGTGTATCTAATTACTAGGGCTGTCAATTAATCACAGTTAACTCATGCAATTAAAAAAAATTAATCGTGATTAATCACACTTATAACAATAGAATACCAATTGAAATTTATTAAATATGTTTGGATTTTTTTCTATATTTTCAATATTGATTTCAATTACAACACAGATTACAAAGCACACAGTGCTCACTTTATATTATTTTATTATTTTTTATTTGCACTATAAAAATGATAGATAAAAGAAAGTATTTTTCAATTCACCTTGTACAAGTACTGGAGTGCAATCTCTTCATCAAGAAAGTGTAACTTACAAATGCAGATATTTTTTGGTTACATAACTACACACAAAACCAAAACTTTAGATCCTACAAATCTACTCAGTCCTATTTCTTATTCTGCCAATCGCTAAGACAAAGAAGTTTGTTTACATTGACGGGAGATACTGCTGCCTGCTTCTTATTTACAATGTCACCTGAAAAAGTGAGAACAGGTGTTCGCATGGCACTTATGTAGCCCGCGTTGCAAGGTATTTACATGCCAGATATGCTAACCATTCATATGCCTCTTCATGTTTCGGCCACCATTCCAGAGGACATGCTTCCATGCTGCTGCTGATGATGATAAAAAAAAGTGTCAATTAAATTTGTGACTGGACTCCTTGGGGGGAGAACTGTATGTCTCTTGCTCTGTTTTACCTGTATTCTGCATATATTTCATGTTATAGCAGTCATGGATGATGATCCAGCCCATGTTCGTTTTAAGAACACTTTCACAGCAGATTTGACAAAATGCAAAGAAGGTACCGATTTGAGATTTCTAAAAATAGCTGCAGCACTCAAGCCAAGGTTTAAAAATCCGAAGTGCCATCCAAAATCTGAGAGGGATGAAGTGTGGAGCATGGTTTTAGAAGTCTTAAAAGAGCAACACTCTGATGTGGAAACTTTGTATTCTGTGTTGTAACTGCAATTAATATATTTGAAAATGTTCCACATGTGGATAAATGTGTCTGCACACAGTCCTCTACAGGATTAGAACCTTAAGTGTTTTTAAATTATGAGTAATGCTATGAAAAGCAACTATAAAAATCACATACGAAACTTGCTCAGTTTACAAAAGATGTTTTGACCAACTGCTATCCTCTCAAATTCAGCCTGGGGTTTGGAAGTCCAGCTAGAGATTTAATTTTATATTCCCAGGAATAATGATGACAATTGCAATTTATCTAACAATTCCATTCATTATATAAGTGAACCTAAAAATAATCCAGCTCATTCTCTCTTTGCAGTCTCTCTTTTGTAGGGCAAAACTAGTGTTTAAAAGGTATTTTTTAATTATTTGTTCAGGAGAGTTGGCAACTAACATTCTGAACACAAGGAGCAGATATGTTGAATGACAGGGTTCTATTTGTAGGTGCATATCCTCCAAGTTATTGCAGGCGAGTGGCCTGCTGTGCCAACAGAAAGCCCCATTGGCTTCAGAATGCAGGAATGGGGCCATACACAGTAATTTTTCTAACCATAATTATAGTAAGGACCCAGTCCTACTCCCAATGAAGTCAAAGGGAATAGTTGCAGTGCTAGGGTGTCTAGGGTGACCAGACAGCAAATGTGAAAAATCAGGATGGGGGTGGGGGGGGTAATAGGAGCCTATATAAGAAAAAGACCCCAAAATCATGACTCTCCCTAAAAAATCAGGAGATCTGGTCACTGTAAGGGTGTCTGTAATCTCCTTGAGAGATCCCTATGCCGTGCTTCCTACAAAGCAGTCTGCTAGCAAAGAAAAAAAGATTTCTAGAATCAACTGTATCTGTAACCAGCTTCTTCAAAACTTGGACCCAGCCCAAGAATATTTTATGACTACCTTTGTGTCCATATTTCCTCAGGAGTCTTTGTTTTTAGAACTGTGCATATAGTTCACAATGAAAAATTTATATCAAATTTAACCTTTTGTGCTGCTCATCAAACATCTGCAATAGCTCACAATTTTCTAATTTTTATAAATAACTTGAAGTGATTTAACTTTTTTAAGTGTGATTTTTAATTCTGTGGATTGATCTCAAGCCTTTCTTTAGAGTATTTGGTGTGGATTAATTTTTATGAGTATTGTTTCTGTTTCCTGACTGGGTGAGTCAGATATTGGTATTGTTTCTGTTTTCTGACTGGGTGAGTGTATAATCATTTTATCTCAAAAACTCAGACCAGCTAAAATTTTGAGTTCTGCAAATTCTACTCTATGTCCCTTTAAATTAGCTTCAGATGGATGTTTGTGCTATTAAAAATTACTCCCTTGAACGTCAGTACAAAGTGAATGAGCATGGCTCAAGGGAATTCATTTAAAAATTTGACTGAACAGACTAGGGGAGAAAAAAGCCCAGCTATGTTCATAACTTCTGTTGCTTTTATACCAGTAATTATTATTTTTAATCTAGTCTCTTCCTTTCGGCAGCTCTTCTTTTTTCCCCATATGTATGGACTTGATTCTCTCTGTTATTTTAGTTCTTTCACTGGGGTAACTACACTGAAATCAATGGAGTTACACTGGAAAATCAGGCCCTATATTTGCATTTACAATCCAGAATTGTTTAAAAAGTGTGTTTTACTTTGCAAACCGCAAAGGGAAGAAATTAAGGCCAACAGTTTCAAAATTGAATGCCTGTTAACACAATGCTCTTGCAGCTCCTGTAACGAAGGTGTGTCTAACTTTAGGCACCTAACTTTGAAAATGTTTGCTCTAAGTTTACAACAATTAATGTCTTTTCAACAAAGCAATGAACTTTGCATTTTAATTTATTTTTGTGTAAAGTTCTGTTCTGCACACTCATCTGGGGTGTCTAGAAAAGTGTGTGAGTAAAGTTTCATCTCATCAGGTAATCTTAATTATTTGTCGAAAGCAAAAACTTTTTAAAAAGCTTACAGTAGATGAAAGCAGTCAGATTTTTATTTATTTAGCACATCAGCCACAACTTGGACAACTAAAATCCATCTTTAGGCACCTAAATAAAGGAGGGCTAATTTTCAGAGGTGGTGAGCGCTGTCACTAGTCACACCCATGACGTGCTCAGTACCTCTCCAAAATACGTAACTTTTATTTAGATGTCTAAATGTTAATTGAGGGGCCCAAGTTTAGGCACCCACATTGGAACGCTTTGGCCTTACTTTCTAAGGATGACTAACACGGTCTGCTGTTTGGTACTCAGGCAGTAGAGCTGTTATAGCAAATTATGTAAAGTCCCCTTTCTGGTGACTTTGGATAAGACCATCAGCTGAAAGCAAGTATCGCTCTGTGTAGCTGAGGTGGGTTCACAAAAGTGCTCCTTTTTGACCTCCCCTGGTCCCTGGGGCTGATCTCATAGACTCAGGGACTTCAAGGCCAGAAGGAACCATTATGATCATCTGTGACATTCCAGTCCCTTGGTGCTGCTTAGAGTACTCTAAAGACTCCTCTCAATCTCATCTGTGCCAGCTGTTAGTGGCCCAAAAGGTGCATTACTCCAGCCCTTAGCTGGATGAATCTGAAATACTAAGCTCAGATCTATTTAAGTAGATGGCGGGGCATTTATGAAAAACTGACTGCAGGGTCTCAGATGGCTACATGTATAAAAACCTAAGTAGATGGTAGCACTACCAGACTCTGAAACAAATTTCTAATTGCTGGGCTGGCTGAGGAACTTTTGAGCTCTGCTCTTTGAATTGTTAGATTTAATTTTGAATGATGTATGATTTCAGGACTCCATCTTCATAACTGAATTCAACAACAAAAATTTCTTCATGGCACCCTGACACACACAACTATAATGGCATGAGTCTGTCTATCTCTGAACCTCGTCATCCATAGGTTTCCAGTTTAAAGAAAACAGTCATATAATAACCTTAGAAAAATGACAGGGTTAATAATGGAAAGAGAAATGAATGAAAATATGTTAAGTGAAGATTTACTATAGAATATCCTCTTACTCAGTTTGTATAGCCTTGTAAGCCATTTTTGACAGAACTATTAGATCTGTCACAAAAAAAAACCACTTTGATATATATTGATGCAATTTCTTTAGCCTTACAGTTACAGTGGGAATATTAAGTTCCCTACTTTTTTATAATTAACTACAGTGCTGCTATTTTCTTCCATAATTGGTACACTTATCTGTGTGATTTCCTACTGTTTGAATGATTTGCCTCATCCCCTCTATTTTGTAACTGACTGACCCCCCATAGTTATTCTACTAGAAGTCTGCACAGTTTATTTTCTTTTTACAACTGCTTTGCCATTCTCATTTTACTGTTTTTTCAGCTGATGAAAATAAGAGCTCTCTGTTATGAATGAACATTTTCCCATTGTTAGACAGTTAATAATAACAGGTATTTTGTTGATACTGTTACTGGATTTCACAAAAGACCTGCACAATGTCACAGATGGATCTCATTTATATAAATTAATAGTTAAAGTAATTTTATAATGATTCATTTGGAGGTTTAGCGGGACTGGGATTTTGTGAAACTTGCAAGACAGCTTGGTCTTTTAGTCACATCATTGCAATTACAATTAGCACCTTACGCCTTGTTTCTTTGGGAATTCTTCTGACATGCAGTGTTGCTGAAAATGTGGTATATAATATTGTGAACCAGGCTTGCAGAATCCTGGGTAACTTAAGAACTGTGATTGTCTAGCTTGGTCCATGGCTCTCTTAAGCAAAATTCTAAGCAAAAATCAGAATGGGCTATCAATCTGATATACCGTACAGTGCTAACCTGTCTCCAGAGAGGAGAAATTACTGTGGTCATCATTAAATCTGGAATTTTAAAAGCAACATGAAACTCAGTGGGATTGGGATGCCAAACTCCCTTAGATTCCTTTAAAAATTCCAGGCTAAGAAGTCAGCATTTGTCAATAGACAACATATAGTTGCACTTTCCTGATATAAATTGGGGGAAAATGTGGTATCTGTTATCACTGTGTGGCAGTGATTGGCAAATGCCGTCCTTTTAATGGTGATGTATGTATTTGGTAACTTTTTTAGCAAGGTCTTGTTGTATTTTGGTTCTTGAATGCCTTTGTGGACAGGGAAATACCTCCAATAAATTGTACCACCTAAAAATTTGCAGTGAACTAAAATTAATTATTCAGCTAGCATTTAATTTCAGACACATATTAACTTTTAAATTAACTAAAAGTGTTCAGGACAAACACCTAATTCAATTGATCCACTGTGTCTTATAAACTGAGTAAATATTCACCAACAGATTTTGGGGTAGGGGGGAGTTGCAAAATTCATATAGAAGCAGCTGATTTAAAAGAAAAAATCCTAGTTCAATAAGGTTTCTGTCTGTTCAGAATTCTTACTAGAATAATTGTCTAGTAAAATAGGTTTGGTCAGGGAATTTTTCTCTAAAGGATGCATTTAATGTTATCAGTGTTTTTTGGATATGCAGTTCTGAACATGCATCAGTGTACAGGCTACATGTTAATGAAATGTAACTACACAAGTTAACACATTCTGCTCAATTCTGAAAGGTATTCCTATTTAAACCAAACTTCTTACTCTGGTCTAGCTACTTCAAGTGTTCTTGTCTGGCAAGGGTCACCAACTGCCCTAACTTGTCTGGAGATTAACATTATGTAAATATTTCTAAAAAAGAAGCTATCTTGAGAATTGTGTAGCTATTGGTATTTGCTGTGTAACTTACAGCAGTGGTGACATTATTAAGGTTTGGTGGGGCTATTCCCTGACTATGATATGTTTTATATTTGATTTGCCTATAGGTAAAGTTTTTTTTTAAAGTTTGTATCTGTGTATAATATAAAAATAAAAAACCCAAAACATCAAACTACTTTAAAAGAATGTCAGGTTTGCAAACTCAAGCACTCAAAAGTTAGGAAATGCCAGAATAAAGGTTGACTGCTCACCTTAGTTCAATGCCTTTGTGCATATGCATTAGGATACAGTCATCTATGACATGATCACATAAAAAGGAGGGCAGAAGTGTGGGGTGGGGGGAGATACGGAGGGAGGGAAAAGGTAAGCTAGGGTGTGTGTCTCTATAGCCAAGTCAAATAGAAGGCGGTAAGTATTTGGGAGTAGGGAGAACTACAGTGACAGATAGATTAGGGATAGATTAGGGGGAAAACAGAATGAATCAGTTCTGCTGTGAAGGAGAAAGAGGGATGGAAGGAGATTGCAGGATGAGGCTTACTGATGGGAGAAAAGATGTTGAGGAGAGATATTGTAACTAGAGCTGCGCAAATAACTGATCGGTTTGCTGGAAGTTGGGGGGGAAATAGAAAAAAATAAGAACTTTGTTTTGAGTCAAATTATTATTTTGTTTAGATTTGGGGCATTTTTAACCTTCTGTTAATAAAAGCAAAGGGAATGAAGAGCTAGATTCATAAAACAGGCAGTGGTGTCCTCCTTTATCTCATAGCCAAGTGGTTAGGGTGTTCACCTGGGATGTGGTTCAAATCCCATCTTTAGGCTAACCCTTGGGCTCTAAGTTATTTTGGGGTGGGTTTCCCTCAGTGTCTCCTGTTGAAGCAGTTCCACTTTGGGCCAATTACTATTCAAGTGTTTCAGAGAGAGAGAGGCTCTATAGCTTGGTGGTTAGAGCACTCACAGGTTCTGATCCATACTCCAATTAATATTTATTTATACCAAATGGGAATAGCTTCAGCAGGAGAGACTGACTGGGTCCCATCCTAGAATATCTAATAGGTTTGTGGTTAGGTCAGTGACCTGGGAAGGGGGAGACCTGGGTTTCTGTTCCCACTCCAAAGCAGGGATTCAGACGTGGGATTCCCACATCAAGGGTGAGTGCCTGAACCACCAGACAACTGGATACTGGGGAGGGGTGGGGTGGGGTGAGGCAACAGAGGTCTGGCAAACAACAAACTCCTCCGTTTTTGTGAATGGTGCCTATCCCTTGTGAATCTACCCTGAAAAATCTAAATGTTTCATTGTGATAGTGTCTGAATGAACCACTTCAACATTTCGAGGGGAAAAATAATTATTTATTTATGTTTTGACTAAAACAATTTGCCAAAATCATCACAGCTGTGGAAATCAGTTAACCAAATCAGTTGATCCAATATGCATTTTTTTCATTGAAAAAGTTTCAGCTGAAAATATTTCGCTGAGCTCAAGTATTAAACCCACCACTGACTTTCAGCACCACCGAAGAAGTACAGCATTTACTAGTGTATATGACAAAATGATTTGTGCTGTTTCTGCTGCAAACAAAACATCCCTGTGAACAGGGTCTGGTATCTCAGCAGAATCACCCATATGAATATTTTAGCTAACTGCATATAACTCAGTGGACTGTCAGTGAGAAATGCTGCTTTCACTAAAATCAAAGGGTGAAGCATCACAAACTCATTTCATTATACTGCTGAGTGAAATAGTTTCAAACTCAGGACAATTTTCTTGTTTTGGGGAGGGAACATGTCTTCAGATCTGTTTTTTCTGACCTGTTCTAATCTATGCATTCTGATGCTTTTAAATCCTAGGTTTGTGTGCTGGAGAGGCAGATATTTGACTTCCTTGGTTATCAGTGGGCACCAATCCTGGCAAATTTTGTGCACATTATTATAGTCATACTTGGCTTATTTGGAACCATCCAGTATAGACCTCGCTACATAACAGGAGTGAGTATCATTGATGTTTTTATTTTCTGAGCATCATAAAAATGGGAGAGATGGATGTGCAAACTTTACCCTTTTCCTTAGGAATTACATATACATCTCACCCTTGTTTAACCTGCATATGTATTTATTTTACAACTGTAACATTGTTATGGTTCACCTACCATAATTAAATAGCACCGTGCAACAGCAGCTGAAAATCAATAATCTCACAAAATATATGAAAATATGAATATAGCATAAGACTTAATAAGTTCACATTTGTAAAGTACTTTGGAATCCCCAAAGAAGAGATGATATAGAAGCACAAACTATTATACACACTGGATTTTACCTGTTGATCATTGCATTACTGTAATTTGTATTGACTGTTTCTTATTAACCTATGTTGTTTAGAATGCCAAAAATATGCCCGCTTCTTACAAATAAGACAGTATTGTGGGTGTGTGAGGAAGTGACAAGACAAGAGTAAAAAAAGATTGTATGTGAATATCAGGAGTTGACCTGATTTTTTTCCCTTCATCCATCCTCCTTTTAACCTATCTGCACACACACAAACAAACTGGGCTTGGTTGTACTCTCAAACACGTTACAATTTTAACTAGATTTTAGATTTACATTTTTAGCATTTTGTTTTTTAAAAAGAAAGATATAAAAAGTTTAAATCTCAAAAATGTTGCTCAGAATGACTTTATCTCAAAATAATTCCATAATAAAAACAATACTAATTCAACAGTACAGTGTAGATTTTTCACCAACACAAATGCAAATCAGGAAATCCCGAAGCTGCTGTTTCATCATCAACAGTAATTCAGCCTTCAGGCATATGCTTGTTTGTCTGATTTGTATTGGTCACTATGGGATGAACTGTGGCTTTGCCATAAGCCTGTTTTGGAGTTAGTGCATTGTTGAGACGCTCCTGGATCAGTCCAAGAGTGAGATTGTAATTCTCCCTGCTGCTCCAGGGAGGGAAAGGAGTAAGTTGTGTTGGGTCTGTACCTGGCTCTGAAGAGCTGGCATCCCCTGTTACACAGGATGTGGGTAACTGGTCCATGAGATAAGGGGTCATGATGTTCTCCTTATGTCCTTGTAGTCCCTGAGCCACAGGTTAGTCCTATGGTATTAATGTTAATGAATGAATATTAGTATGTGTAGGAGTGAAAATGTGCTTCTGTATATATGCAGTGGTGTTGTAGCCATGTCGGTCCCAGGATATTAGAGGAACAAGGTGGGAGAGATAATCCTTTTTTATTGGACCCACTTTTGTTGGTGAGAGAGTGAAGCTTTGGGTCTGAAGAAGAGCTGTGTAAGCTTGAAAGCTTGTCTCTTTCACCAACAGAAGTTGGTCCAAAAAATGTTATCTCCCACACCTTGTATTTCTATCCTGAGATCTAAACAGCTGCAACAACACTGCAAACATCAAATATATATGGAAAGTGTGTGTGTAAATAATATACACATGCACATATTTAACAGTGTTGCCAACTCTCATGATTTTATCACAGGTTTCATATTTGGAGTTTTTCATCAAGTCTCACCTTCTGCAAGCCTGTGATTATGTGAGAATCACAGCTTTCCTTTTCTGCAAAGTCAGTTTCTAGTCCTTATGGTTATGGGGGGAAAAAAGCTTGAAAACAGGACCCAAGTGCACCTTAAACCCTAAGAAACCATAAGGCAAATAGAAAGAACACAACACTGATTTTTTAAAATTCTTATGATTTACATTTTCAGTCAGCTCTGAAGAAAAGAAAACACCCACTTTCACACCTGGAAACATTAAAAGGGGAAATGTTTGCTTTTAAAAAAATATTACCTTTGGGTTCAAAACCACTCTAAGAAATTTAAGCACAATTTTTTTCCTGAAAATACCAGAAAATAGGGGCGTATTCTTAAAAGGGCCACTCCAACAGGGAAAGGCACAGTTTTCTGCTAGAACCATGACTATACCTGAAATCAGAATGAATTCAAATTCTAGTCATAAAGTAGACTTTAAACTCCTGGGCTGATGCCATTCCTGCCACTTTCCTGCTCATTGTCTCATATGCCCTTTCTTAAAGCTGCCCCTGACTTTAAGACAAAGAGTAAAGGGCCTTGTGACCTGGCATCCATAGTTCCACACATACAGCAGGTGCCTGATGCTGCTGCACCCCTGCAGTTGGACAGTGGTGGGCAGCAAGTAGCCTGATCATCCCAAAGGACATCTAACAAAGGGAAACGCTCCCTCTGTTACTGCAGCAGCTGCATCGAGACCACTTTCCTCTTAGGCCTGGTCTACGCTAAGAAGGGGGGTCGAACTAGGGTACGCAAATTCAGCTACGTGAATAGCGTAGCTGAATTCGAAGTACCCTAGTTCGACCTACTCAACCGTCCAGACGCGGCGGGGTCGAACTCCGCGGCTCCCCCGTCGACTCTGCCACCGCCATTTGCAGTGGTGGAGTACCGGAGTCGACCGCACCGCTTCCGGAGTTCGAACTATCGTGTCTAGATCAGACGCGATAGTTCGAACTCCGAGAAGTCAAACTCACCGCGTCGACCCGGAAGGTAAGTGTAAACCTACCCATAGTGCTGTTACAAGGAATCACACTAGGAATTAGAAGTTGCCCCAGCTATCACAAAGTTCCTAGGAGACCACAAACTCATGAGGCATCTATTACCCTCCAGTCAGCCTGTCCGCTGAATGTAGTGGTATAATGTGTGTTTCACTTCAGTTGCTGCTTTGTCTAGAGTGAGTGTGTCTGAGGATGGGAGTAGACTGATTCCTGCCCATCGTGGTTTTCAGGGGTCCATACCATGTATTCCAGTGAAGCTAGGAGATGGAGGGAATTTCCATCTGAAGAATCAGAAGATGGGTGCTCAGTTCCAGGAAAGCACAGTCTTCTGGGCCTGGGGACTGAATCACAAGAAGCAGAGAGAGAGCGATAGGAGGCCAAAACTGGCACACTGGGGGACAGGTGAATATACTGTCAGAGATCTTGGGTGATATTTTAATTGAAATGGGAGATGGTAGAGGCAGACAGAGAAGATGATTAAGGTACTATTGCAGGAAAGAATAGTATGACTGAAGTTTAGAGAGCAGATATTAGAGGTCTGTCAGCGTTCAGAAGTGACATGATGGAGATGTGAATGTGTTTTTAACAGAGCCGTCAGTGGGGACAGGCAGTATTGATGTCTGGGGCTTTGCCTAACCAAGGGACCTGGGAAAGAGCTTATCAATCTCTTCCTCATCCTGGTGTGGGCCACACACATAGGCTCAATCTCTTCCACTCCACTTAGGATACTTCCTGCAAAGCAGATTCAGAATGCACTGATGTGTGCAGTCACATTTCCTGCTCTACTGCTGGTTTGAAATGCAAGAAGTAGGAGAAAGCTGCTGAACACATTGATGCTGTCTGGCTCCTGCTCTGCAGAAAAGTTCAGCATCTGTATTCATCCTTTTTCCTCCCCTTAAGTTCCAGGAGTTCTGAATATGAGGGGCAGGGGATGTAAATATTTGCACTAGGTTCTATTCCTGTCTCCTGACAAAGAAGGTGAAAACATTTAGGGAGACCCCCAGTCTGTAGGGATGATGGGGAGGTAAAATTGAACTCTGTGTTGCTCTTTTTTGCCATGGGAAGAAGGTACAAGGAAGGTAAAATGGAGTGATGTGAAGGAGAATTTGGGGATGGGAAATGCATATAGGGGAATTTGAGGAGAGAGGCCACTGGGTGTCAGTCTCGGGTAGAAACAGATGTCAGCTGCCACTTTGGAGCTTTTGTCCTGTTGGTGTTGGTGAACTCAGTTTTTCTAGACTAGAGCTTGTTCCAAGGTATGTAAATCCTGGATGTGTGCCTGATAGAAAAGACCAAGATAAAGGAGAATTTTGGCAGCATTTTGGAGGTGGTAATTGGCAGCCTTTCAGACGAGGGAGGGGGAGGATTTGCAGGGGGAGGGCAGGGAAATGGATTAAAGCAGTGGTTCTCAAACTTTTTTTTTGTGGACCACTTGAAATTTGCTGAGGGTCTCGGCGGTCCACTTAATGATCTTTCCATATATTGTTTGTACCGTTAGCTAACTATTGTAAAACACTTTGGATAAAAGCGCTTTATAAAAAAACTTAATAATAATTAATATTTTTTTATCTACAAATAAAAGCACACAACTTATATTTTAATATCAGTAGTCTTACCTTTCTAATGTGATGGATGTGCCCTCAAGCTGGGGCTGGGAAGGGAGGAGGGTGTCTCCCCTGCCACAGCAGCCACAGAGCTGAGGCTGGGAAGGAGTGGGGGGGTCTCTCCCTGGAAGCTGCAGCCCTGGAGCTGGGGAAAGTCGTCTCTTTCTCTGTCCTCCGCAGCCCTGAACATCCCAAATTCCCCCCACCCTCTCTTTTCACCCCACCTACCCCTTATTCCTCCCAAGGCCACCACCTCACCTTACATGTGAATCTTCTCCATGGCCAAGGCACCTAATGAGTGGAACCACGCCTGCGCAGCTCCATTCATTCTCTTGTGTGCAGCCGCCCAGGTGTGCACCTTACAAGGAACTTTCTGCGGACCACAGTTTGAGACTCTCTGGATTAAAGGTTTGAATAAGATTGCTGATCTTGGGAGTGAAGAAAAGATCTGATATAAGAGACATGAGACAAGAAGACCTTTTTAACCAGAAGAGGGATTTTGTTTTTTAAGCCTGCAGTAGTAGGGAACTATAATGTAACTAAGCAGATTTTAAAAATTACATCTTACCGAATTTTAAAATTAATAATAGATATAGATTGTATGTGATACAAACATACAAAGAGGATAAGAAACAATGTAATGTTGCCATAGTTTAATGTATTCTATTATATCCCTCTATTAGGGATAACAATAAGAAAAAATAATAATAGTAAACATTAATGGAGACTCATATAGACCTCTGAAAGTACTAAAGAACATAATATGCTGGAGAAAAAGAGCAAAGATCTCAATTTACCACAAACACAAATTTGCAGTCAGTTAAAGGAAGACGAATCTTATATAGTTTAATACTTGGCCGCATTAAGTCTTGGAGAAAAGGACAAATTATCATTGGTACATTACTTAACATGTAATTGCTGATATATATTAAAAGAGCGAGAGAGAGGCAATTACCTTATGTCTGAGCTTCTTGCAGCATCATCAGTCTGCCAGACCATTAGGCCCCAGAGAGTATAGCTGAGCTAATCCATGCCTCCTTTAAAGCAAAGAATTGCCAATTGCCCATTGCCTTGCAGGTAGACCAATTCAATGCCATACAGTGAATTTATCCCGGAATCTGCCAAGATTTCAGGAAATATTTCAATAATATGTTGAACTACACATGGCAACTTAGTACCCACTGTACTTTAAAAAATGTTCATGGTGATGCATAAAAATGTGCAGAAGCTCATCTATAACATGCATCTATCAGGATATTGTCAAATAGTTCAGCTACAAATCAGCTGTACCAGAGAAATGCTTAAACGTAAGCCAGTAACAAATAGGAATAATAGTGAATCTCAAGAGTTCTGGATTACCCTGTTCTCTGCTACCTTTTTCACTTTGAAATTTAGGTTCTGTGTATTCAGTGAGTTAGGATTCCGTCAGTATTGGTTTTGGTAAAAGAATTTCAGTGATTTTTTTTTTTACTTCCAAATATCTTGTAACAGAAGATGACACAATTGACTGCCAGTGCTTTTCCCAAGAAAAGCTATTTACTCACAGTATGAGAAAAGCTTCATATTTTCAGCATTTTCTAGTAACATTTTTTGTGAGGTTAAGTCTTCCCTTATTGACCCCATCCAATTTGCTTTCCAGAGATTTGTTTTCTTTAAAATAAGGCAGTACATGTCTTCAAGCCCTGCAGAGGAATTATCCAAGAAAGATATTTCCACTCTTACATTCTGTATACTTTTGGGGAAGGATACTCCTTTATGATCAGTGTAACTAAGAGAAGGCTGCAAGGGAATGAAGTCCCTTACATGTTCTGACCAGACTGTGGAGCTTGATATTCTTGAGGTTCAGGAACCTCGTACCCTAGCCAGAGGCACTCACTTAAGTGGTGGCTCCTTGAGAAGTTCTTGTCTAGATTACGATACTTTAAGGCAAAACTTTCAGCAGTTCATTTTACTATTTATGGTATGCTGCAGCACCAAATCATAACATGAGTTAAGGGCATTACAGCCTCAGAGAATCATCTGGTTCATATATTGCAAGTACAGGTAAACAAATTGTATGTATAAAGAAGCACTTGCTCACATAGTTTACCAGTTTGAAAGCACAAATGCTAATTTGTGTTTGCAAATAGGCTTTTGCACACACAATTCGAAGCCCCTGTTGCTGTTGGTAACAGTTATGGAAGTGTGGGACCTGAACACTTTTTAAACATATTGCCTAAGAACAGCTAATGATTTTCTTGAACTTCTCATTCTTTGAAATTATTTCCCATAAATATTTGTGACTGTTTGCTTTGTAGAGGAGCAATGTCTTCTGACACTTGCTATTTGATTCGTTAGTCTTGACTGGAAACATAAGTTATATGTTCTCCCCCCCATGTCCTCCTCCCCCTCCACACACACCCTAATTAGAAGATCATAATTCTCAGATATAGGCTTCAGGTACAAAAACATTTTAAAAATACAAAATCCCCTTTCTGCAAATATTATCCAATATCTGTATCAAATTGGCTGTTTCTTTAAACATCCTGCCAATGTCTTCATTTGCTAAAAGATCTGTTGAAATTAAAACACAAGGGAGGTGAGCACAACTGAAGTGAACCCATTTAAAATTTTGAATAAGTAGTTGTAGGAAACATTTTGCAGTATTCACACAGTTCTTGCTGTGTGATTGGCTGTAGTCAGATTGGAAATATTATGAGACTAGCCTTTTAGTTTGTGTTTTTATACTTGTACTTACTGTCCTGGAAGGAAGAAACCAAGAAGTACATGATCACGGATGTACATTAGAGAGAAATAATAGGGTGTCAGATAAAAAGTGAAATAGGTGCACAATCAAGAGTGCTGTAAATATTTATATACCAACACAAGAAGCTGAAAAGGCTAAACTAGGGGTTCTTGGATGCCTGGCAATAGAAGAGAATTTTGATGTAAAAGAAGTTCTGAATCATGGTGGAATGCCAAAAGTCAGTGGAATACTGTGTCACTGGTGTGTACATTATACAAGGAAGACCCATTTGGGTGTAGAAGTTCGGGAGCAGCATTGTATCTAACAGATGTCATAAAATCTAATGAGAGGGATTATCTGAGTGGAGAGTCCCATACAATAGAATGTATATAGCTACAAATCCCAGATTGTAAGAATACAAATATACTAGTAGATTTATACTGCTAACTTTTTCACCGGAAAGATGATATTGAGTGTGCAATGGAGAACAAGATCAGAGGCAACAAATCTGTAATAATGGGCGACTTTAACTACCTGCTGGCTGATCAAATGTCATGTCATGGCAAGGTTTAGAGAAGCAAATTTTCAATATTTTAAGAAATTGCTTCTTGGAACAGTTAGTTCAAAATCAAACAAGAGCAGAAGCTACTTTCAACTTAGTTCAAAGTAATGCACAGGAGTTGGTTAAAAAAGTAACTGTACTGAGTAAAGAACTAATAGTGACTACTGAATGATTATGTTCACCACCCTGTGGAGTGAGATCTTACCAAATACTGTCACTGACACTAAACTTCAGAAGTAGGGATTTTTAAAAAACTAATGAGGAATCTAGTTAAAATGACCCTAAAGTCAAAAGTGAGGAATAAGCATAGGGCAACTTAATCATAGCACAATAGAGTCCCAGAAAGCATGCATATTGCTAAATGGAAAAGGAGACAGAGGGAAACAGCATGATTACATGCAGGGGTGCCACAAGGGGTGGTGGATTCAGAGGGATGAAGTGACTCCCCCCTAACACATTTGGTAAAATGTTATCTCCTGACTGGTAGTGCTTCTGCAGCCTCAGAGGCAGTGCATTGCTGAGCCCACAGGTCTCCTCCCTCTCCGCATGGAGAATGTCAGTGGTGGAGGAGTTTGGACCAGCCAGTGGGGGCGGTGCTACCGCTCCGGAGCTCCCCAAGTGCTATCCATGGTGGGAGGGGAGATGCTGAGGAGCTGGCTCTGGAGGTGCTGGTGCTGTGGGGGCAGGGAGCGGTAGCCTGAGAAATAGTATTGCCACTGCCAAGCTTTTTTTACTGTGCAGGCCTTACCCAGGAGCCTGAGCTCTGTTGCTGTCTCCCAGTTACACCTGAGGTGGTGTGGGGTGATGTGAGGCTGGCTCAGTACAAGGTGTCTGGCCGGAGTGAAGGGCCAGCCTGGCTGCAGAGCACATTAGCACAAAATGGAGGATGGCACAGAAAAGCACCAACCCCACCCAGCAATTCAACTTCATGGCTCAGGATCAAATCTGGAAGGGCCTATCCCCTCCCTGCACCCTTCTCCTGGGTGTCTACATCAATCTCCTCCATCTACCACTTGATTCTATTTGATAAAATTTTGGGAAACATTTGGTAAATTTTTTAAATTTTTTTAAACATCACCCTGATATGCCTGCTTTAGACCCCAATCGGTGCCTCAGGTGAGATGGCAAGGTACTGGAGCCAAACATGTATCCGTATGGAAATTCAAAGTTGTGAAGCCATTAAACAGGAGCAGAAACTGTGGCAATTCACATAAGATGGAATTTGTGTCAGCTGAAAGGGAATTTAAAGAGCAAATAGGCCAAATGCATGTGGCTCTTCAGGAAATCCAGCAGTGTAGGGGGGGCTGATAATCATTCCTGTCCCCACACTTTCCACAGGATGTGATCATAATGGAAGATACCTCACTGCTGCTAGTGAGCAGGGAATCAAGGGAGGGTCTTTTCCAAGCCTGCGACTTCCGGCCCTAGCGCCTATGCAGCTCGCCTGTGTGCAGCAATGGTCCCCCCCCACACACACAGTGACGGCAGAGTGGTACAGGAAAGTTACTGTTAATGGGGAAGAAACAAACCAACTCTGCTGAAGAACCTGCAGCAGTGGATTGCCCAGTATCTCCACGAGAGTTTCCTGGAGATCTCTGAGGGTGATTCCTTAGAAGTGAGGGACTCAATCAACAGCCTGTTCCACTGCTCAGACTACAAGCCTGCTTTCTGCAACCCTACTGCCCCCAACAACTCACTTCAGCAATTCCCAAAATCAGATCCACTTACCAAGGGCCTCCTGTCCTGTTTGCACTTTGCCAAGATCTGACAGCTGTGACTGGGTAGGCTCCTCCAGGGTAGAAAAGAGCTCCTGGCTGCATGCATCTCTGGCCTCAGAGTCCTCCTCTGTCTCTGGGTCCCCCTCTCCCTCCACATCCTCATCCACTCTTGACTGGCATGCGAGCTACTGAAGTATCCACAGGGGCTGTCCAGCTCTTTGTAGAACTGGCAGCTCATGGGCACAGCACTGGAGTGGCAGTTTGCCTCCCGTGCCTTGTAGTGAGTGTTCCGCAGCTCCTTCACTTTGATCCTGCACTGCCGTGTGTCCTGGTCATGGTCCCTTTCTGTCATGCATCATGAAATCTGTTCATAGGTATCATAATTCCTATGGGTAGAGCGCAGCTGGGACTGGACAGCCTCCTCTCCTCAAATGCAGACGAGGTCCAGCAGCTTGGCATTGCTCCAAGCAGGGGATCATCTGGTAAGTGGAGCAGGCATGGCCACCTGGAAAGATGCACTGAGACCACTGCACACATCACCAACCAAACAGGAAGGGGACTTTCAAATTTGTAAAGGAATTTACGGGGTGGGGATGATAGTTGGTCACCTGAGGGCAGGGCAGTAGAGTTCAAACGGATGACCAGAGAGGTGAGAACAGGCATTGTGGCACACCTCCCGGAGGCCAATTGCAATGCTGTAATCACCACATGTCTATACTGGCACCACAGCGCTGTATCCTATGCCTCTTGTTGGGGTCGTTTTTTTAAAGCGCTACTATTGCCCAATTTCTGTGCATTAAGTGGCTTGGCAGTGTGTACATCTTGGGAGTTACAGAACAGAAAGCTGGTTTACTGTGCAGAAACTTACCAGTGTAGACAGGGCCTAAGTGAAGCACTGGTCTTTTATGGTAGAGTAATTACTGCACAGGAGCACTTTCATGTAACTCCTTCTTTGTCATGAATATCAGCATGCATTCTCCTTGGCATCAGTTGTTCTATGTCTTCATGATCATCAGCATTCCTTATTTAAAAGAATTCCTATGGAGTAGTTTTGGTTGAGGAGGCCTGTTGATTGCCCAGCTGTCTCCTTGTTAAAGAGATTCTTTGTTCTGGTTATTTTTGACTTAATCGTGCCTGCAGGTCTCATCAATGATTTGTGAAATACCTGCGTATTCATAATCCCTGGCACCAGAGCATGTTATCACTGCTCTAGAGCTGAATGATTTCTTGTTTAAATTCTTATCAGTAATCCACTACATCCAAATGGGGCAGGGTGTTTTTTTCATTTATTTTCTTTGCATATTTTGTCCTTTGACTGCTGGACACTACATCACTAAATGACAACTGTAAAGTTTGCTGTGTTCATTTTTTTATTTTGAGAGTAATATTTTCTTTTGATACATGCAGGGAAAAATTAGTATGTGCATGTGTGACAATATCCTTTGGAATTGAAACAATTGTGGTGAAAGAAATTTTACTTCTCAGCACAGTTACTCTGGCCCTAAAAATACACTTTGTAATATAGTATTATTTTATTGTTGCATAAATATGTTACATTTTAGTGTACTACAGATTTAAATGTTCTTCAGTTTTCATTTAAAGGAACAGTGTTAATAGTTTACTTTTACAGTAGCTCCAATTTAAAAAATTTTAAGCAGAGAAAAAGAGTTTGTGCAAATTAGCTAGTAAGGCCTATTGTCATAGCTGTACAGATGTAATTAATCCAAGTTATGAGTACAAGAACTGATGAATGAATGCATACATGCCCTCTCATAAAACTTCTGGGATTATAGAGAGACCAATAAGAGAGAGAAGTGCACAAATCCTCTAATGGTAGAAAAAAATATACTACATACTCTTACATCAATTTAGAACTCAT
Organism: Mauremys reevesii; assembly: GCF_016161935.1. Taxonomy (NCBI): domain Eukaryota; kingdom Metazoa; phylum Chordata; order Testudines; family Geoemydidae; genus Mauremys; species Mauremys reevesii. The sequence continues at coordinate 116,831,533 of NC_052625.1, read as the reverse complement.
GAGCTGGTCCTTTCATCTGACAAAAAAGCCACAGAGCTAATCCATATTTAGATTATATGGAGCCTTTGATTTTGGCTTCTCTTTCTGGTGACTTTTCTCTGTACCTTGCAGGAAACCCTAGCAGAGTCTCAAATTTTGCCAGCATGGGGCCTGAGCTAAGCCCCTGGCAAAAAAGACCCCGATTGAAGGAGTTACTTGCTGTATATTATTGCAGAATGTGACTGTATTGCGTGCAGAGAAACAGAAAAAAAGAGGTAATGTGAACTGAGTATCTTCAGTTCTCTCTGCTTGCCTGTGCAGTAGAGCCTGATTTTAATACTGTTTTGAACAAAGCCTAAGAGCAAAAAAAAATTTCCTACTTGCAAAATTGTTTGGCTAAGGAGTGATAGAAGGGATGTATTTAAAAATGAACACAGCCTAAGGCCCTTCCTCACACAGCTAGATCCCTCTGAAGTGATCACCTTTTGTCTCAAACATTTTTTTCACTGAAAAAATGCAGATTCAGGTTGACCAAAACATTCCACACTTGTCAAATTTGCTGAATTTTTCTGTTGGACCCTCCCCCCAAAAAAACCCTCAGAAAAAATTGAAATGTTTCAATTTTGTTTGATTTGAAACAACTTCTTACTTCAAAATTTACTTCAATTTTATTTTTAAAATGTTAACTCACAAGAACCAAAATGTTTTTATTTGGGTCAAATTAAATATTTCATTCAACCTGAACCAAATTTTGAAATTTTTTCAGTATGCCAAAAATTTTCATTTTTGGGAAACAATTTAAAAAAATCAGCATGTCCAGAAAACCAAAACCTCACTTATTTGTACAGTTCTGCTCTAAAGCACAAGGGGATAAAATCAGTTTAAGGAAAATTGTGACAACTCTTTTCTCTTTAATCTAAAGACCTGTCCTACCTTCTTACTCTCACCTTGGGTCTTATGACACAGATACTTCCCAAGAGAACCCACAATTTAAAGATTGGAAAAGCTCTAATCAGGTAGTTAAAAAGAGGCTCCAGGCTCTCTGGGTCACTGGGTCTTGAAAACTTAATCTAATTGGCATTCACTCAGCGATTATGGTGATGGGCCCTCTAGAAAACCCTAAAATAGACAGATATATGTTCAAGCCTCTTCTTCAACAATAGTTATGTTCGGAGCTTATTTGCATTTATTGAAAATTCATTTCAGCCTCATTTTCTGAGCGTATTTTAACTTTCCATTACAATAAATCCCCTTAAAGACACTTAGTTAATATTTTACATGGGTATAAATAAAAAAAGGGTATTGGAAGATGACAAATTATGATTTGCATCATCTAATGAAGTGCAGCATTGATTTCCAGTAAATTTTATGCATCACCTGTTCAGTACTTGAAGCTTTCTGTTATTTTCACAGCTTTAATTATGAGATATTTGTAACAGGTTTAATTAGTGCAAAATTCAGCTACATTCATCCTTTCTAAATGGTTTTATCTCATTTCAGTGAAGGGTATGCAAATAAAAAAAGCCATTGAGAATGTCTGTCCCTCATCCTCTTCACAAAAAGATAGACGGCTTTCTATGGAGTCTTCACTGAGTACAGTTCCAGTTTAGAACTGCTAGTAGTATATAGTGAATATGAATATTTATTCTAATTCAAGCTGGAGAGTTCCCTAACAGCTGGAAAGATGACAAAATATGATGTTCCTCCAGATTCTCCTTCTCTTCCTCTAGATTACATCTTCTGACACATTGCTGTAAATGACAAAAGGGTTCTACTCTAAATATTTTTAACAAACCTTTTATGTTGAAATAATGTCAGATTGTCACTCTGTAGCTTAAACTCTATCAGAAGCATAGAGCAATGAATTATGTGGTTCTCAGACATACAATGTAAGAGATCAGGGTGAGGATCTATGTCTTTTGGTTCTGCACGCTACACTTTTGCAGGAAGTATTGAAATTTTCTCATAATGGCCATAGCTCTGGCCATCTGGGGATAATTAAAAGTTATGCAAGGATTTAAGTTATGTTTCTACTGCCCTGGGATGGCCTCTAATATTAAGAACTAGGTGTTCACCTGTAACCTATGTAATCAAAGGATTACCTACAGAAATAGCTTCAATCCTTGTTACTACGCTTATGGATTTGTGTCATGGTAAAAGTGCCCAAATGCCCCACAAATCCAGAGGGAAAATAGTATATATTGGTTATGGGTGGTTGTTTTACAAAATGACCTAAAGCTGTGCCAGTGACTGGCCAAGTCATGACTCAGCCTTTCCTCTCAGGCTTGGGTTATGTATAGGATACCCTAGACACTGTCCAGAGGAGAAACTCTGAATCACAGCTACTTGACAGTGTATTGAAATTCTTAAAAACCCAAAGGCTATGCACTTCTATGTGTCTTCCACAAGGGATGAGCTTGTTGAGTTTCTCAAGCACACTCTTTGATAACTGCTCAGACGCAGTAAATAATCAGGAAGATGACTGACGCCTGTGGCTACAAACAGAATTGTATGCCAAAAACAGTATTATACAGGAAAACCTAGTGCTGTACTTTTGTCAGACCATTTATTTCAGATACTCCTCAGATAATAACTGACTCTTGTGCTGACCTGCAGCAGAAGCCATGTGCTCTCTAGGATGGGTAAATTCTTGTAATGGCCTAGGCTGAACTGAAAAATATTATGATACTAAGGGGCAAAGAAATGTGTGTGAACTCTGCAATACGACCAGCAAACATGACTACATAACCCAGCTCCTGCTTAATTTCCTCTTATAGAAGTTGCAGTGTGGCAGACTGCAGATTCACAGACTGCTCTGTAACACATACCCATAATAATCCATCTTTTCTACTGCTTTTTCTTCTTATCTTTTTCTACTCCCTGACTTTGTACTCCTCCATACTCAAGGAGATTAGAGAGGCTATAAAAATACAAAAACTCAATATTAATGGGGGATTTCAACTGGTGAGGCCACACCTGGAGTATTGTGTCCAGTGTTGGTCTGTCCACTACGGAAGGGGTGTGGACAAATTGGAGAGAGTCCAGCAGAGGCAATGAAAATGATTAGGGGTTGGGGCACATGATTTACAAGGAAAGGCTGAGGGAACAGGGGTTATTTAGTCTGCAAAAGAGAAGAGTGTGTGTGTGTTGGAGGGGGGGGGGATTTGATAGCCGCCTTCAACTACCTTAAGGGGAGTTCCAAAGAGGATGGAGCTCGGCTGTTCTCAGTGGTGGCAGATGACAGAACAAGAAGCAGTGGTCTCAAGTTGCAGTGGGGGAGTTCTAGGTTGGATATTAGGAAACACTGTTTCACTAGGAGGGTGGTGAAGCACTGGAATGGGTTACCTAGGGAGGTGGTGGAATCTCTATCTTTAGATGTTTTTAAGGCCCAGCTTGACAAAGCCCTGGCTGTGATGATTTAGTTGGTGTTGGTCCTTCCTTGAGCAGGGGATTGGATTAGATGACCTCCTGAGGTCTCTTCCAACCCTAATATTCTATGATTCTATGAACTATCCGCATATTGACTGGGTACATGTCACCTCAGGACGGGATGCAAAGAAAAAATTTCTTGACACTTTAAATGACTGCTTCTTGGAGCAGCTAGTCCTGGAATCCACAAGAGGAGAGGCAATTCTTCATTTAGTCCTAACTTGAGCACAGGATCTGGTCCAAGAGATGAATATAGCTGTACCGCTTTGTAATAGTGACCATAATATAATTAAATGCAACATCCCTGTGGCGGCGAAAACACCGCAGCATCCCAACACAGTAGCATTACATTTTAGAAAGGGGAACTACACAAAAATGAGGAAATTAGTTAAACAGAAATTAAAAAGTACAGTGCCAGAAGTGAAATCCCTGCAAGCTGCATGGAAAATTTTTAAAGACACCATAATAGAGGCTTGACTTAAATGTATACCCCAAATTAAAAAACATTGTAAGATAATCAAAAAAGTGCAATCATGGCTAAACAAGAAAGTAAGAGACGCAGTGAGAGGCAAAAAAGGCATCCTTAAATCCTAGTGAGGAAAATAGAAAGGAGCATAAACTCTGGAAAATGAAGTCTAAAAATATAATTAGGAAGGCCAAAAAGGAATTTGAAGAACAGCTAGCCAAAGACTCAAAAAAGTAATAGCATAATTTTTTTTAAGTACATCAGAAGCAGGAAGCTTGCTAAGCAACCAGTGGGGCCACAGGATGATTGAGATGCTCAAGGAGCACTCAAGGATGATAACACCATTGTGAAGAAACTAAATGAATTTTTTCATCCGTTTTTACAGCTGAGGATGTGAGGGAGATTCCCAAACCTGAACCATTCTTTTTATGTGACAGATCCGAGGAACTGTCCCAGATTGAGGTGTCACTAGAGGAGGTTTTGGAACAAATTGATAAATTAAAGAGTAATAGGTCACCAGGACCAGGTGGTATTTACCCAAGAGTTCTGAAGGAACTCAAATGTGAAATTGCAGGACTATTAACTGTAGTCTGTAACCTATCATTTAAATCAGTCTCTGTACCAAATGACTGGAGGATAGCTAATGTGATGCCAATTTTTAAAAAGGGTTCCAGAGGTGATCCTGGCAATTACAGGTCGGTAAGCCTGGCTTCAGTACCGGGCAAACTGGTTGGAACTATAGTAAAGAACAGACTTGTCAGACACATAGATGGACATAATTTATTGGGGAAGAGTCAACATGGTTTTTGCAAAGGGAAATCATGCCTCACTAATCTATTCAAATTCTTCGAGGGGTCAACAAGCATGTGAACAAGAGGGATCCAGTGGATATAGTGTACTTCGATTTTCAGAAAGCTTTTGTCATAGGTCTCACCCCCACTTAGAGCTGTTGGGTTCCAAAATGGGGACCTGCATAGACTCCCCTAAACTAAAATCCTAGTTTAGATCTGGTAAAAGCTGCCACCACCCAATAATGTACGTGTATTGGGACACAGTCCTTCCCCAAAATCCTTGGGGATCCCAAGAGCCCCAAATCCATGGAGTTCTTACACCTAGGAGAAATAAACCATTCCCCCCTGCTTCCTCCCCCCTCCCTTTTCCTAGGAGAGATACTGGGATCCAACTACAGAGGGATGGCTTCCTTTTCCCTCCTCCCCTTTCCCTGAGAATTTACCCAAGGAAAGATCAACCAAGTCCTTAATAGAAAAGATTTATTAAAGAATAAAAAGAAAGTAACTGTCTCTGTAATACCCAGATGGAACAATACACAGAGTCTAAACTTATCAATCTCTGGACAGAATCCCCCCTCCTTTCTTTCTCAGTAAAAGCAATAACAGTACAGAATTAAAGAAATTCTATAGCAAACACACAATTGCAAATGTAGAAATCAAATTATAAGACTAATCCGCCTTTCTAATTAATACTCACTATTGGATAGTAGGAACTACTCCAGGAGAACTTGGAGACATGACTGGCCTCTCTTAGATCCAAAGAGAGCACAGAGCCAACAAGGAACACAGACAAAGGCTTCCCTCCACAGAGATTTGAAATTATCCTGTCCCTTGATTGGTCCTCTGGTCAGGTGTTTCTCAGGTTACTGAGCTTGTTAACCCTTTCCAGGGAAAAGAGACCTTAACCCTGATCTGTTTATTTATGACAGCTTTTGACAAAGTCCCTCACCAAAGGCTCTTATGCAAAGTAAGCTTTCATGGGATAAGAGGGAAGGTCCTCTCATGGATCAGGAACTAGTTGAAAGATAGGGGAAAAGGGTAAGAATAACTGGTCAATTTTTAGAATGGAGAGAGGTAAATAGTGGGGTCTGTACTAGGACCAGTCCTACTCAACATATTCATAAATGATCTGGAAAAAGGGGTAAACAGTGAGGTGGCAAAATTTGCAGATGATACAAAACTACTCAGGATATTTAAGTCCAAAGCAGACTGTGAAGACCTACAAAGGGATCTCATAAAACTGGGTGACTAGGCAACAAAATGGCAGATGAAATTTAGTGTTGATAAATGCAAAGTAATGTGCATTGGAAAACATAATCCCAACTATACATATAAAATGATGGGGTGTAAATTAGCTGTTATTCAAGAAAGAGATCTTGGAGTCATTGTGGATAGTTCTCTGAAAACATCCACTGAATATGCAGCAGCAGTCTAAAAAGCTAACAGTGTTAGAATCATTAGGAAAGGGATAGATAAGAAGACAGAAAATATCATATTGCCTCTATATAAATCCATTGTACGACTATATCTTGAATACTGCATGCAGATGTGGTCGCCCCATCTTAAAAAAATATATATATTGGAATTGGAAAAGGTTCAGAAAAGGGCAACAAAATTATTAGGGGGTATGGAACAGCTTCTGTATGAGGAGAGATTAACAAGATTGGGACTTTGCTGCTTGGAAAAGAAGAGATATGATAGATGTCTATAAAATTATAACTGGTGTGGAGAAAGGAAATAAGGAAGTGTTACTGGTATTTACTTCTTCTCATAACACAAGAACTAGGGGTCACCAAATGAAATTAATAGGCAGCATGTTTAAAACAAACAAAAGGAAGTATTTCTACACACAATGCACAGTCAACCTGTGGAACTCTTTCTGAGAGGATGTTGTGAAGGCCAAGACTATAACAGGATTCAGAAAAGAACTAGATAAATTCAGGGAGGATAGGTCCATCAATGGCTATTACCCAGGATGGGTAGGGATTGCGTCCTTAGCCTCTGTTTGCCAGAAGCTGGGAATGGGCAACAGGGGATGGATCACTTGCTGATTACCTGTTCTATTCATTCCCTCTGGTATTGGCCACTGACAGAAGACAGGATACTGGACTAGATGGACCTTTGGTATGACACAGTATGGTTGTTCTTATGTTCTTATATTCATTCTCTTCTACTCTCTGCCACTGCCCCATATCCACTAACATCACAAATGTCTAAAATGACCACTACATTGCATCCACTTCTGGTTGAAACAAAATTTGTTTGATCACTTTTTTCTTGATTTAAATTAATTTGAATTCTTATCATGACCAACAATTAACAAAAGGAGACAAAGAAGCCAGATCAAAACAGTTTCATCATCGTCATGGCAAATCCCAAAGGGATGTGACATATTTGCAGATTGAGCACCACCTATAGCTACATCTGCCTAGGTCCTTAAGGTGGTCTGGCGGGATATTCAGTTTATGTCCATCAGTGGCAATCTTCTCATGCCACCAAAGCTTTTTCGCACCCACATGATTACCGTCCATGTAGTAGTATTCCTTAGTACACACACTTTGGAATTTCTTGGTCTTCCATTCTAATATGTCCATACCAATATAGTTGATCCAGTGATGACAGAGGCAGTTGCTCAGTTTGACTTTGAGTATCCTTATTTCTGATCTTGTCCTACCACTTAATATGGAGCAGCTGCTGAAGTTGATGTGAATCAAAAACATCAATCACATATTCTTCAGCTTTCCTCAGCACCCACATTTCACTTCCATATGGTAGAGTTGGTATAACTGTGATTCTATAGAGCCACAGCTTTGTGAGCAGCTTGATGTCACAACATGATGGCAGTTGTTGCTACCCAAGTGTCCATGTCTTTTGATTGCCCTCCAGCACTGCCCAAATATTTGATAGTTGCCACCTGTTTGATGTCCTTTCAGACCGACTAATGCTGAGCTTATTGTAGTACTGTAGATGGAGACTGCTTGATGGTCATGGCTAGGGACTGTCTTTTACCAGAATTAATAACCAGAACAATGTGTGCTGCTTCTTGTCCGACCAGACTGTCCATCAGCTGCAGCAATTCACCAAACTGAGTCACCAAGATAATGTCGTCGGCATATTTGAGATTCATTGCATCGGTAGGGAGATCATTTCAAGATGTCCCTCAATTGTCCACTACCTGCCTTCATGCAAGAAGAGATCTGGAACACGGTCCATAAGCGATAGTCTTCGCAAGACAACCCCTGAAGACAGGTAAGAGTATTGTACTAAGGCTGCGTAGGCTGTTACAGACCTTTTGGCATACCAATGTCATATATGATGAGAGGAAGAAGGTTGTTATTCTGACTGCTTAAACAGCGTGATAAAGTTGTATTACACTGTTGACGTTCCTTAGGAAGTCTTTGCTTCAGTGTTAACGTCTCAAATTAATGATGCACTTTATGGCAAATGGATACTTAGTGTGGCTTTAGACCTGGTTATTCCACTGTCAACCTGATATATATCTCAATACATCAAAACCCAGTTTTCAACTTGGCAACTGAGTTTTTAACTTCTTTGACTAGCTCTAGTATTCCAATTGCATGATCAGTTATTCAAGTAAGGATGGCTATGTCATGGAATTGCTTTATATCTGTCTGTAGGGTAACCTTTCTATCCTTTTTGTGAAAATAATGTATAAGTTGTTCTTCTCTGTAATGTGACTGCTTCCTTTCTTTTGTGAGTTTCAATGTCACTGAGGTCATGCTTCAGGAAAGATGCATTGAAAATCACATAACAGCACTATCCCATTCATTTACAAGTCACTACTTTTGGTAGTGAGAGATGCTGGAGATGGTTTTTAGTCATAATCTAAATCTGGCTCTGCTGCCTTCCAACCAGAACCTTATGTGAACACCTTTCCTGTAAATCATCTTGTCACAAAGCTCTATTTCAGAACTTTAGAGCTGTTTCTCGCTCGCCCTCTGTACTAATCTTTTTCATTTTAAATATTTTCATTATAATTTTCAACTCCTAAAGCTCAGCAGAAAAAGGGACGCTATTTTTTTTCAAGCTTTGCCTGTCTTCGTGAGTGCTGTTGCCAAGGAAGAAACATTTTCCAGATTACACTGAAAAGAAAGATAAATAACATGTATGATAGTAAAATGCAGCATTAAAGATGTTCCAAAATGTCCATTGTTCACTGTTTCAATCATTTAGCTGTCAACTGCGCTATTTATTTGGAGATTGTTTTATGGGTTATTATCTATGCTCAGGCATTGATGATAATGCCACGCACATTCATGTGGGATAAACTGAACCATAAATAAGGAATAATCTTATATTTAAAATAATAAAGATCACAGTGAAGCAACATCTTATGTCTGTGAACTCAGCAGATATAGTGTGAATTATAAATATCTACAAGTACAGAATGTCACTTTACACTTTCTTTATCAACATAAATTTTGTTTCTAAAAAACTTGAGTACAATACTTTTTGTTGTTTCACAAGTAAATGTTACAGTTCCCACTATGTCAGCCTGGGATACTAAAGGCATTGCTGCTGTGTTTGGTCTCTGACTGCATTCTCTTTGCTATGTTCAATACTGTTTTTGGCTAGAATCCTCTATTCTTGTTCCATTAAACTCTCAACAGCAGTTCTCTCTGATTGCAGAGTCACCTTCCTGTGAGTACAGAGATAATCAACTCAATGGATCTCTGCTGCTGAATTCACCCAATAAGCCCACTTAAGGCTTCTCAGATGTTTCTGCTCTGAGACCAAGGGAAACTTTGTTTGCACGCCCTCCCTCACAGGATCAAACAGGGATTAGCATTCAGTTATACTAGGAGTCTACTGTGATGGGTTGACTACCCATCCAGAAAAATGCAGTGCTTGTTAGAAATGGCTACAGAGCTCATTTAGTTACTTATACTAAAACCTTGGGAATGGACTGATCATCACTCACTGGAAGAATTACAAGAATAGGAGAGGCCGAAAAGATAACATGGAATATAATACAAGTATTTGGGGCATATGCACCTCAAATGGTCTTTTGAGTCATCCTGTCCTTTAGCTGTTGCTTATTCATATCACATTTTCCCTGCTCCTGTCATCTGCTGCTAAGCATACTGATCAACCTTGATTTAGGCATTATGCTTTCATTAAAAGCATAGCACCCTCTAACTCATGCATAAGCAAGGACAATTATTGTTTAGTAAGCAACCATGTTTTCTTTCCATAAATGTTTCAGTATGGAAATAAATTTAAAAAAAGAAAATCATGAGTTTGAAGGTAGCTTCGCTTATGCTAATATTTATCATTTGCTGTCAGATAACATGGGCATTTCTAGCACAGTCTTACAGTGATCACATCTTTAAAAAAAACCATATAAGTAATAAGGAAAGAGAGGCTGATTCTAGGTGGTAGCACTGGGAACATTAGATGTGTTGTGTAATATTAATAGTGCATCTTCTTAAAGAGCAAGTGCCTGTTCAGCACGTGTGTCGGTATATGCTGTTTAGATCCTGCTTTTCCCCATTCTCCAGATTTAATTTAATGCAACAAGAATAAGAAACCTTCCTCTTATTTTAAATTAAATTACAGGAAATAGCTGTGCATAGATTTAAAATGTTGTCTGATATACAAGCAGAAGTAGAAGAGCAGAAATTGTTCGGTAGCCTTCACTGCATATTGTGTTCCTCTGGCCATGGGAGGGGCTTCCAGATCCACACTACTTTAGATACATGGAGCCAAATTTTGTACTTGGGTACTTGCCTACAATTCTTATTGCATTCAGTGGGAATTATTGGTCTGTTTCTAAGAGAAACACTGAATCCTATTGAGTGTTCACCCAGTAATGAACACCCTGTCTAGTGCTGTCTTGTTTCTTCACGCTGCTATGTGCCAGTGGACACAAACTGAATGGGCTTAATAGTCATACTCTAACCTAAATTCACACAGTATTTTCATCATAATTGGGGTTGTCATTATTTGAAGCTGGGTCATAAGACAGTGTGAAAGTTTCTATAGTAAAGATAATATAATAGCTTCCTAAACACTCCATTAAGTCATTAAAATCTTTGCGATCTAAAGTTAAAGAGCTCTGTAAAAGCAAGGTGTTTTTATTATGATCTTCATTGTCCCTAAGATATATGTACAGCATTTCAGAAATGTGCCAGTATGAGCTTTCTAACCCCCTTCTCTTTGCAGTACTCGCGAACATCACATATGAATATTATTTAGAACAATAGCTCTTGAACATACTAGTTAGGTTTATTATGTTATATATACTTTCTGAACTACAGGGTTCCTTTCTCTACACCAGCTACTAATACAGTGTTATTCTTGGTATTTGTGACCAAGATTTTCAAACCTATTTTTTCCCCTTCATTGGAAGCTGTGTTTGCTCAGCATCCCTATAAATCAAGCCACTTTTCTTTGGATACCTGAATATGGATTCAGTAGCCTAATTGTAGTCACCCAATTTTGAAAATTTTAACCTGTTTTTTATTTTTATAGTGACAGTGCCCAAAAGTCCAAAACAAGAGTGGGATCCCAGTGTGCTAAACTGTGTACAGACTCAATTCCTCATCCCAAAGGGCTTACAAATATAATAATTAATATGGAGCCACTTATATTGTGTTTTCATCTGTCATTCTCAACTGTTGAGTCAGCATTACTATCCCCAGGGGCGGCTCCAGGCCCCAGCACGCCAAGCGCGTGCTTGGGGCGGCATGCTGCGGGGGGCGCTCTGCCAGTCGCCGGGAGGGCAGCAAGCAGGCTGCCTTTGGCGGCATGCCTGTGGAGGGTCCGCTGGAGCCGTGGGACCAAAGGACCCTCCGCAGGCACGCCTGCGTGAGGTCCACCGAAGCCACGGGACCGGCGACCGGCAGACCCCCCGCGGCATGCCGCTGTGCTTGGGGCGGTGAAATGTCTAGAGCCGCCCCTGACTATCCCTATTTCACAGATGGGGGGGGGAAAAGAGTCAGAGAGGCTAATGATTTACCCAGTTCACATGGATGTTTTGACACATAATCCTTTATGATGCACATTTTAATGCTGTTTTCTTTTGTGTTAGAAGGCTCTTTCATGGTCATGCTATTTGTTCTGACTCTATTCAGTTAGGCGTTCTAATCCTTTCCTGATTGCTCTTTTTAAAATATACAGTTTAATATCCTCTCAGAATATAGAAACAGTATTATAGTGTACAGATCTATAAATTTAAGCTGAAACACAGACAGTAAAGGTCACACATAGTCAAAACCTTGTATATACTGCTCAGGCCTACAAATTATATTTAGGTGCATATTTGTATTTTTAAGCTTCTGTGTAGGAATTTAGATGTTCTAGGCATATTCAAAAATCCTAGTTTCAAATCCTTGCATTTAAAAATGGCTGGAGAGTGAGTGCCACTATAAATCTAAGTGTACAAATTTAAATCTTCAGTGAAAACCCAAAGTGCAGTTGCAGTCTAACTAGACTAACAGAAGCTTACAAATAAGAAAAATGTACTTCTCTAAAAAGTTGTAAAGCTACCGAGGAATGACTTGATTCACACAATGCCTTAAAATGCCTCCGTGGGGCTGAATTGGCAGAGAGCATGCTCTCTCTCGAGGCGAGATCACATAGTGGGAAATTTCCCACTAAAACTACAACACTTACAGTAGGGCACAGAAAAACCTGCCAATGTTACTAACTTTAAATAGCTATATTTAGCCTTGTACTTGTTGTGATAAATACCTTAAATTATGCAAATATTGAGGTTAGCTAACTGGACATTTTATTTTAAAATATTCAAATTACTTTATTTAATTAAGTGCCACCACTGAAATCCTTTTTGGACCTTGAGGAAAAAGTATCTTGCAGAGATGTGTCAAAGCCAATAATGATGTCATGAAATGGTAGGAAGACATCTTAGTACACAGTCTATAGTTTGAATTCTATTATCCTTTAAAAAGCCACAGCAGCTTAATGTGGGGTACCTATAGTATAGACACTATACTTATGACAGTTTCTAGATGTAATATAAATATTCTGCCTCCAGAGGTCTGAGGAAGGCAGGATGACACTGGGGCATCTCCTGCAGCAGTGACAGCTACTATGTTCTTGAAAGGGGTACAGCATGCATTCTCTGCAGCATTGGCCCTGCTTCTGCCAACTAGTATGGAATCAGGGGGACTGAGCCTTGGCCTCAAACTATACAAGCATTCACCCTTCAGTGGGTGAAATCCTGAGTCCATTGATATCTGGGAGTTTTGCAATTGGCTTCAATGGAGCTAAGCTACACTGGTGACTCTGATTGTTTTTCCCCTCCTCACCCCACAACACATCCCTTGCACTCAAGATGGTAAACACTTGGATTGTGCTGCCACTTGCTCAACCTGGGGGTACAGTTTCTTGCACTCCAATCTTTCTCGTACAAGGGTAGCCAGAATCTGGCCCTTTGCTTTCACTAGAAGAAGGGGGGAAAAATCCCATTATGCAATATATAAGCTTTCAGGCAAGAAGCTTATTGAACACAATGTGAACTTACTGTAGAATTACTCAAGGAGAACCAGCCACCATACAAGTTGTCCTTTAGATTTACAGCTCTAATAACATGCCCTACGTGAACTTCACGTGGCAGGATAATATTATGTCAGTTCTCTGAAGTATAGAGTGAACTCATATAGATAAGTGGATCAGCCAGACAATGATATACATATAAAGAGAAGCCAATTGTTTCTTTCCTTAAGAATTATGCCTTTTCAAATGTCATCCTTTGGATATATAAGCAGAAATAGAATTATCAGTCATCTACAATAAAGGCATCCACGTAAGTGTTTAATTTGGTCCATTAGATCAGACAGTGGTAATCTGAACACAGATCAGACAGATGCATGTATAAAAATGCCAAACATGTTTGGAGCATTTCCTACAGTTTTCTCTTCATTTTAGCACAGGTACACAGTGACTGATATTTCATATTTAAAATGTGCTTCTATATAATGATCTCAGACTTTTATTTTTTTTTAAGTAACAAGAAAATACAAAGTCAAACATCAGAAATGGCCACAAACACCAAATAATTATGAGAAAGATGAATAATTCAGCAGTTTGAGGAGGCACTCAAATGATCTTTTAAAATAAGAGGCCCAGATGGTGTGTGAAATACATATCTTACAGCAGTTAATGTACCAAAAAAGTTGAGTAGCTCAGTAATATAGGTGCAGTGTGTCACCCTTTCAAAAGAGAGACAGCCCCTGATATTGGAACAATTTAGTCAGGATTCTCCATCACTGGCAATTTTAAAATCAAAACTAAATGTTTTTCTAAAAGATAAGTGCAAGGAATTATTTAGAAGAAGTTCTCCTGTAGGTCAAACTAGCAGATCACAGTGGTCCCTTCTGACCTTGGAATCTATGAATCTCTGAAACATACATAAGCAGCACTGTAGTGCTGGTGCAATGAATTTCTCCATCTACAAAGCAAAATATAATGTGCACTTAATATTAGTATTGGTATCCTTTTATTTCTTAGGGGTATTAACATTTGCCATTGTCACAAACCTACTGAGTTTGGATCCAAACGCTAGATCCTGTGTGCTTCTAAGCCCACTGAGTCTGAGCAGCAGCCAGACACCAGCTCTGGCCTCTCAGGCTCACACCTGGTATCCCTTCTTGGAAATGGGACTCTGTGCTCCAGCTGCCCAAGACACCAAAACCTGTGCTGGAGCCCAATCTCCCAATTTTAAGTACGCCCTCCCCAGAGCTCTACCCTTGTGGGTACTCCAGTTTACAGTTTAGTCTCCAGGGCCTGGCAAAGTAACTTCTTAAACACACATACATCCATGAGAGAAAACATGGAGACTTACAGATCCATGCAAATAACAAAACCTGCCTGCAAAAATCCTCCTTCAAGTGTCCTCATTGCTCCTAGAATCCTTTGGGTTTTGGTCAGTCCTTTCAGGGTTGACCCTCCTCTCCCCCTGCCCAGCCTTCAGGTCCTCTCTCCCTGCCCCTGCAACAAATTATCTGTAGCTTGTTCAGTTCCGGTGGGCAAAGGGTCCCTCTAGCTCAGGAAGCATGTAGCTTTAACAGCAAGGTAATGTCTCTCCCCCTCTCCTCCTTTTTCTTCAGGGGAATTTTCATTGCTCCAACCTCCCCCTGCAGACAACCTTGGATAACCAATCTCTTTCGTATACTCATTGTTCTACCAGGACAACACCATTCTCTTTGAATCACTTCATTTGACTTGTATCACTGGGTGTGTGATGCATGGCATGGTCCCTGTCAGCAAACAGCTGACTCACTACATGCTGAAGGTTGGAATTGTATATAGAGGTCATAAAATCAATCAGAATTCATAAGTCATTCATAAACAGTTTCCCTAAACCTTCAGAGGCAAGATAGTGACTTTATGCTGCAAAATAAAGTCCTGATGATGAGTGATCCTGAGCAATCCACTCAAGGACTCCCATGAATTTAAGTGAGCCTTCGGAGTGAACCGCACCTTGCTGGATCAGACCTTACATTTCAATGAGCTGCATATCACTACATCTGGATGTTCGTATTACTTGAAATGCACTATGTGTCTATGTCTGCAAAACACTAAATCATATGCCCAATATTACATTTTATATCTTTATACTTCCAGCAACTATCAAATTTTAATCCAGACTATTTTAGGCTTTGTCTTCATTGAAAAAAAAAGGGTATTATTATTTATTTATGTTTATTTTATTATTGTGAGATAACTAATGTGTGTTAGGTATCCTGATGTAAAATCCTTGTGGATTTTACCAGGAGGAAACTAGATGAGGTCAACAATAAACCTCAGCCTTTAGTTGACATTGCCTAGCTTAACTCACAGGAAAACTACAGCTTGGGTTCTGAAAACAGAAAATCTTTGTTTCTTTTTTTTTCATTGAAAAACCAGAAAGTTTCTAAAGAAATTAAAAGAGAAAAAGTCATTGTGGAGTGTGGGAGAATACCCAGCCCTGTTGTGGGAATAGCTGAGATACGAGTCTTTTGCCCATTTGATGGGTAGTGAAGTGGAGGCTTCATGCTGAGGCAGAGCTGATGCTAAGCATCAGTGAAGTATGTGGCTACTTGTGGCACACTTATGCCCATGGCTCCCCTTCTGCTACCTCAAGTGCTAGGGCTACAACTGGCTGCAATTTAGTAAGTGTTCCTTCTTTAATTTAAAAAATAGAAGGGTGGAGCTTCCTTCGTATAATGGGTAGGAACTTCGTTGTGGGGATGGAGGAGCAAGCTGAAGAAACTGGCAACCCTTCCCTCTCACCTTCACTTCTCCCTCTTCCTCACTTCTCCAGCTGCACATGCATGTCCTTTATGTATCTGAGACGCCAGCACAATACTGCAGGAACATCTGGCATTGAAAGGCAAGAAAAGGGAAATAACATCTGAGGCAGGGCAGGGGGGAAAGGTGTCCAGGTCTGTAATTTCTTGTTCTTTCTTTTTAGTTTATATTACTTTGAAGGGCTGCTTCATAGCTGAATAGCCATGAATATGTCAAAAGTTTTCTTGAGGGAGTGCCCGCATTCCATGGATTATTAATTTGTGTGTGTGCATATGTCAAAACACAATCCCAAAACTAAAAAACAGAAGTTTTGATTTGGATATGTCACCGGGATGCTTTCTGAAAGTTGTAGTTCAGGTGCCTCATGCTCTCATCCTCTATTGGCTGGCTTCCCCAGATGGACAAAAGATTTGTACCAATTATGGGGTCAAGGGGGAAACAGCCACAGCTTTAGGGTTACATTTTTGTAGCAGTAAAAGTTAAAATCTAAATATTAAAAGCACACTAAATCCGTCCGGAACTAGAGTTAACTTTCAGCTATACTGCTACTTAGTTGCACTGTCACCAAGAAAAGGATACATGAAAAAATAATCATTTACATATTTGACTGTGCACAAAATTTTATGGGCGTACCTGGCTTTAGTTAGAGATTATTTCCCATCTGCACAGCGTTGTGTCCTAACTGAGTAGGAGCTTCTGGAAAGAATCACACAGATGCTGTATATAGATTTAAATTAAGATTCCAGAGGCTGTGTGATAGTGGTTAGCCTCAGGGTGAATCTACCACAGTAATTTGCAAGCCATAGCAGGCTATGAACTTCAGTGGGTTTCATGGGCATGGTGGCATAATGAATGTCCTTCACTTTTTTAGGATCTTTCTGAGATGCCATCTCTGGAGAATGTGTCTCGAAAAAATTCTAACATGGGTTTATTTTACATTTGTCTGCATGTAATGTGAGGTTCTGTTCCTACACTCATTCAAAACCAGCTACTAGTCGAGTGTCATGTTCTTCAGATATGGTGCCTGTCATGGGTCTCACCCCCACTTGGAGCTGTTGGGTTCCAATGTGAGGACCTGCCTTGGTTTCTCTCTAAACTAAAATCCTAGTTTAGATCTGGTTTTCGCTGCCACCAGTCAGGTTAAAGTGTCTGACACACTGCCTGTCCCCCAAGCTTCCCCTGGGGAACCCAGATTCAAACCCCTTGAATCTCACCAGAGAGAGAGAAACAGCCAGTTCCCCTCCCCCCTTCCCTCTCTCCAGCCTGCTCTGGAGAGATTACCCCGAGTCAAATCCTTGACTCAACACAAAGAGGGACTCACCTCCCCCTCCCCTTCCCCTTCCCTTGAATCTCCACAAGAGAAGGAATTAACCAAGTCCTTAATAGAAAAGAATTTATTAAAGAATAAAAAGAAAGTAACTTGTCTCTGTAATCCAAGATAGAACAATACAGGGTCTAAATTTATCAATCTCTGGAGAGAATTCCCCCCTCCCCCTTTCTTTCTCAGTGAAAGCAAAGTAACAGCAAACAGGAATAAAAATTTTCCTTTAGCAAACACACAATTGCAAATATAGAAAGCAACTCAAAAGACTAATCCGCCTTTCTAATTAATACTCACTATTAAATAGTAGAAACTACTCCAGGAGAACTTGGAGACATGACTGACCTCTCTTAGATCCAAAGA
Organism: Mauremys reevesii; assembly: GCF_016161935.1. Taxonomy (NCBI): domain Eukaryota; kingdom Metazoa; phylum Chordata; order Testudines; family Geoemydidae; genus Mauremys; species Mauremys reevesii. The sequence continues at coordinate 116,813,907 of NC_052625.1, read as the reverse complement.
GAGCTCTAACAAAGAACACAGACAAAGGCTTCCCTCCACAGAGATTTGAAATTATTTCGTCTCTGATTGGTCCTCTGGTCAGGTGGTCATCAGGTACTGCATGTTAACCCTTTACAGGTAAAAAGAGACCTTAACCCTTAACTATCTGTTTATTTATGACAGTGCCAAATACTAATCTCTCATAAGGAGGGGAGAGATAGCTCAGTGGTTTGAGCATTGGCCTGCTAAACCCAGGGTTGTGAGTTTAATCCTTGAGGGGGGCCATTTAGGGATCTTGGTCCTGTTAGTGAAGGTAGGGGGCTAGACTCAATGACCTGTCAAGGTACCTTCCAATTCTAGGAGATAGCTATATCTCCTATTCTTTATTATAATTCATGTTAAGAACTCCAGAGATTCCAGCTGGTAGCTCACGTATGGTCTTTTGCAATATTTCTGTGGCTGAAGAAATACCAAATCTGAGTTGTTTATAGTGCATAAACCCACGTGTGTCATGAAGGTTATTCTGTACCTTGACTTCAGGTAAAGCTCAAGTTGGTGGTATCCTTCTGTGAGGTCAAACTTGGAGAAGAATTTAGCTACATTCAGATCTGCGATAATCTGATCTATAGTGGGATGAATGTGTCTCTTACATTTGATAGCCCCATTGGGTAAACACATATCCATGCAGATTTTGATCTTGCCTGATTGCTTTGGTTTCTGGGCCACTACTATAGGGTGTGGGGCCTTCCACTTGCCAATGGTGTGGGGCCTTCCACTTGCTGAGTGACTTCAAGCTCTTCCAGGTGTGCTCATTCTTCTTCCACCAGCTTTCTGACATGAAAAGGACCATGTCATCAGTTAAGCTCCACATTTGTAGCATTTTACATTTGTCATCTTTGTGGCTGGGCCCTGAGTTTTCCAGAGTTGGTTTCCATCTTGATAACTACACACTCAATTCCTGATTGAGTTCCTAGTGTGGAGTACATGTGCTGTCTCTATATTTGTTGCCAGGTTGTCTTGCTCTATTTGTTGAGTGTGTGTTTCCGACATCTTGTTTGCTCAAACAGTGTCCATCCAGTTTCCTGATGAGTCATTTGGGGGTCTCGGAGAATTTTTTTTCTCAATGAGCTGACAAACATACTTTTTGTATCTGCCCTCTTATCTTGTGATCCACTTTTGTTAACTCACATGAAATCTAAAGTTGATGTAGGTAGGCATGATACTCATGCATGTTTTTCCTCTCTCACTGATGTGCTTGCTGAAACATATATTGATCATAGTCAGTGCTTGTGATTTAAAGTACTTTGCGAGTGTAGGTAGAGTCATCTTCCTCCATCACAAGAAATATATTTTCTAACCTTTTAAGCCAAAGTTCCCATCTGGGTCCCAGAGTGGAATAAGATTCATGGACAGAAAGCTGAGGGAAGTTCAAGAACTTTTTTTTTTCCAAGTTAAGACTACAGTACTGCAAAGCATACTGTGTGGGCGTGGAATATGAGGTAGACCCTTGATAGATTTGTCATAAAACCTTGGTTAGCAATGTTTATTCTTTTTGTTATTTAACTTAAGATGGACATGTTCAGGTTTTCTGATCCTCTCCAGAAGATACACCCTACACTTCCAATCTGATAGAGCAAACTACAGTTGCTACAAAGTGCCAGTTACAGCATGGCACGAGTGTGTCTTCTGCAACTGCAGGTAGGGAGACTTTTTTTCTGAGGGCAGCAGTGTACAACCTAAAAATTCAACAGCTACAAAGCTCATACTTTTTTTGTTTGTTTTTGTTATTGGTCCTCATTGCCAGTGTTGTTTCCTGACTGAGTAGGAGTTTCTGGAAAGAATATATATGCAGTATACAGTTTTAATTAACATTCCATAGACCACTTGTTTAATCCTGCAGCTCAGAGAACACAGCATGTAGGTTCTTCACCATAGCTAACTGGACTCTCCAGTAAAAACTTGAAACATGAAATGAACTAAAAATACTAAAAGTGCTCTCTGCAAGCTATTCATTGGGATTGAGCTGCTTCTGCCAAGCCAACTGATGAATGGTGTATTCCAAGATAGGACTTCCATATTAATTTTCTATAGCAAATGTAAGAGTTTCTATTTATATGACCTGGCTGATATACCTGAGACTCTAAAAAAAATGGCATGGATCACAGGACACACTACACGTGAGTCTCTCTTCCTATAGGATTCCTGGGGGGAATGGTACGAAAATGGAGATGGATACCGTTAAGAGTTTCACTGTTTGACATTTTGATGAGTTATAGACAAATTATTTATATTTATGGAGGAAAGAAAGCTATTAATCCATCTCCCATAAATGGCTCACAATCAATAGTTGTGCATATCCTGTGGTAACACTGTTGGAAGTGGAAGTCTTTTAAAATCCATAAAGGCTGACAATTGTAACTGAAATGCTTTTCCTCCTTTCAGTAACCTAATGAATAAACTATACTTTAAAAACATATTTGAGTAAACAGCTATATTTTGGCTTATCATTTAGTTTAAAATGTTCTTCCAGTTGTAAGTTTTATCCTGCCAATTTGTGTGATACCATATTACCTTCCAGAATAGGCATTTGTCTAAAGCTTTATATCAGCTTTTAACAAATTAGAAGATTTTTGTTGAAGCTAAATTATGTATACTCTGTTAGATTTTAGTAATAAATTACCAAGATTTATTCTCTCTTAGCACATATAAATCAAGGCATAAACTTTGGCCAACTGTTAATCAAAAGTTTAAGGGCTCAGTTCAGAGCAATATTTATTACAGAACGAAAATATTCTGTTGTAGATTGGGATCTCACCACACTTAAGAAGTTTGGGCTATGGTAGATGTACAAAAAAAAAAGTGTTTATTCTACAAATCCCCTTATGCACCTTTAGATTGACAATTGTGGTGAGTTATGAGAGGTTTTTTGAAGCAGAAAAAATGTATTGCTAGTAAAGCCCCAATCCTTAAGATACTTTTATATGTGCTTTGACTTTGTGCATATCTGTGTTTCCACTAAAGTCAATAGGACTACTTATGACCATCAAGTTAAGCACATGCGTGTTTGCCGAATTGAAGCCAAAGATGCTGATCCAAATTGAAAGTGAATCAATGGAAATCTTGATCCCGGCCTAAGATGACCAAATGATTTATCCTATGACCGAAACCCTTTAAAGTGGTAACAGCTTTAGTTCAGATAAAGAATTATGGAGATCTTAATTTAGATTTGAATACAGCCCTGTGTTCATTGATGGAAAACATTTTGAAGAAGACCCATCAAATAAATATAACTGGGCAACCTTAGAAAAATATACAAATAGTCATACAAAATTTTCATAAAATTCCTTTGCTCCTTGTGTATTCACTTCCAGAGAGTATTTGCACAAATGAGCTTTACAAGCATGAATGCTCAGAAGTGGGGTCAAGTGAAAAACTCTAATCTTGCATGCTTGAATATTTCCCAAAAGTAAATTCAAATTGTATATGCAATTGTAATAGTCACAATTCCCTGTGTCTGTTAGTTATATAAGCGACACAACCAGGTACATAAACAATCCAATATGATTTATGGAACTAGCCAGAACAGTACAAATATTTAATTTCATATATACAGTACAAAGAACCTACAAGTCTTCAGTATTCACTGTTGTGTCTAATTTCAAATAGTAATTTTCTCAAATGCATTTGCTCTTTGCTGATAATTTATGAAGAAAAAAGACAGGAAAATAGTCCTGTAAACTACTTAATATAGATGTCTTGGCCAGCTCTACCCCAAAAATATTGTAGCTCTCTATTGCTTTCACCTCTTCTCTCATTTTCCTAATACATTCTAAAAACTTGTTTCAAATTAAAACCTAAAATATAAGCTGAATTGTGTGTGGGTTTAGATCCTAACTTTTTTTTATAATACATCCAAAGAGATGTCTTTAAACCATGTAAGATGTTTATTAGAGTAGAAACTTGATTTTTACAAACACAGATCATATGAGCGATCAGTTATATGAACTATTTTTCCCAACTGAATAAAAAAAGCCCCTAACAAAAGTAATATCAAAGAAGAACAAGTCAACATCTCCCTTCATATACTGATGCCTTCAGTTCATTGGAAATCGCTTTGCAGTGATTTGAAAGACAAGAAGAAAATTAATGCAGTGCACCATACTACAACATACGCAGTATAGTGTATTTTGAAATATTACATTTTATGAACTTTTCAATTTTTTTTATGAACTCTTCAATCCCCATTTAGTGTAAAATAGGGATTCTGTCATCACTGTAAAGTATTACGGTCTTGTTTTCAAAATTTGGGGTCTGCACAAATGTAGTTTTGCCTATACATTTTTGAGTACTATCACCTGCAAACACCATTTGGAAAATAGCAGACTTTCATATATTTTTGCTGTGTATAAGGCTCGTTGGCAGAATCCTGAAAATTGACGTATCTCCCAGATAATCGTGCATAGATTGGAAAGTTATTGGGGAAATCCTCAGCAAGGAAAATTGATGTATTATGCAGAATTGGCCCTAGAGACACTTCTTTGTTTCCCTTTCCAACAATATGAAACATTAGATACCACATGAGTTCCTGAGGCTTGTCTATACAGCAAGTTACTATGCAACACCAGGGTGTGAATCAACAGCACACCAGCTTGCCCCACATTAATGGCCGATATGGGTTCTGATCTATAGTACTCTGAAAGTCCCCAAGTGCCATTTGGCTTACTACTAGTAATAGCAAGCTGATAGACCGTAGATTCACACCTTGGTTTGTTATGCAGTAACTTGCTGTTTAGACAAACTTTCAAACTATGTCATATGCAGCCATCACTTACAGTTACCCCGAGTACCAGGCAATATGATTTTAAATACAAGAGTCCTTGTTGGCAATTCTCAGCTGGTGTCAAATCTACTTTAACTCTATTGTCTTCACGGGAACTATGCTGAAATATACCAGCTGAGAATCTGAGACTGCCCAGTCAAACATAATGTTAGTTAACCTGTTACAGCAGGATGTGTTTTCCCACTGTAGAGAAGTTTAAAAAAAAAAAAGGCAAATGCATCACAGCCTGAAAATAAGCAGTACTAATAGGAATTATATATGATCTGTAGGATTAGAGGATGTCAGATATATTTAGCACTTGCTTATCCAACACCTGATTACTTGCTTCTTCAAATTCTGACATTTCAGGTGTAGAACTAATAGGTTACCCTGTTTGCTGTTTATTTCAAGTAAAATTAATCCTCATGAAAGATGGCAGCTTGATGGCATTAGAAAATAAAGTCATGTATTTATCCACTGATCAGCTACCAACTTACCTTAATCATCAGTACTGCAGGCGCCGCCATACCCTCCTGCCAATGTACCTCAACTCTGGCCCACAGGTGAGAGAGTAGTTTTAGACTCCAGGCACACTATTTATGTATGTAAATTCTCCATGACCAAGTATTTCAATCTTTGGCCCATCTGCCAAATCTAATCTAATCAAAGTGGGTATTTTACAGCACTCATTACTGTAGTGTCGTAGTGCTTAACAAATATTTGTTAAGTAATTAATAATCTGAAAGTACACTGAGAAAATAGTAACATCTTTCTTTGTCCTCTTTCTTCCAATATCATTTATTGTATTAGCAGTTGTACTTTTTTCTATTTTTCCCCCTTCTTCTTGTTCTATACATATTTTAGAGGGAGCTTTTGTAGCCCCCATCACTATCACATCTAAGCACAGCACAGGTAGTTCATATTTGCTAGGTGATTTCAATTAAGTCCATAGTGGATTTAATGGAGCAATCTTCTCTTCACTTTTCCTTCCCTAGGTGATGGTTTGTTTTTGTTGGGAAAACGTAGCAAAGGGATTGTTCTTCACTAGTCCATTCTGTTCAGTGAAGCAACTAATCTTTAGGCATGTGTTCTTAAATTCCATTGATTTCAATTATATTTAAATTCATGCTTAAAGTTTAGCATGTATTTAAGTATTTTGCTGAATAAGCATGTGTATGTGCTTTGCTGAACTGAGGTCTCAATCTTGAAGTGTGATCATTTTGTCATTGAGCCTAGCTAAAACTGACTTCCAAGAAAGCCATTGTTGATGACTGCTCCATTATTCCTGTTAACTGCAGTTGATGCAGTAAAGTCCTGATCATAGCGGCTCTTAAAATATCACAGGCCCAGTCTCCTGAATGCTTTGAAGGTCATAGTTTCAAGACCAGGATTTAGAGTTTAATCTGGAATTTAGTGGCAAACCTATTAAAAGTCTGCAGCACCAGGTTGATTTTTCCATTGCCTTCTCACTTAGCATGTGGGATGTCACGCTTCACTTCAGCTGGAGCTTCTTAAATGCCATCATAGTCACACCCAGAAATAATGTGGTGCGCTCGCGCACAGTATAATCATATTCATAAGGAATTACATTATTCAGCGGCAACTCCATGAACAGACCATTAATAAACGAGGACTTCATAGAGCAACCCTCTAATATTCTAATGTTATGTCTCTGGTTTTTTTTAAAAAAGTAATAGTTGAAATGTGCGGCAGAATTAATTATTAACACATTTGTGTGCCAAAGAGAGAAAAAATAAAGGAAACAAAAGTGACTGGCTGGCTAGGTTGTGAAAAGCAGAAGCAGCAGAGTTTCTGCTGTGGAAGTAGGCACTGCCATCATAGATACAGAGTAAGCTAGGTCTAAAATCAGCTAAGATGCTCATAGAAGGTCACCTGTGTTTAGTACTATTACAAGAAGTGAATTCTTCAAAACAGTAGTTTAAACTGCAAAGGAAGAAGCTAAGTGTGTGGACAAAACAATGGATGGAGACAAGTGCAGGTCCATAAATGGATTTTTCCATCCCTCAAAAAAATAAGAAAAAAAATAGAATTTTGTCCTATCCAGAACTGGACTGCAAAGCCAAAGTCTCAATTTTTGCGAACTGATTTTTAAATAAATAAATAAATAAATAAATAGTTTGTTTTAGTTCAATCAAAATGTTTTGATTGAATACATAGAAAAATATTTTTCTTTCTCATTTTTAATGTAAACTAACATACGTTCCCCAATGAGAAGTCATTCTGAACTGCAAAATTAAAACATTTCATTCTGAAACTGGAACATTTCAATATTATTAGATGGAACATTTCATTATTATTAAACGGAACATTTCAATATTATTAAAATATTTTATCAAACTTTTCCAAACTGAAAAATTTGTGAAACGGACATGTTCCTGGAGGAAGTTCTGGTTTTGACAAATCCTCATCTTCTGACTATAAAAAAAAATTCATTGAAAAATTCCTGACCAGCTATATTGAAGACTCTGGTTGGAAACAGTCCAGCACTCGCACAGAGATGGAATAACTCCTCAAGTCTGTCTATAATTCCTAAGATTCTTTGAGAGAATAAATACACTGAACAAGAGGTCTGGGTTTTGGTCTGCATACTGTACTTTTGGGCTAGAAAGGACACCGTGTCTTGAAACTCTTTGCCTTGAGTTATCTTTTGGAAGTGTGCAACAATTGTTCCAGCTGGAATTGAAGAACAGATTGTAATGTTCTTCAGAAAGCAACCCAGACCAGGAGGACTTTTGAGCTCTTCTGCAGAGAAAGCTTTAAACTTTCTGTCAGGAGCTATGACAAAGCAATACTAATTTGGTGATTCAAATTTGTGAGGATTGGTAGAAAAATCATAAACCACCTTTTCTGACTCCTGTGCTCACAAATGAATCAATAAAGCCATCAAAGCCTCCCAGACAGTTGGCCACAAGGCTACAGGAGTTTAAAGATAAGGCTATAGATGTACATTTTTTTTTCAAAAGGAAATTGCAAAAAGAAAATAAGCAGATATCATTTATGGAAAAAGTAGTAGGTTACAATGCCAGAGAAAGAATTGAAGGCTCCTTATCTGATTTGTCTCTGGAGAGCAACATAAGGCAGAAAATCTTATAGTACTGGGGAAACTCTTATTATGCCAGAAGCAACTGACATATGTAAAGGTATTCTTGGAGCACAGCAGAAGCAGGCGAGAACAGACTAAAAACTATTTCTGTGGTACGTCTGAAACCAGAATCAAAGACATGATTTCAGTTGTAAAGCCTCAGCTCTTGGACAGAAGTGGTGATAGATTCATATTTCAGTTTACTGGATCTTCAGATGATGTTGGGTTGGGATGACTACACGTGCTATATGTATTTGTACCATTTTCAATACCTGATTTAATGAGGAACTGATTTCTTACCGAGATATCCCTATAAATAAGAGAGGATCTGACATTTGAAGAGGTTTGGATAACTTTTTTTTCCCAAATAGATTAGAGCAGGAGGAAACACATTGATGCAGTAGGATTTGGAATAACGAATCCTACTGATGAAATAACGATCACAGGAAAAAAAATAGGTGTTTCTCCCCTTTTCTCAACTCTAAGGTAAAACTTAGCATTAAAACTAAAAATGTACTCTGTGTTTCATAATGCAGCTAGCGCAGTCATGTAAATTGTATAAGAACATAAGAACAGCCATACTGGGTCAGACCAAAGGTCCGTCTAGCCCAGTATCCTGTTTACCAACAGTGGCCAATGCCAGGTGCCCCAGAGGGAGTGAACCTAACAGATAATGATCAAGTAATCTTTCTCTTTCCATCCATCACCACCCTCTGACTACAGAGGCTAGGGACACCATTCCTTACCTATTCTGGCTAATAGCCATTAATGGACTTAACCTCCATGAATTTATCCAGTTCTCTTTTAAATGCTGTTATAGTCCCAGCCTTCATAACCTCCTCAGGCAAGGAGTTCCACAAGTTGACTGTGCACTGTGTGAAGAAGAACTTCCTTTTATTTGTTTTAAACCTGCTGCCCATTAATTTCATTTGGTGGACCCTAGTTCTTGTATTATGGGAATAAGTAAATAACTTTTCCTTATCTACTTTCTCCACATCACTCATGATTTTATATACCTCTATCATATCCCCCTTAGTCTCCTCTTCTCCAAGCTGAAGAGTCCTAGCCTCTTTAATCTCTCCTCATATGGGACCTGTTCCAAACCCCTAATCATTTTAGTTGACCTTCTCTGAACCTTTTCTAGTGCCAGTATAGCTTTTTTGAGATGAGGAGACCGCATCTGTATGCAGTATTCAAGATGTGGGTGTACCATCGATTTATATAAGGGCAATAATATATTCTCCGTCTTATTCTTTATCCCCTTTTTAATGATTCCTAACATCCTGTTTGCTTTTTTGACTGCCTCTGCACATTGCGTGGACATCTTCAGAGAGCTATCCACGATGACTCGTTTTCCTGATTCATTGTAGCTAAATTAGCCCCCATCATATAGTATGTATAGTTGGGGTTATTTTTCCCAATGTGCATTACTTTACATTTATCCACATTAAATTTCATTTGCAATTTGGTGCCCAATCACTTAGTTTTGTGAGATCTTTTTGAAGTTCTTCACAGTCTGCTTTGGTCTTAACTATCTTGATCAGTTTAGTATCAAACCTTCAATGGTTTGTATGTTAGTATGTAAACCCTCCATGGTTTTTATCCCATTATTATCTCACTACTGTCAGTGCACACTTTTGGTTTATTACTATTGTGATGACTTCTCTTTCAGGCAGGGTGGGCTGAACATACCTGAGAACATCGGCCTTGTAGGGCTTCTTGAGTTAAACAAAAGGCTTCTCCAGTGGAGCCTTATTTGCTGACTCTGCAGCTCCCCGGTCTCTGCTGGCTTGGGGAGGTGGATGAGCACGGATTGACTACATGGGGATCAAATCACCACATTGTTCAATACTCATTACCTCTCTATCTGCATCATGGGGGTTTTCTTTGCTTTATCTAGGGCTTTTAAGCTCTGAATTGAAGTTTTCTGAATTGTATTGGCTCTGACAAAGAGTCATCCCTTTAAACGTTGTTTTTTCTCTTAGTGCTTGTGCTACCATAAGGACAGCCTTTGTCAGTGAGAGGATAGTTGCATCACTTTGGCACGTGGCTTTTATGAGGGATGAATTTCAAGAACATGAGATGATTGTTCGTTGGTCTCAGAGTAGTATGAGTTCTAAAAATGTTGCAGAAGATCTAGTTCTGGTCTGCATTGTTTCAAATGTGAAGATTATTGAACTAGCTCTCCCTTATTGAAAACCCTTCCATGTTTTGTAGTGTTAACTAATGTGGTGGCCTTCCTGGTCATTACCAGATCAAAAAGTAGTCTTAATAATGAGGCTGTTTGCATGAGTATGCCAAGAAAACTGACAGACACCTCCATCCCTTGTGATATATTGGAATTTGCCTAAATTAAACATTTACTTATGTGATAATCTTGCTGCAGCAGAGAGATGGACTGAATAATCAATACGTTTTTTTCTTTCTACTAATTTTTGGGATTCTCTATAAAGTACAATTTAATCACAATTGTTATGCTTGTGGCATCCTGTTAATTACGTCCCTGTGTCCCATGCTTTTAGCATAGTAACATTTTGTATTTTATATATCCACATTAGGGTCCCTGTGCTCTCTTTTCGCCCTACAGCATGAAGGGGAGTAAAAGATTCAGACTAATAGTGTAAAGGGCCCGTACATTCATGAAAGTGGGGAATAGTGCTAATGTGTGGCATATTACCCCCCTTTCTTTGAGTCCATATGAGCCTGAGCCTCCATGCTAATTCCACATGGTTGAGATAGGTGCGGTTTCATGGGGCATACTGGAAGTGGAGAGGAAGGAGTTGAAGAGCAGCCACCTTATGCAGCACACTTTCCTCTAAAATTATGGATATCTACGGGCAAGTTTATTGGGAAGGGATTCTGGGGTGAAGCTAGTGGCAACATAGGTCTGCAAGAGTGATGCATAATGGGACCTAACCTACAGCTCAGACATCCATGGTCCCTTCCCTTCAAGGGGAGAATCTAGCTGGGGATTCACTCTGGAGGATCCTCATTGTCTGGAATCATGACCTGCAGTGGAGCCAGTCTCTGGACAACCTAATGTGTGTAGCTGGCTTGTCATAGGCTGCCTAATTGGTTACACTGCCGGATTGGCTGGAAATGTCAGCAGGCCAGCTCTTAAGCCCAGCAGCAGCAGCAGCAGCAGTTCAGTGACTGCTCAAAGCATTTGCCCATAGCCGTGATAGCCCCTGCACCTGCTTTTACCCAGCCCAGCTCTTGCTGTGCCTCAATCTACTAAATCCTCTTCTGACCCTTGGCTCCAATTCCTGACTTTGATTCTGGCATCTGGCCTCTAACCACTAGGCACAACTGCGAATGTTCCAGTCAATGACACTCAGACACTCACTTCTTGCAGGTTTATCCATGTGGGGGAAGGATTTAGCCCTAGATTCCCTCAAGTACCTTTCCTGCTAGTAACCTGTAGGATGCCTCTCAGCTGATAGTGTCATATTAAAGGCCAGAAGCTATTTCCTAAAATCTAAGCAAATTATTTCCATATGTTTATCATGTTAATTGTTTGATTACTTCTCTAGTTGATTTGAACAAGGATAAAGTGAGACACAAAGAGTTCTATAATAGGTTAAATGCAGAGACTCAATTTTTATTAAGTACACCTCTACCCCACTATAATGCGACCCGATATAACATGGGTTTGTGTATAACGCAGTAGCAGTGGAGCTCCAGCAACGCTTTAAAGGGTCCAGGGCTCCAGCTGCTGTGGGGAGCCCCACTGCCATCGCTACCCTGGGGTTGCAGCAGTGGGACTCCACTGGCGATTTAAAGGGCCCAGGCTCCCTGCAGCAGCCAGAGCCCGGAGCTCTTTAAATCACCGACGGAGCCCTGCTGCTGCTACCCTGGCTCTGGGCTCCGGCCGCTGCAGGGAGCCTGGGCCCTTTAAATCACTGCTGGAGCTCTGCCACTGCTACCCCGGGGCTGCGGCAGCGGGGCTACGCTGGCGATTTAAAGGGCCTGGGGCTCCCCGTGGCCAGAGCCCCAGGCTCTTTAAATCACTGCTGCAGCCCTGTCACCGCTACCCCGATATAACAGCATTTCACCGATAACACGGTAGGGATTTTTGGCTCCCCACAGCTGAGTTATATTGGGGTAGAGATATAGCTATTAAATCAACAAAGGGTGGATAGCACCCCAACAACCATACAACAGGGAATTTCTAGAGCAGATTTCAATGGTCAAAGATATAACAGAAACCATAAGGTAGGAGTGTGATCTCATCCCTTTAAACCACCAGCTGGGAAGCTCATCAGGATGGCCAGAGTCCCTGGCCCCCACTCCACACCCAGGGAAAGGTGTAAATATGAAGGCGCCTGAAGCTGTGCAAGACATTGAGACTAGAGCTTTCACTAAACCAAACTAGTTCTCAGGACTAGTCCCAGAAAGAGCCCCCAGCTGCAGTTAGAGGTCCACATCTGCAATCTGCACTTGATTCCCGCTATGGGGGAGGCCAGTAATTAGCTATCACACCTTGTTGGGCAGATAAAGCTGAACCAATGCATCCCTTACTTCTTGGTGGCAGTACTTATAGATCATTCACAGACCTCTGTGCATCCAGAACAGCAGCAGCAGGGTAGACAGGAATGCAGGTTGGCCATCCTACTTTGCAGCATTTGCAGCTGTGGGTGCCTCAGCAGGCATAATTTCATCTGCTACTCTACCTTTTCCTTCCCAACATACTTGCGGCAGCAAAATGGGTGCCAGACTGAATGTGCCCAGGTATAGGGAGGAGGTTCCTATTACAAGCTCCCACTTAAAGTCTGGGAGCCACATAATTCCAAGGCAGTTAATGGCACCTTGGGAGTCTGAGGTGGCCAAAGTTACCACCACACATCGCTGCCCTGCCCATCACTGAGGTGCTGCTGGCTCCCAGTGATTGAAGTAAGTGCAGCACCTCTTTGCCAGAGCAGGTGCTCTTAGCTGAGCCAGATAAGAGGGTTGGGCTGCATCTGGGCTATAACGAGTCAGAGGGAGTTCAGTGAGGACAGAGTGAAGTTGCAAGGAGAGGAGTTGGGGCTGAGTAAGAAGACCCAGCTGAAAGTTTTGTCTTTTTGGAGAAGGCAGGCAAGGCTTTGCATCTTCTCTGGCTGCTCAGGCAGCAGGAAGGGACAGTACCTCATGGATAAGGGGTTGTGCCCACCTTAAGGCTGGGTGGAAAATTTGTTTTTGTGGTTACTTTTTGAATGGGCTGTGACTAGCTGACCACGACCATGTGGAGTTTTGTTTATGGAGCCCTGAAGAAGAGGGGAATAGAGGCAGGGCACTGCAAATGCATCCCTGGCCAAAAGGGGATGCGTGGTGTTGCACCCCAGAACAGCAGTAGCATCATCTCCCCAGAACCCCAGCAAGTATGGGACAGTTTGGGGCCATGTGAAGGGACCTAGGGGAGAGCTCTAAGCTCCTGGCCCCAGCAGCAACCTCTCCAGATACCTGGCTCAATTGAATCCTCAACCTGGCTAGCAAAGTGAGCATTTGTTTAAGTACTGAGATGAGTGCTGATACTCCTAAAGTCAAGCTTTCCAATTCTGTCCCATCCTATCACTAGTTAATGTTTTTCTACTCCCAGACCCTACCTTATGCAACAAAGCTATAGTTTTTTCTGTATTTTCCATATGTCCATTTCAAAATACACATTACAGCACTTTTCTACAGAAATATCATCCTGTATCTGAGAGGCTGTAAATATATGCCAGTGGTTCCTTTATCTCACTTGCCATTTTCATTAGTGTTCTTTGATAGAAATCTATCTGGACTTGAAGTTTTCTTAATTTTTAAACTTTCTAATTTTTTGCTGACCAGTTCTGGCCAGACACTGATGTCCTTTAGGTTTTTTTTTCTCTTTCATCTTGGGATTTTCTGTTTCTGGCATCTGTCCCCGTATGTCTTTGTGACATCTAAATTTTATCTCTTCTGTCAATAAATTAACCTTTCCAGCTCTTAAAGGCATTACTATATCCTTCAATGACCTCTTGTAGTTTATGTATCTGGCCTTTTTTTATTTATTTAGCCTTTTGTATAATTTTCCTTTCACTCTTTACTTTTCTTTAATATTTTTCTCTTAAATCAATTCTATATTATTTCTTATTCTCTTTTTTCTGTTTTACAAATGAACCTATCTAACCTGAGTACAGCTGCTTCTGTAGGCTGGCAGAGGCATTTGCAAACTATTAAGTGTTGCAAAGGGCTGACCATTGAAAAACAGTCTTGCAGGACGTAGAACAAGATCTGGTAAATCCCCTTACCTTACCAAGGTGTTGTGAAGATAAATTCATTAATGTTTATGAAGCTCTCCGATACTACAGTGATGAACACTGTAGAAAAGCCCATGAGAGAATTAATTATTCTGTATTCAATACAGAGTTTGGATGGCATTCAATACATAAGCCCCTAGGGCCACATTGAATTATGACAATAAAGAGACAGTGAATAGCTATCTGTTCGTTGAGCAGCATATAGTACTGTATCTGATTGTGTCATTAAAAACTGGAGAGGTATTGATATTTCCTAACTGTTAATGCCATGTCTTTGCTACCCTAACTTTCATTTAACAGTTTTTTGTATATGGTATGCGGTGGTGTGAGGGAGTCCTCCTTGACTCCAACTCACCCTGAAGCATGAGTTTCAATTTAACGTAAGCATGAATTTCATCTTGCATAGCAACAAATGTTTTGAATGGTCACAAAATTAGCCAGCTGTTTTAAAAATCTAACAGTATTTTCCTGGTGGACCTCCTGCAGAGCTGATCGCCACACCGCAAAGAGGAGTAACTCCTTTTAGAGATTCTAACTTCATTGCCCATTATTTCATGGGATGTCTCCTTGTTTTTGCAGTATAGGACAGAGTATAAAAGAGAGACCTGCTAAGTTTTTATTTTAGATATATAATTTTGAATAACTCAGAAAGGCCCCCTCAAAAAAACTCATCCCCTTTCTAATCAAAGGTATCAGACAGTACAATTGCTTGTCATAAACCTGCCATCACAATCTCTCTGGTGTGGCACTTCTGGGTGCAGTGACAAATCTGTCTGGCTCAGTTGTACTCTGAATTTGTGTGGCAATCTGGGCTCGTTGAGGCAAAACTGAACTTAGCTCTCTTGTCAATGTGTGAAAGCTACTGCTCCTTTCATTATTAATATAATCAAATATTATCTTGACATATGGATATATTCCCATTCCATTTAAAGTGTCAGCTGTTTATTTCCTCACTCAGTTGACCTTTCCTATTTCCTTATAATTTGTTGCGCTCTCATCCTTTCTACAATCTGCTATTTTTCTAAAAAATGTTAGGAAAGGGTGGGTGTCATTTTGAGGGTTTATCAATATAAATGTCTGATTTTTCCATTCGTGCTATACATAGGGTCATAATATTAAGAAAGACCCTTGTTAAAGCCCATAATAATCTTTTGTTGCAGGCCTGGTTTAGGTCTTGCTATTCATATATTTAAATATTTCAGCTGTATTTGTTATAGCCTCTAATGATCCTCTATATATCAGAAACTAGGCTAAAAATGATTTTATTCAGGGTACTTGGCCAATTTCAATGTGTGTGTGTGTGTGTGTGTATTATATATATATATCAGATGTCTTGTAAACAATTTCTTAAGTTTAAGGCCCTACTTATGAATTTCAACAACTTCTTTTTGAGTCCTGTTTTTGAGAGATGATATGATCTTTCTGGACTCCAACTTGATGAGATACTACTATTTTGATGACAGTTCTGTGACGGTGGGGGGACCAGGTCCAGAGGCCCCCTGCCCCAGAATAGAGCAGAGAGAATTCCTCCAGGCAGCCTAGAGTGGCTGAGATGAGCAGCCAATCAGAGGGACTGATGGAGCAGCCAATACAGGGCCTGAAGGGCCCTATATAAGACAAGCAGCAGAGCAGCGAAGTTCAATTGCTATGTGGGGTTTGAGGAGTGAAGACCGGATGCCTGTCTGGCAGGAAGAGCAGCACGACCAGCAGCAGGTCAGTGCAGGCAGGCTGAAGCCCAGGGGGACTGAGCACAGAACCTGTCCAGGCCAGTGAGGGTACCGAGATGGGCACTACTGGTCTGGTTGAAGACTGAGCCATGGGAGCCTGATGAAATACCATCAGCTGCGGGTACTGAGATGATCCTGGGCTGGTTGGTTGAAGAAGGCAGTGCCTCTAGAAGCCCTAGAGCTATGGCCCCACACCAGTGCTGAGATAAGAAGTTGGTTCTGCATACCCCAGAAGTGGAGACAGTGTATGTGGCTCAACTGGAGGGCTGAGTTGCTGAAGATCTGCCAAGAGACCCATCAGCCGGGAGTGGGTGCTTGTGAGAGGCGGGTGCCACCGCGGTGTAAGAACTAAAACCAAAAGCAGGCTCATACTCAACCGACCAAACGGGGCTGTCCGTGAGAGGTGGTTGCTGCCCCCAAAAAAGACAGTGATTGCAGATATATCAGCCAGAGAAAACAGGGCACTTGTGTAACTTGTGTTACAAGTACCTAGAGTAGTTTCATAGAATCATAGAATCTCAGGGTTGGAAGGGACCTCAGGAGGTCATCTAGTCCAACCCCCTGCTCAAAGCAGGACCAACTTGTATTAACTTCTATCTTGAGTAGAACTGTTGGTGACTTTAAGGATTTTTTTTTCTTTTTTTATACAGCTTGTGTAAATAGAAAAGGGGATTGGGAAGAGTTTTCTTCCCAATTCTAATACTGAATCAGTCTGTGACCTTAAGCGTGTCCCTTTTAACTTCCCTGTGACTCAATTTAACCACTTAAAACATGTCTAATAATATTTATCTCAGAAATGTGTCTCATAATTTAATTATTTTTAAAGACCTTAAAATGTAGGACTTGATTAATCAATGTCTTTACTCCAGTTTTATGCTAATTATTATAGATTTCATTGACGTTAGAGCTGCATAAAACTGGAATAACTCACTGATGAATCTGGCCCATGAAATATAGTCATGCCATGAAGGGAAAATTATTATTGAAAAGTTTCTTCTAACTTTGGACCACAAACACTAAAGTGATTGTCATAATCATATGGTGATTGCATGGTGTCCCAAAAGGGCAGAGTTAAGGTTGTTTGAATGTCCTATTTGTGTGTTTGAATACCTTATCATGTTTGGATTTCCTTTAAGAGTAACTCTTTCCTGACTTTGTAATGCTTGGTTTGGGATAATTGCAACGTTTCTAAAATAGGTTTACCCTTATGTTAATGGTATGTACTCTCAGCCTTAACTCTATTTTAATTTAAGTTGTTGTTTTTTATACTATAGTTTGTTCTTTAGTGCCATTGTTCATGTAGTCTTACCTGTTGGCAATGCATCTCTCTTGCTCTCTTTGTATCCTTTGACTCACTAGCATTATGCGGTTTTCTGCAATGCAGCATTTCTCTGAGTATCCATGACCATAAGCAATGTATCTTTTTTTCTCTAAAGGAGTTTTAGAAATTGTTTTGGCACATAGGTTTATTTCAGCAGGTGTGATAGTATGTTGGGAGAGATGGTGTATTGGTTCTCTGCGGCAGTGCTGAAACACCAACTTCCTGCAAAAGAGATAAGGGTAATGCAGGCTGACCACATAAAACCATTATTTGGCACCTATGCCCTAGTGCAACAATCCAACTAACTGATGAGTGGGCACCATGCCATCTGAGCAGATGTGCTTGAATGTACAGAGCCAAAAGAGAATGTATGTGCATCAAGTGTGGATGTTGATGGCAGGCTTCCCAGCCAGTGATGTCTTAACAACTAAATGTCCTGAGTTCTTACATCTCTAGTTAAAGGGATGCCAGCGTTACTTGGGATTAACTTTCAAAGAGTAAAAATAAAAAGTTGTAAAGAACTATTGAATTGGTCACATTAGACAAGAAGTGAAGGTAGAGACAAAACATAATGGAGTTTCTACCTCCTAACTTCTCTGAGGACTAGAATGTGCTAATGCCAGCTCTTTTACTGCATCCTGAATACTGCAGAACCATGGCTAAATCATGGGAGATGGTGCATAAGCACTATTCTGGTGTAATGAAACCTTGACAGATTTGTTCAGAAGAAGTATGGTTGTAGGTATTTACTCTTGCTATACGTGTGCACAGTCAAATATTGATTAATAAAGAAAATACTTGTAGTACATTGCATTCTTTAAATATGTGCAATCCGTTTTTATTAATGATACATATAGATTTTCTGATTTCAGTGCAAAATGTACATTTTCAAATGCTACATTGTTTGCTTCAAGAATTTAGTTATGCCTATTTTGTTTTTTTGTTTTGTACCTTTTAGGGCTATTGAATGAAGGAATTCTTTTTATTTTATTGGTGTCACAGCTGTCGTTAATAGTTCATCCAATGATTTTGCAGATTTTTAAAGAAACTCTAATGCTATACTGACCCACATTGATTTGTCAAACCCCTCGTTTACTGAAGTTCACTTGTATCCCTTGAGAACTGCACTACGCTCCTGTAGTCTCAGCCTTCTAGGGCAATGAAGAGAATTCTGGCCAGCTCTGCAGACAGATGGCTTTAAACCAGTGGTGGGCAAGCTGCGACCCGTCTGGGAAATCCGCTGTCGGGCCGTCAGACCGTTTCTTTCCATTTGCACAGCTGCCTGCAGCGCCCAGTGGCCGCGGGTTGCCCACCACGGCCTTAAACAGTTGTGCTTTGTGAAGCCCCTTTACAGCTGGACAGTTTGCAAAGTCACCAGTAATCGTTCTCTTTGCTGTTCCCTGGCGGATGAAGTGCAGCATTTGTAGCTGTCTGATCCTTCTCAACACAGCCAACATCTCTCAAGTCAGGACTGCCAGCCAGCAGGCTTTGGAGCTCTTTGTGCGCTGTCCCCCACCCCTGGAATGTAAACTTTTCAGAGTATCTTAGCTCGCTCTCACTGACTTACACAACCTGGATTTTCCAAACTTTTTGAGTGGCCTTGATAACTTAAGAAAACTGCTGTTGTACAGAACTGTGTATAGAACAGGGATCGGCAACCTTTGGCCCATGGCCCGCCAGGGCCAGGCCAGTTTGTTTACCTGCCACTCCACAGGTTTGGCCAATCGTGGCTCCCACTGGCCGCGATTCACCGCTCCAGGCCAATGGGGGCTGTGGGAAGTGGCAGCCAGCACATCCCTTGGCCCAAGCCACTTCCCGCAGCCCTCATTGGCCTGGAGCTGTGAACCGCGGCCAGTGGGAGCCACAATCGGCTGAACCTGCGGACGCAGCAGGTAAACAAACCAGCCCGCCAGGGTACTTACCCTGGTGGGCCACGTGCCAGAGGTTGCCGATCCCTGGTATAGAATGAGGAAAGACTCTGTACTTCCTCTTCCTGCGCACCCCCCACCCACCCACAAGTGCTGGAACTAGGGATGCTGTGGTTGCTGCCCTCCCCCTCGCTTGAAGTAGTAATTGTGATGCTGTACCCCATAGTGCTTTATGGGAATATGACATAACTGGAATAGGTTTTGTGCTGGCTGTGCCATATAACATATCTCTGTAAAGGTTATGGTCTACACTATCTATTCATCCTATTTGTACACATATATCATTTTGTACTGGAGGTAAAGAATATTGGCTGTATACTTGCTTGATTTCTAAGTAAGCTTTGTGAGGCATTTGGTCAGCTTCCTTAGGAAGGAATTCGCAAGGTTAAGTACCCGATCAGGAAGCACTTGGGGAACAATGCATCTTGGAATGCTCCAATCCACATAAGAAGTCTTCCTGAAGACATACAAGATACGATGTGGACAATGGCTTCTGCCTGTAAAGACTGTGAGTCATGCATGGACATGTGACTTGCCCAGGTGACTCCAGAATTCCATCTTGGAGCTGGACTTTGCATAGGAGTGAGGAGGGGGTCTCCATCCACAAGAGAACCTTCCATTTGGCCTTCAGCTGGCTAAAGAGAGAGCATCTCCACCCCTCAGGTTACTTGGAAGAAACTGGAACAAAGAGCAGTAACTGCAAGGGGTGTGAGTGATTGCTGGGCCCAGGCTAAAAGGAGATTGGTCTGTAAAAGGGAGCATTCTGGAACTGATGAGGATCTTATCTGTAGTCAGTTTGATTAAACATAGATCTGCGCATTTTATTTTATTTTGCTTGGAGACTTACTTTGTTCTGTCTGTTACTACTTGGAATCACTTAAATCCTACTTTCTGTATTTAATAAAATCACTTTTTACTTATTAATTGACCCAGAGTATGTATTAATACCTGGGGGAGCAAACAGCCGTGCATATCTCTATCAGTGTTATAGAGGGTGAACAATTTATGAGTTTACCCTGCATAAGCTTTATCCAGGGTAAAACGGATTTATTTGGGTTTAGACCCCATTCGGAGTTGGGCATCTGAGTGTTAAAGACAAGCACACTTCTCTGAGCTGCTTTCAGGTAAACCTGCAGCTTTGGGGCAAGTAATTCAGACTCTGGGTCTGTGTTGAAGCTGTCTGGCTCAGCAAGACAGGGTGCTGGAGTCCTGAGCTGGCAGGGAAAGCAGGGATAGAAGTAGTCTTGGCACATCGGGTGGCAGCTCCCAAGGGGGTTTGTGATCCAACCCATCACAGTAATAACAACCCAGATACATGCTTTCCACCTTCAGCACCCCAAGATAAAAATGTTGAAGAGAATTCCTTCTATATGAAGTTATTAGAACGTGTTTTTAAGATCAGACAGCCTAGCCTAGGTAAAGGTGATAAACAGATCTGTCCTAGACAAAGGAATGTGGGTTTACCTCATCTTACAAATGAGCAGTAAACAAGCCATTGAGCTAAACTGGAAGGGATTTTCCTGCATCTGACCTCAAGAGAGACCTTCCTGACTTGTAAGACAAAAACATCCAACTGTATCCTTAATTTTAGGAGACAAAGAAACCAAGCAATTTGATCTCCGTGATGGGTGCTGGCTAGCAAAAGCTGGAAATGAGTTGGTGAGGAGCTATCTTGAAGAAAAACTGTATCTTGCTAGATTAAGTTTTAGTCTTTTAGTTGCATGGTTTGCTTGTAACCAGATCTACCTATATCCCTATTACTTGTTATCACTTTATCCATGATTCTTTTCTTAATAGACTTGTTTTGCTTTCATATAAACCATCAGTGCTGTGTACATTCAGTAATGTGTGTGCTTCTAGCAAGCTGACAAGCTGGATTATTTTACTGTCTCTCTACAGGCAGTGATCTTAACCCTTTCTCTGTGAGGGTCCAGAGGGAGGGACTGGTTCCAGAAGTAGGATGAATTCAGGGCTGGAAGCATACTAAGGTCAGCCTGCAAGGAGTAACCAGATTGGGCAAAGCCAGGATGAAGCTTGCAGGCTGCTGACAGGCTGTTGGGGCCAGAGCCCTGGACCAAAGTGGCTGAGCCACAAGACAGCCAGGATTATAAGGCAGACAGCAATCAAACTCCTTACTGGCCTGGGTGAACCCAAAAATATCACAACTGAATCGGCAAAGACAGTGCATAAGGTCTTAGAAAAAAAAAGAATAATTTATTCATGTATACAGTGGAGGAGAATGATTCCCTAAATCATTACTCAACGATTTACTCAAATATCCAACAATCCTAAGTGGCACTCAGACACTATTATGATAGGCATCAATATAAGAATCTAGATAAATGTTAGTAGAGCTCTATTCCTAGCTAAGATTCTACTGATTGTATCTCTTTCTTTCTGTTAAAAATTAATACTGGAAGATTTTTGGATCTCATTACTTGTATATTTTATCAGAAAGTTTAAATTCGTACAGCTGCTAAAAGCTCTATTCATATAAAACTCCATGACTGAATCATAATCATGATTCTTGTTTCTAAATTTCTTTGAAACAAGCCCTAGGCACTAGAAATGTGGTCTATTTTTCTCCCTTGTAATACTCCTAGATCTAGCTGCAAAACAAAATAAAAAAAATCGTCCATGTTCTATGTTTCTTCCTGCATTTAAAAGCTCTTACATGGAAAAAAACACATTGGAAAAAAATTAGGATGTCATGATTTCAATTCCATTAAATCTGTATACCTTTTCAAGCATTGGGATTTCATTGAAAACCAATCCCTTCAGCTGTTTCTATGAAGATTATTCTTCTGTATGTTTTGCAAAGTTTAGTAAGCACTGAAGAAATAGGCACTGCACTCTTTTTAACATAATGTGCACCCAACTCAGAGGAAGTTAGCTTTCTGGAAATATCTATCTGGATGTGTTGGAGGCTTATACAATTTATTAACATAGCCACTCACATGACCTGTATCATGATATCTAAAGATACATGTTACCTGCCATATTGATATGCTAAAAAACTGGCAAAACAATTATTCAGACACCTATTCTATACAGGGATGGTTATTGTAAGAAAGATGGGTATAGAACAAAACATTAAGCCTTAATGACAGCAGCTAATAGTATAGGATATAAGAAGGCAAAAATGGTATTGGGCTATGATTTGGCTACATAAATTTTAAAAAAATGGTGGCTATATAACCATTAAAATTTTTAGAAACAAATTACACAGACACAATAGAAAATAATATATGTACTCAATTACTGTCTTGGGAAGGTGACTTTGTTTACATTTTTGACTAAATGACCCTCAGAATAGGGCCTGGCTTGTGCCAATTAGTTATCCGTTCTGGTGTTGCTGCTAACATAATGGAGAAAAAACACTCCAAAGCTAGATTACAAAACATTTTGTTAAATTACTTGCATTCCAATTCACCAAGGTCTCCTTCCCAATAGATCTGTGGTAGTCAGCCCTTTTAACCTATTTGGCAGTGAATATTAGCCCAGCATCTAATTAATATGTCTAACTGCCTAAAATAAGCTCCTACATTCATGAAGCCTATGTAGACTGGGCAGGGGCGGCTCTAGCATTTCGCCACCCCAAGCACGGCGGCACGCCATGCGGGGCGCTCTGCCGGTCGCCGGTCCAGCGGCTCCGGGGGACCTCCCGCAGACATGCCTGCGGAGGGTCCGCTGGTCCCACAGCTCTGGTGAACCTCCCGCAGGCGTACCTGCGGATGCTCCACCGAAGCCGCGGGACCAGCAGACCCTCCGCAGGAACGGCTGCGGGAGGTCCACCGGAGCCACCTGCCACCCTCTCAGCGACCGGCAGAGCGCCCCCCGCAGCATGCCACCCCAAGCATGCGCTTGGCGTGCTGGGGCCTGGAGCCGCCCCTGAGACTGAGTGCAGTACAAGAAACTTGCATACTTGGTCTCATTTTTTGTCTGTATAAGGACATAAAATGAACTTGAAAGACAGTATGAAACTATTATGGTAGACACACGTACAATTCTACAATCTTAGTTAACGGTTACTTGTAGTACTCTTGATTGGAACTTGTTCCAAAACAAAGGCACACGGTAACTCGGAGACAACCTTTACAGAACATACACAAGCGTGTAAACTTCCTTATTTATTGGGCACTCCATTTCAAGAAGTGGTCAACTGGCTGATCTGGTTCGTCACCCAAAAGAAAGTCACTGTGTTACTTACCACACAACAATTCAGCTGCAGCTTTCAGCTGAGTTTCTGCTCACAGTAAGAGATGACACTGCAAACACAGAAGGATTGAAGGATGGACATGACTATAGGCTTTTCCCAATACAATAGTGGGTGACCCAAAGTGGTGGAAAATAGAAAGATGGTTAAAGATGCCTATCCAAAAAAGGTACTTGACGTAACCAAGAAGACTTGTGGTTGGCTGATTTAGGACCTGTCTTCTACCTTCTAAGTTTAGTTTTTGAGAATCAATGTGCTGAAGGAGACAGGCCACTTTATCTTATTTCTGTTTCATAGAATTGAAAGGGACCTCAGAAGATCATCTAGTCCAACCCCCTGCTCAAAGCAGGACCAATACCTAGACAGATTTTTACCCCAGTTCCCTAAATGGCCCCCTCAAGGATTAAACTCCCCACCCTGGGTTTAGCAGGCCAATGCTCAAACCACTGAGCTATCCCTCCCCCCTGTTTGATTCCTCTCCTTGGGGAGGTGCTGGCATAGAGCAATCAGATGATGATGACACACTTCTTCCAAAGATTCATGTGTTCCACCAAAATGAGAGTCGTCCTCTCTGACTATCCAATCAGGAAATGAGACATGAGGTTTTGAATTCTTACAAGTGAGGCTGGAGTTTTCCAGTCTCTGTGTAACACACAAGCTGGTGTGACAAGACATAAGACATGTTAGGCCAAAGCTGTTGGTACTACCATCTTGGTACATATGTTGAACACTAGTTGGTTTACTCCAGTCAGCAATTTACCTCCACAAGTTGCTTTCCCTGGGCCCTTTTGTGGTATAACACTTGGCCAATTTTGCAGTTATGCTTGCTCAAGTTGCAGTTTCTCCAACAATACTTTTCTAGCTGCTGAAATGTCCATTTTAAAGTTCATATAATTTATAAAGGCCCTCCATATTCTTGATGCTCTTTAAACTTGTTTTAACAATCCATTATACAATGCAAAGTGTGGCAAATTGCCGGCACTATTATGATGGGTCACGCGCTTTCTCTTCTTTGGGGGGGGGGTTCGGGGTGCCATTTCTTGCCCCTGAATTGGAATATTAACTGCCCCACTAGTGTCCTAGAGGAGGGTAGTGGAGAGGGAGGGACCTGGGCCCACCCTCTACTCCAGGTCCCAGCCCAGGGGCCCTGAGGATAGTGGTAAACCACTTGAACTGACGGTTCCTTCCCTTGGGCTACTTCCCTCTCCTGCCCTTCAGCTTGTGGGGGCTTCCTGCCCTCCCTCTGTACAATCCAGGTGCCGCTTACCTAGGGTCTAGGACTTCTTAGCCCACCGCAGCACTTCTCCAAACTGTCCTCCGCTTCCCTTCAAACTGTTCTCTGCTCCAACACCAATCCTCTCTGCTCCAACTCCTTCAAACTGTTCTCTGCTCCAATACCAATCCTTTTTGCTCCAGACTGTTCTCTGCTCCAACACCAATCCTTTCTGCTCCAACTCCTCCCCTCTCTGATTGAAGCAGGGGGTTTTTATCATGTGACTGGCTGCAGGTGCTCTAATTGGCTTCAGGTGCTCTAGTTAATCTATAGCAAACTTTCTTCCCCTTACAGGGAATAAGGCTCCCTTCTAACCCTCTCCTGCTGCCCTTTGGCCATGCTGTATCACAAAAGTCACTTCAAAACCTGTTGTTCTCCAGCAGGCTGGAACAGCTGTATAAATCTTCCATTTCTGTTCTCCTTGTTTTAACAACAATGGTAGGGCCTATGTATGATGGGGCTGAGTCCATGCATTATTAACCAGTTACATTTCTGATTATTCCACTCTGTGGTCAAGTATCCTTATAAACATATTACTTGGTTTACTGCCTCCTTCAGCACAGGTGTTTTTTACTAATTTGATAGGAGATTGCAAATATTATACTGACTTCTTCACTATTACTTAAACTAAAAAAAATCTATATGAATGCAACTTTTCTTTTCTACAGCACTGCCCATGAAGTAAATACTTTCACTAAAGTTTGCAATATCTTGCCAAAAGTTCCATCTCTTGGATTTAACTTCCCTTTTATAGATATTTTAATTATCATATTAGAATTCTTCAAGTTCCCGATTTTACTACTTTATCTGGCATGTCATATATCAAAGTTTGGTATTTATTGATTTTTTTTTTCATTCATAGACCAGGAAAAAATGGGAAGTCTCCCTAGCTACACCAGTATTACACTCTTGTGAAAGGTTGTAACATTCTGAGTTTCCTCTGATTATTAAACAAATCTATCTGTTAGACTGTGGGTTTTTGTTCTCTCAACCCTCAGTTCTGTGTTTTCTAAAAGGTTTTGATGCTTGAGCAATTCTTAATAGTCAGAACTCATGATTTTTGGGACCTTAGTTTCTACATTACACAATCTTTTCTTTTAGTATGGTGACTTACTAGCAGTCAATAATTGTTGCTTATTCACCTTATCTTGATTTCCACATTGTCCTGCAGATATTTGCAAGAATTCAAAATTGTCCCATTTTGAATTGGGATAAAAAGTTAAAATGTTAAAACTATTCACAAACTGAATAATAAATAAAATATTTTGGGTAAGTCAAAATATTTTGTTGTGATAATTTGAATTTAATTTGAATTCAGATTTTCTTTTTCATTAACCTTTCTCAGGCTCATTAGCTTAAATTTTTTAAACAAAAAGTAATTTTGAACCAGGAAACGAATTTTTCATGGAGAAAATGTCAAAATGAAACATTTCAATAAATCTTAAACTTTTAACATGACATTTTTTTCAAGTTGGGAAAGTTGTCCAGCCTGACCCTGTTTTGTAACCAGTTTTAGTTTTGGTCAAATCAGCATTTTGACAAAAAAAATTGTGACCACCCCAATAGTGAAGAACACACCAATCTTAACTTAACTTTACCTACTCAACTTGCATAAAAACTCCCTTTCCCCTCCTATCATAGACTGCACATTTTATGGAAGTGATGTACAACATTTTCTGAAATACTTTTTCAAATATTCCTGTGACAAGTACACTTTATACAATATAATATCTACACTAGTCATCTTCATGTAGGACAACTCCCATGATTGTAGTACCAGAATTGAGGGATATAGCCTGTTCTGAAAGTATAGATATGGGGAAAAAAGAAGGAGGTGTTGTGCTACATGCCAAGAATGTATACACTTGGTCCAAGGGGAAGTGAGCAACAGGCCTCCTGAGAGTCTTTGGGTGAGGATAATAAGGGAAAAGAACAGTAGTGATGTTATAGTAGGGTCTATTATAGGCCACCAAATCAGCAAAGGAAATGGATGAGCCATTCTAAAAGGAGGTAACAAGATTAGCTAATACACATGAGCTAGTATTAATGGGGAATTTTAACTTCCCTGAAAGTTCCCTGGAACTGCGAACTGCAGCCAGTGGGAGCTGCTATCGGCCAAACCTGAGGACGCTGCAGGTAAACAAACCGTCCCAAGCCGCCAGCAGATTTCCCTGATGGGCTGCATGCCAAAGGTTGCCGATCCCTGAACTAGACAGTCACTACACACTCGAATGAACTGTCACAGAAAGGATGTCTTTTATCACTTATCAGCAGTGGGCAAACTTTTTTTCACAAAATGATCACTGACCTTTCAGTCCTCATTCTCAAAGGAAATGTGCACCAACACCTTCAAAAAAGAAGTCTGGGAGCTTAAATTCATAACATTGCTAGATGCTAAAAATCATGGACTGAACAGAGATGCTGGATTTATGGCTTATTGCAACAATCTGTAATCCACTAACAGCATCCCCTCCAGCTGCCTCCCCTGCTTTCCTTTCCCCGCTGTGACTGGAGAAGTATTGACATGCCACTTCACCTTGAAATGTGTTAACCAGTTATGCTAAACAATCTATTCCACCTTGTATTTAGCTGTGGCACTGAGTACATATCCCAGATCTGAAGAGCTCTGTGGAGACTTGAAATCCTGTCTCTCTCACTCTCAGACATTGGTCCAATAAAAGATATTACCTCACCCACCTTGTTTCTCTAATATCCTGGGACCAACATGGCTATAATAACACTGCATAGTGCTGACCTAGTCCATCTAGAGAGTCATATATGAACATAAATATTGTCTCTTAACTATGAAGGCAGAGTGAATTGTATTGATCAATGTCTCTCAAGGTTTCAAGGAAGCCCTACTAACCATAGGTAGGTTTGGCAAATAGGTTTCTGGGTGATAGTTCTAAGTGTTTGATAGACTCTTGCAGAGCTGCAGTGGTAAGCTGAGAGCAGAGATGAAGGACTAGAAAATGTATGCAGGAGTCAGACATCTGGTATGAACCAGATGCTGTACCAGCACTCCTCTGAAGATTTAATTTTCCAGAATCCCAGATTTCATTTCATTTTTTTTGTGGGGGGTGGGGGGAGGGCAGAGAGTCTTTTACTGTTATGGTTGTTATGGTTTGCCATTTTAAATATGTAAAAATATAACAAACCAATCCTTTGAACACACAGAGCATCAGAATTTAATGTTGCTTTTTCAGTTATAGAGGCATAAGAACATAAGAACGGCCATACTGGGTCAGACCAAAGGTCCATCAAGCCCAATATCCTGTCCTCTGACAGTGGCCAATGGCAGGTGCCCCAAAGGGAATGAACAGACAGGTTATCATCAAGTGATCCATGCCCTGTCACCCAATCCCAGCTTCTGTCAAACAGAGGCTTGGGACACCATTCCTGCCCATCCTGGCTAATAGCCATTGATGAACCTATCCTCCATGAATCTATCTAGCTCCCTTTTGAATCCCTTCACAGCATTCTCTGGCAAGGAGTTCCAGAGGTTGACGGTATGTTGCATGAAAAATACTTTCTTGTGTTTGTTTTAAACCTGCTACCTATTAATTTCATTTGGTGGCCCCTTGTTCTTGTATTATGCGAAGGAGTAAATAACACTTCCTTATTTACTTTCTCTATACCACTCATGATTTTATAGAGCTCTATCATATCCCATCTTAGTCGCCTCTTTTCCAAGCTGAAAAGTCCCAGTCTTATTAATCTCTCCTCATATGGAAGCCGTTCTATACCCCTAATCATTTTCGTTGGCCTTTTCTGAACCTTTTCCAATTCCAATATATCTTTTTTGAGATGGGGAGACCACATCTGCTTGCATTATTCAAGGCATCATAACGATTTCTGAGGAACACATGCTCTTTGTCTGAGGATTTTCAAAATGATATTCAAAGGATCAGTCTCCAAATCTGTTTTTACTTAAAAGGTATATGGGAGTTTCTTTCCATATGGGGAGGTAACATGGCAAGGACATTGGACGCAGGGAGTCCAGAGACCGGGCTTCTATTGATAACTTTGCCACTGAGTATGGAACTAAAACGAGTCATTTAATCTCTCTATGCTTAACTTTCCTGGTCTGAAAAATGTAAGTCATTTTCTTCTTATCAGATGCAGAGCTCATCAAGCCGATATGTCGCAGTCTCATCAGTGAAGTGCAGAGCTCACTGACCAAATCTGGTCAGAGGGCATCAGATCTGGTCAGAGAGCAGTTGTCAGTGATGTGACATTGTCTGTTTTTGGCCACAGCTGCATGTGGGATCCTCTCAATGGCTCCAGATGTGAAAGCTGGCTATATATTGACCCTGGCCCATTTGAAATCAATTCAGAAGGGCCCATGAGCACATGGTAAATCTAAGTCAGATATACCTATGTTTGGGTCAATTATAACAGATTGCAGACCATTATTCATGCCACATTGATGTGTCAGAGAAATCTGAGCAGGGCAAGTGAGCCCACAAGTGCACCCTTGGGTAGTCAAAGAGGTCCATGTATAGTGGTAGGCTTGGGTATGCCCTGATCATCTCAACCATTCTGTCTGTAACATCAACGCGATAGACGTGTGGAGGAATGATGTTAACACAAGAGCTACAGTACTGATGTGGGCGAATCATACAGTTATGATGCACATGTTGAGTGTAGTGTGTGTCAACCTAGCTTGACATAAGATGAATGGAGCTAGACTGCAGCCTGGTATTCTGCTGTAGAGTAACAGAGGGCTAAACCAGGTGATTGGAGAACTGGAGCATTTTATCCCCATGAAGGGCCGGCCAATTTGCTTAGAAGGACCTTCACCTTAGCCACAGATTTCTTCAGGTGGTTAAGATATGTGAGAGATCTAGGATTTCTCTTAGATTGGGTGGGATTTGAGTTTCAAGCACTGTCCATTGTGGAAGAAATTCCGTTCTTGGCCTGCTCTGGCATTGTAAAAATGGAACATACTCAAAACTTTTTATGATAATGACTTTTAACACTCAAATGCCTGTTTATTATTCCTAAAGCTAGTTTCAGATTTTTCAAGTTTATCAAGTTGCTCTAGGTTTTGCTGTCTCACCAGCTCAGAATGCTTTACTTCCTGTATAGCTGTGGCTAGGGTTAAAGCTCACTTCAGTTGTACCTGATGTGAAACATTTTTTTTTCTGTGAACCCAGCCTATCTCTGATACTGATATGTTTTTAATTCCAAAAATCAGTTTTCAGCCAGTATATGCAGAACTCTTATAAAACATTCAACATTTTTCCTCTGATTCTTGAATTCTCTGGTGAAAGCATGCTCTTTCATAAGCCATATTTCTCTGGAGTATAAAGAGATGCATCAAACTTAGCCAGAACCCTTCCATAGTCATCTCCGTGATTGTCTTCAATAAAGTCAAAGGGTTTAAAGATATGCTCTGACTGCTTTCCCATAGCATAAATTAAAGAAGATACCTGTACATCTCCAGTTTCTTTATGCAGCTTTTTTGCAATTTGAAATCTTGCAAAAATACTGCTTCCAGTCTGTCCATTGTGAAGGTTTGTCAAAGATGAAGTTCTCTGGGGCATTGAAGAGTGGCATATTGATGATTCCATTACAGCTTATGCCATCTTTATGCAACTCTTTTCACTGAAGGAAAGAATTTTGATTGGCTTCATGGATCAGTGCCGATGTTCCTCACAAATTAGGAATAACTGTAATCAGCATGTAAATCTTCCATTTTAGCCTTCCAGCTATATTTCTTTTCAGTATAGAATTTCACAATAGCAAGATGGCAATTCTCTCCTGGTTGTAGGTATTGCCCCCTGGTGACATCTTCTGTCTGGTAGTAGTCAAAGGTGTGCTCATTGAGGTTGTTGGCTTGTTGATTTCTGGCTGTTGTATCTTCGTGGTGGTCGCTGTCAGATAGTGCAGCTCCTTAGAACTCCCAGACAGGGGAAAAAGACAGACAACTCTGGCTCCTTGAAGATTTCTTATAAAATGTTTCTAATTAGCTACATATAATAGACAGCACCAGAGGGATTTGTTCCTTGTTGCAGACCTTCAGTGTCGAATTTCCAAAATGATTAGCTGAAGCTCATGAGACAAAAAGCGGCATTTATGATTGCATGTGATCCAGAGATAAGAGATGTGCCAGATCTGAAGCAGTTGAAATAACTGCCAGTGGGGAATGGGAGCGTCCTTGTTTTTCGAGATAATTATGCTCAATACTCATCTCCAAATATTCAGGTAGCAAACACTTAACATGACATTTTCACAAGTAGGGGGTCTTTAAAATAATTTGAAAGCTTTTTGTTGTGGTTGTCCATTAATAGCAGATGTTTGTTTTTAAAAGTTCTAAAATTCAGATGTTGGCAATTTGAATGATTGTGACTAGACAGTTGAGAAAAAGAAGTTATGTTTTTATTTTAAGCATAAGACGCTCTGCTACCACAAATAAATCCAAAGTGGCTTGCTGCATTGTACTGATCCATCACTGTATGCTTACTTTACAAGGTATCTTTTAAATCAGCTACTGTATGAATACAACATGGAAACAGAATTTAGAATCTTCAACTCAGACTACCTCCACCAGAGTGCATGTGTAAATAATATAAAAAATAAAATAAGAAGGTTATGTTTGTGAAGCCTTAATTTTGCCCTCTTCTTGCTTTGGCATATCTGACCTTTGGCATTGGATAGTAACAGTGCTGTATTGTGAAGCAGCCTGCAATAGACTGAATAGCTCAGTATACCATTACTGAACAGGTGCCTTCTTATTGGCTTAAGGTTGGATTTTTAAAAACACTGACATGACTTAGTCCCGTTGACTTCCAGTAGGTATTGTGCTAAGTCACGAAGGTGCTTTTGAAAATCCCATCCTTAGAGAATGGACTTGTATTATCTATAAATCAGAAATCAGCTTGCTCATAAAGAGTAATCTAAACCTTAAATCTAAACATTTATTTAGTCTGCTAGACTAAAGCTTTATTTGTTATCATTTTAAGCAAAGGTTGCCTATCCAGTAGTCTGGCTGGCTGGCAGGCTGACAATGATTTAATTATCGGTAATGTACAAATTAATAGCTATATGTAAATGTCTTGATATGGTCACATGCAAGAATTTTCAAATAAAGTTAGAACAAGATTATGGAGGTCGATGCTTCAAGTAGAAAGTGGTATGACAGACCATATGCAAATGATGAACTATCACATTGAGAAGTACAAGCAACACACCACAGGATTAAAGGAATATAATGTGTATGGCTTGAGGAAAAGGAGAACAAAGGGGAATGTAATAATTTTGTGAACTCTTGAGAGGCAGAGGACATGGATGGCATAACAAGGGGAAATGGCCTTGAACGAAAACTGGGCGGGGAAGAGGGGATAGTTTATATTATATTGGTTTATGAAACAACTCTCACATACGTAATATCATGGGCCCATAGAATAAAAATACCAAACACAGAATTAAATCAGGAGTAACTAGCAAATAGGAATAAGTCATTAGAAAATCGTTTGCAGATGTTAAGGTTTATTAGACATTGGAATAATTTATCAAGGGAATATTTTGAGGCACTAACACTAGGCATGACGAGACAACAGGTCAGAAATTAGCGTAGAAGATCTTCAGTATGGTAGGGAGGTGGCATACTCAAACCTAGAATGTATGATGTCTCCATTAATGCAAAAATGTCACCATATATATAAATGTGGATAGAAAGGCAGAAAGGAAGTGTACCTCCTTTACTCTCACAAAATATGCATTTTAGAAAATAGATAACACAAATCATTGAACAGGTTTTGCTTAAGCTTTTCTACCTTCACTGTCCAGTATAATTCAAACTCAGATGAAAATGAACATTTTCAATGTTGTATTAAAATGAACATTGTGAACAGGATGCCAAATAGTTTTGTGTAATGGTTTGAAATGCCATAAAATATATTTACAGTGAGGCAGCTAGAAGTCCCTCTGGATTCCTCACCAACATGATAACACAACTAAAGAAGAAACATCTTCCAGATATTCCATCTCAGGTGTGGTACAGAGTCAAGTACATGCTGGGATAGGATTTGGGAATTTAGTGAGTGCCATTTGAATAAGCATATAGTGCAGATGCAGGCACTAAACCACACTTAGGTAATGCCAAAATGTGTCTCATTGCTTTGATACTAAGATTCTTCCATAACTAGGAATACAACAAAATCATAATGAATTTGAACATTAAATTTCAGGACCATCGCCTCTCCTGGGATGCAGAATTTCTAATGTGAATAAGCACTAAGCAGCTCTCACCAGTTTGTGGCTAGGGAAAAGGAAACATTTCTTCTTGCTTTTATTTGCAAAATGTTTTCACTCAGCTCCACTGTATTTATAGTCTCTCTCTTTTGTGTCTGTCTGAGACTTGGACAAACAGTTTAAGCTTTATTTAAGTTTAACTCATCTGATTGCAGAATTAATAATGTATTATTTCTCTCTTCTTCTCCTGCAGTATGCTGTCTGGCTAGTCTTCTGGGTCACATGGAATGTGTTTGTTATCTGCTTCTACTTGGAGGCTGGGGATCTTTCAAAGGTAATTTACCATCTGATATGTCTAAGCCATCAGTACATTATTAACATGCTCCCATTCAGAGGCTAAGTCTTTTGCTACTTATCCTCTTGGCATCATTTAAATGAGTTTGCATGATGGAAATTTCGCATATGCCATATATATTACCATTCCACATCCCAGACAACTGAGGTATTTGTGTTTTTTATATCAACTATACTTTTAAAGGAAAACTCACTTTCTTCTGGTAGCAATTCAGTGCAAATGCCACCTTTGGGAGAGATACTAATCAGATTTTATAAATACAAAGGGAGATTTTCACAATTGCTGTCTCAAGGGTAAACATGTTCTTTCTGTATCATTTAAGTTGCTTATTGCTTTGCTGAATTCTTTCCAGGGGCCTATACTGCAATGTAATAATGGTAAAACAAGGTATCACTGGTTAAATTAAAATGTAAACTGAGATGTCAGGATAGACTGGATTGTGGAATCGACCTCAGTTTGTTACTCAGAATCCTAGATGACCCAAGAAAAAATTCACAGAAAAGAAGGAATTTTTCACTCTTATTTCACTGTGTAAGTGCTGCCTCTCAAAGCACTCCCCAGAATACAAGTTCAATGTACTGTTCAACCATATCTTGTA
The DNA here is from genome assembly GCF_016161935.1 of Mauremys reevesii. Taxonomy (NCBI): domain Eukaryota; kingdom Metazoa; phylum Chordata; order Testudines; family Geoemydidae; genus Mauremys; species Mauremys reevesii. The sequence continues at coordinate 116,780,126 of NC_052625.1, read as the reverse complement.
TTCCCATGTGCGCTGCTCCTGCAAAAGACTGGATTAAATCCTAGGCTATGTCTACACGTAAGACGCTGCAGTGGCACAATTGTAGCACTGCGACTGTGCGCCATTGTATCGCTTCAGTGTTGTAAGTTTTCAGTTTAAACCAGCCCCTCGTCCTGTTGAAGTCAATGGTAAAATTCACTTTGACTTCAATAGTACCAAAGTTCACTCTCTGAGATACTTAACTTATTTTTAAGAGGAGAAGATATGTCATGCTTTCTGCCTTTGTAGCTTTAGATAGACCAACTCTATTAAGGAGCTGGGCAATGATGTAATAAATACAATGACCTTCCAGACAATATTTTTTGTTACATTACAAGTGCTTTGTATATTGCCAAGTGAACTATAACAGATGTTATAACAAGCTAGTTATGCTTCTGGCATCATATATAAACTAGTATTTTATTTATTTTAAACTCATCCCCCTTAGACCTGCTGCATACATTGGCTAGTCTCTGGGTATGAATGAAAATGTGGAATGCTTGTTGTAGGCTGATTTGAGAAGGAATTGATCTGTTTTATCATTGCATTTTAATGGCTAAAAATCATTTAAGAACAGGAATGTGCTGTTCTGAGTAGAGATGGGCCAGAGCTGCGTATGGGCCAGAGTTGAGATTTCCTCCCCACCCCCCAAATTTGGGGGTGTTCACCTCAAGGTTGTTTTTTTTTCCCCCAGAACTGGGTGTCTTGTTCAGGCCTATACAGCGGATGCATCTGAAAAGTTAATTTTGGTTCCAATGATATGCTCTGTACTTAGAATGGGGAAAAACCCAGTGTATTCCCATCACCTAAATTAGGTTTCAAGCTATTTGTCTCATCTCCTGGGGCTGGGCACGGGGGCATTACCTCACATTTAGGCATTCAGAAATTCCTAAGCATTCAGAAATTCCTTCACACTGAATGGTTTTAGTGGAGAGAGAAGGTAAAGAAACATTCATGGATCTGGCCCCAGGATGGAATGTTGCAAGGCTTTGGAGAGGATGGTTCCATTTAACCCTAAAGAAATATGGTACCTAAAACACCACTATTTACAAAAACTAGGCACATACTTTGACACAACTTTAGAAAAACAGTCTAGGACATGCTGGAGCAAATTCATCCTTGTTGTAACACATTGTGTACATCTTCAGGCCAGCAGAGGGGTTAAACAGTGGATCACGGCTAGCACTGTGCCTCATACATCTAGCTATCCTCGTACGTCTTGTATTGAATTCACTTCATCACATGTATTTTTTAACTGAGAATAAATATGACATTGAAGTTTTAATGATACTCAGGAGTAATGTCTCCTGTTAGGAAAGGCACGTGGAATCTTAAAGATATAGCACTGAACTGGCTCTAAACAGAGTATAAAAAGTAACCTTTAGGGGAGCACAGTATTAGCCTATATCTTCCACTAGGGACTCTGCTGAGGTCATAAACAATGAGAGAGGAACTTGCACAGTATAGTTTTAGGAATTACTAAATTAAAATTACAGCTTAATAATAGTCCATCTGGGGATAGTTTATTTTATATGTATGATGTATAGCTTTCTACCAAATCAAATCAAATGAAAGCTTTTTTGGAAAGTTTTGAAACTTGCCTCTGCTCTTTGGACATCCAGTTTGTTATCACCTAGTAATTTAAAGGAAGCAACATATTTCAAGCTGTTCATATATCATACTAATGGTTTACTAGCTTCTTTCTTTCTAAATTAGTTTTCAAGGTCATGGTATTTTTATAACTGTGCCTTATTACAGCAAAAGGGCCCTGTAAAGACACTGACATTGTTAAAACTATGAGATTATCCCCTGCTTAACAGGGTGAAGGAGCTAAAGGATTACCAGTGAACAGCCATGTGGAGCTGTTCACATTCTATGCCAATATGAGGAATGTCTGTCCATACAGCGGAGAATGGTATTGCACTTTGAGTATTTTCTGTCCTGGTGCATTTTTTGTAAATGGCTTTGCTGACAACATAGCTTCCATAACTATCCAGAATAATTATGATTTATTTGTTCATTTCCAAAAAGAAGCAAGTTTGGTGGTGGTGGGGATGTTTTTCAAAGCTACTTAGTTGTTGTATGGGTTTATGGATTGACATCTGGAATGCCCACTTCTGTTACACAGTAACCCTTTAAAGTAATATGTCACTGGTCTTCATGTTTTCTCCTTCGCCATATGAAGATCCTCTTAATAAGGCACCATACCCAATGTAAGTGGGAGTTTGTAGGCTTCTTTAAGAGAAACAGACAAGATTACTACTTAAAATGTATCTATTTTTGGTCCCAAGGATGGAGACAACCCACAGCATACAGAAGGTATAAACTCCCTTGGGTTAATATAGGCATATGTTGTGCCCTTGTAATGAGCACATTGTCAAAAATCAAAGAAAATGTATTTATCCTTTACAAGACAAAAGTAGGATGAGTTTCCATTGCATTTTAATTTTGCATTTACCACTTTAAAAAGGTCAAGAAATATTTCCAGGTATCACCTGAGGTTTCTATGGGAGTTTTGCCTAAACAATGGCTGCTAAATAAAACCCCTCAATAAAGAAGTGCTGCAAATGCTTATATCACACAGTTGGTTCCAGGAACATGAAAGCTTCCACTAAAGACATCTGCAGATTTTGTAAATTCCATAAGATGGATAGCTGAGGAATAAGAGGTTTACAAGCCAAAGGCCTCCAAATGTTTGACTGGAAAAAAACAACAACAACAAAAAAACGTTGATGCACTATTTAACTGTACAATTAAAATCACAACAGCAGCCTTAATTTAGACATGTTGCACAAATAAGGCAAAAGTCTATTTAGTCACCTCAGGGTAATTGTGGAGTATGACTGCACTGACTTCAGTGGAGTTTCTCCAGAATTGTATGAAGCTGGCTGAGTTCTGCTGATGTTCTACTTGTTGATCTTTGTTGGTTGTTACTGTGTAGGTTAACACTTTTGCTTTTATGTTGCATTTCGGACATCTTCCTTTTTTTAACTTAGCAACTGTAATATTGCATTAATGAACTGTAGGTTTGCTTTCTTTCTCTCTCTCTCTTTCTAACATTACACACATACATACATTAAAAGAATGTTATATTTGCAAAGCCAAGCCCTAAAAAGTGTAGAAAATTCCAGAATTTAGGTTGCCTGTGCAAACTGAATTCAGCTCCCTCGTGCATATGAATTATGATATGGTCTTTAGTTACATGATCACATACTATTATTTTCCAGAAGACACTTACCTCATTCAGTGCACAGGATGGATCTGCTCTGTGGCTGAATCAGAGAGATGTATAGTAAAGCAGGCTATTGTCTGTAAGACATCTGCCTCATTTGTTGCAGAATTTGGAATGTGTGTAATGAATGAAGCATGAAATAAATGAATGGCTGGTGCTAGTCAGTAACTTATTTTCTTCTCATTGTTCACTGTGTGGCTCCAAGCCATATTTACTTCACACTATTTGCACTCTGCTCAGAATACTGAATGATGATTATTATTACCCTAGCAGCTAGGAGCTCTAGTCATGGCTATGGTGCTCTCCCCTATAATATCTGTGTGATTCACAAACTTTAATGCATTTATTTTGAGAACACCTCTGGGAAGTGAGGTGGTATTACAAATCCCATTGTACAGATGGGGAATTGAAGTGATCAAAAGTGTCCGCTAACTTTGGATTTCCAATTTGAGAAGCCTAGGGGCTGATTTTCAGAGTACTTAGCACTTTATACGTTCAAAGCACTGTTCCCACTGACTTCAGTTGTAGCTGTGAGTGCTCAGCATGCCTACAAATCAAACCCCAGGATCTCTGAAAGTGAGGAACACACAGTTAATGGCCGCTTGTGAAGTTTGCTTTAAGTGACTTGCCCAGGATCACATAGGAATTCAGTAGCAGAGGCAAGGATAGACTTGGGTTCTCCAGGGTCAGCATTCAAGTGCCTTAACCAGGAGGTTGTATTTCACATTCTGTATGGGATTGTTCTGTAGATGGCATAGACCCTTTGTCCCTGTCCCCTCTAGGCTGTTGCTGTTCCAGTCTTCCCCACATACTATCCCACCCCACATACTATCCTGGCTCTTCAACCCTGTCCCAATCTCCGTGCCTAGTCTTTGCCTTGAAGCTCAGTTCCAGTCTTTGCCTTGGAGCTCAGTTCCAGTCTTTCTTTGCCTTGGAGCTCTCCATGTCATTCCTAGTCTTTCTCTGACTCTTCCCTCCCCCTTGGCTCCTCATTCCAGTCTCCTGCCTCTTCTTTCTGTCCTCTTCCCACACCAGTTTCTTGCCCCTCTACATTCAGATCAGGGTGCTTCCTCCTCCAGGTCGTCTGGGTGCATTCAGGAGGAGCATGAGAGAAAAGGAGAGAAAATATCTGTGTGTGTGTGGGGGGGGTGTTCTGCTGCCCAGGGCCATAGCAGTGAGGAGCAAAGAAACGTCCAATTCAGATCAAATCTTCAGAAAATTTACTTACAAACTCTAACAAGTCTCTTCTGAGCATGTGTATACTGATTTTTGTTCAAATTCGCCCAATTTTGGTATCTTTTAGTAGGACGTCCCTGTTACCAGAGTGACTTCCTGCCAGATTACAAGTTCCTGCTTCAAAGCAGGTGGGCACTACAGCTTATGAACTAAGGGTAGGTCTATACTCACCATCCGGGTCGATGCGGTGAGTTCGACTTCTCGGAGTTTGAACTATCGCATCTAATCTAGACGCGATAGTTCGAACTCCCCGCACGCTCCGGTCGACTCCGGTACTCCACCACTGCGAACGGCGGTGGCGGAGTCGACCTTGGAGCCGCGGAATTCGACCCCGCCGCGTCTGGACGGGTAAGTCAGTCGAACTAGGGTACTTCGAGTTCAGCTACGCTATTCGCGTAATGAACTTGCATACCCTAGTTCGACCCCCACCCCCTTAGTGTAGACCAGGCCTAAATGGTTGTAAGAATTTTTTAATAGGGGAAATAGCGTTTTCCCCTGCCCTCCCCCCCCCCGGTCTCATTCTTGGAAACGGCTGAAATTTTTATAATGTATCCAAAAACGATCAGCCTGAGAGAGAGCTCCAGTATGTAAAATTTCACAACAAATACTTTATTTTGGCAAAACAATAAACAACCAAAACCAGGGTCTTATAATGAAGGGGGTTGGGCAACTTTACTTCATGTGGTTCTGCCTGTGTTGCCTATCATTTGTGGTAGAATCGACAGCTATTTAACCAGCTACCAATAAAGTGTGGAAAAGTAAGCAGTGTGTTAAAGAAAATCAAACCCTGTTTGCCTTGGCTAGTCACAAGGGACATACAGTTTGCGAGGTGTGAAATGCCTTGGCCCCAGGACTGTAAATTATGATAGCACAGGAAGGTTTCAAGGCCAGTGGAACTGAAGGCTTTTCTTTCTTTCTGCCTTTCTTGGACCCTGGATCAAATCATTTTGTCATTTTTGTTTATCAATCCATCAATCCAAAAGATGGCTAGAGAGGGTAAAATTTTGTCAGCAGCTTCCATTATTTTGTGTTCTATGTTTTTGAGAAAATAAGCTTATACTATGTAATTCCTTAGCTTCCTTGGCTGCTGCACATCCTTTCTGGTCAAGGAATACAATGGCAGATGCAATCGGGATCAATGTTGAATGGAAAAGGAACATAGATATTCCACCTCTGAAATGGAAACCTTGAAACCACATGTATTGATATTGTTCTGAATTTAGAATAAACATGCATCAGTTGAGAGCAGCGAGAGCTGCTGTGTGCTGAGCAGTTGTGCAAATCAAACTACTTCATTTATATTCCTAAGTAGGAACTGAGCTCATTGGAAACCCAGCCACAATTGTGGGTACGCAGACTTGCCATGTGTCATGCATCTACTATGGCACTCACATACTCTCTGCCCTACTGAGATGTCTCTCTTCAACTGGGCTACACGAATTGCTGCTTCTGGCTACTGGAGCACAGTAGCATCTAATTTCTTCTTGTTGCTCCTCCTACTGGATCCCTGTGGAAGGATCAGCAGAGAGGAGGTGGAGGCGGCAGCAGCCAAAGGGGAAAGAGATAAGGAAGGGGTCCAGTATTGGTGCCTGGCTCACTTTGCTTCCCTTTGGCCACCCATCCCTCCACAACACAAGATTTTCCCACCAGCTCTCTCCAGCCCTGTAGTTTTATTCCTCTAGCTTCCCCAAAAGCCTTTCTTTCCTCAGTTTACCCACCAAATACCCAGCCCTCACCTTTCTCCCCAAACAGCCCTCCAGCTATACATGCCCAATTTTCCTCCTACTTCCCCATCCAGGCCCCTGCTTCCCACCCAGAACCCACCTAAGCCAGAATCCCCATGACACCTGTCAGAAATTCCAGAGTCCCTCCATCATCCTCACATCTAGCCAGTGCCCCGGATACCTTCCAGCATTTGCCCACCTACCTACCTCCCAAACATGCTAACACTGTGCATCACCCACTCATCTGCACAGCTCAGACACCCTCTGGTACTCACCCACTTGTGTAACGTAATAGTTTTCCACCTTTTCTAGCTGAACCTGCCAAGTTTCTACAGCTCCATATCCTGCCCTTAAACCTGCTTGGGGACAGGGTGTGTCAAGCCACTAGCTGAAGTTTATGGGCATATGCAAATTATTGGCAAATATGCCAATTAGCTCAATATATAACTTATATAGACTGTCAGACATGGAGCTCAACAAAACTCAGCAGCTGAGCACTTTTCAAAATGTGTTCCTAAATCTTAAGCAGTTAATATGCTGGAATTCAGTAATGACACTTAAAATAAAATAAACTCAATTCAGTTGAAAGCACGGAAAAAAGATGTGGAAGAGGGAAGAGGAGAAGAAAAAAATATAAGAAACAAGAATTTAAGTTCATCGCTAGTATAATTCTGTAGTAGCAAAAGAATGAATTTGGCCTGAGGGCTGCATTTGCACCAGGGACAAACTGACCCTATATTTCCTGTCTGTGACAGTAATAACTATATTGTTTTAGTTTCACATTTACTAATTATTTTCATAAGGGAGTGGTGGTTATCAGTTGAATGTCACTGATGCACATACTCTAATGAGACAACCTGCAGGATGTTTAATTTTGAACATATTACCTTCTTTGGATGTTGTTTTAACAGATGTCCCGTTACGATAACAGAGAAATTAAATTAGTTTTCCATTCAAAGCATCTGGTTAACTTTGTAGGTAAATGCCTTTCAGCACTAAATCTGACCAGGGTTTTTGGATAAATAGCTATCAGAATGTTTTAAGTAAATGACTTTACTTTTTCACTTCTATTACTTAGAGCAGATTTGACATGCTTGATCATTTATCTAACAGATGAAAATTGAAAATATGCTGGCAACCAGCAGTGTTAGGTTATTTTGAGGGTAGTTTCATGGGTCGATACTATTAAGCATGCTTATGGTTCCAGTTAAATTAGTTTGCAGCAATTTTTTAACCTCAAGATCTCAACCAGTGAGAAGGGAACTGATTACAAAATATAACTGTTTTTCTGTAGATTCAGTATATGGTTGAAAGCATTTATAAAAACTTGCATTTTTTCTTCTTCATAAGACTGGTAATGCACATGGCAATAGGAAGTGATTCAAAGGTGCAAAAAATACAAAATATGATTGTACAAACTCTGACCGGCATAGAATGTGGCCACATTATTGTAATCATAGTTTATATTTTATGCTAAGATTTAATGTAAACATGCGTGTGTGTAAAACACACACTCTCCCCATTAATCCCTTTACTATAATAATTATAGTTCTAAGTGCAGGAAAACACATAAATAGCATTTTAAGGGGAAATTGCGGTGATTAATTGTAATAACAAAGTGGTAATTACCATCTAATATGTATATTAATCTAGGGTCATGTTTAAAAATGATCCAGTTTGTGGTGTATTGGAAACTGTTACAACTGTGTTACAATTACAAGCTATCACTCTAAATTGTAAGGGGTTTCCTGATCCTGCTCGCAGGTTAGGGAGTTCTGAGGAAAGGCATGTTCTCTGGGTCCTCTGTGGAGTCTCCGCAAAGTGGAGCAAGATGGGTTGAGTTGTGCGCTTCTGCCATAGGGAGCAGCCTACTATGTCTCTCATTTTTCAAGCTATACCTCACAGCAGCACACTATATAATATGTATGCATGTACATTTGATAATATGTATATATAAACAATGCATCGTAATGGAGATTTCTGCAGGTTTTTTCAAACACTCCACTCTAGACACTGCAGCAAAAGAGCAGTTTTTAGATGTCACATTATTTATTTATTATATTACACTATCACATGAAGGTCCCAATCAGGTATCGGGGCTCTGTTGGGCTAGTGCTCTATGAACACACAATAACAAAAATACTCCTTGCCCCAAACAGTTCACAATCTTAGCATATGACGAGACAGAAAAGGAGGAGGGAACAAACAAATGGGAAATGCAGGAGAGGAAGGAGGACGGGGCAGGAAGATGACTCTGAAAACATCTTCAGAACGATGATGTCTTTTAATGAACTGCCATTTATCTCCCTGCTTACCAGCGAGAAATCCAATCTGATAAGACAGAAAATGCAGTTCAAAGTTTCAATAGGGGAAAGTTCTATTATTGATTTTATATAATTATATTTTAAAGAACATTTTGTTACCTCACAACAGTGATGAAAATACATTCCACTTTTCCACTGCAAATGAGTTGTATTTCTCTTGTCTCAAATGCAAGTCATCAGACTGTCGTGATGGCCTCTTCTTGTTTGATTAGTCTTTTTGCTTACATTTAAGATGCTTTCATATTGGCCTTAGTGATTTACTGTTCTTTCTAGCGATGGATGAAATTACTGTAATACACTTTTTTTCACATTTCCCTTTTCTTTGAATGTAAATGAAGAATTATGCTTCCAATTACAACATACCAAAGAAATCACTTTATAATGCATGTGGAGTTGAGGATGGGGAGAGACTTTTAAACAACATTGAGCCAATATACATTCTTAGGAAGTTGATACTGAGAGGATTGCCCGAAGGAAACAGATTCTGAGCTCCCATATACTAAATAATCCAGGAGTTACTACAACATGAAGCTGATGTGAGATCAAAATTACACCTATTCTGTGGAGTATTTTGCCAGAAACACCATTTCAGTTATAAAAAAATCCAATCTACTTAGCACTGGGATTCTCCAGGGTGGAGATAAAGTGAGTATTCAGGCTTACTTTTTCACTGCTCTTACCTTGGTGTTGCCCAGTGCAAGTCAGTCCCTCAAAATAGTTCAAGCAGCTTGAGGGGCCAAAAATGCAGCCAAGGATCAATACAGCCTCATCCTGACCATGCTTTTCTCTCCTGCTACACAGTGGCAGTAGAGAGGCATTGTAGTGTAAGAGTTCTTATGTCTGCTCTACGCCACAAGAGTTTTGCAATGCTTTACACTGGGATGAACCTCCTTGGGACCAGTTATACGGGCAGTAAGGCCAAATTACACTGGCAGTGTCATGCAAAGCAGCTGCATGGCATAAGAATTTTAGGTTCATCACCCATAACTACTACTACTAGACTGCTTAATACAATACAAATATTAATATAGGTTATTTTCTTGTAGCTTGTCAATAAGAGCACTGTATTAGTTTCTAACGCTACTATTAAAAGACAGCAGTCTATGGTATATTACTATGTGAATTAATTCACTTTAGCATGTAGGATTCCTGAGAAACTTGGTGATGCATTTTTATTAAGTGTTTCTGATAAACAAGGCAAATTTCATCCCTAATTTATCTCCATCGACTTCAGTATTATGCCAAATTGAATCTGGTGCACTCAGTGTTTTGTGCTGGGTTCCCACATACATATGATGAAACACTGTTGAAAGGACTATATGTGAACTCTTTTTCTAAAAATCCACTAAACCCCACAATTACCTTTGTGGATTTATTTCCTCAGTCCAGGCTAAGCCTAGCGCTAGTGCTTCAAAACCTGCTGCTGCTATTTCAATTATCTTAATTTTAAGGGGCATCCTATCTATTTTGGAGTAGACTGCAGTACTATGGCATTATATCCCACTTATCAGACTACCACAAACACTTGTTTGGAAAGAAATTGGCTTCTGTATTTGAAGGGTTGGACCGGCTTGATTAAGTAACCTTATGAATTGAACAACAGTGTGGTTTATTGTGGGTTTCATTCTAAATGCCTAGTCTTCAGCAGGCAATAGCATAACTCGGGCTATTTTTTCTTTTGAAAACACTACTTTCTTTTACTCTAGAATAGTTGGCTAATTAAGCAAAATGTAACCTGCTTGGTCTGACAGTCTCAGTGATACTTTCGAATGACCAATGAGGCCATTTTAAAGAAAAGACTAGAAAAACTCCTATTTATATATTAGAGGGTTGATAGATGTTCAGCCAATCCAGTATTTCTGAAGGAGTGCCCTCTTTTTCACATACTCCATACTTTAATGTCTTTAGTGGTGTTTGTAGCTAGAAAGTGAGTTCCATTTGTTCTCAGTGTACTGCATCATTAAATTTAGAGGCATCTCCCTGCCTCATTCAGAGGATGCCGTTTTGTTTGTCAGTTCAGTCCTCTCTGTGAAAGGAACTTTAAATATGTAGTTTCTCTGTTTTACTTGCTTTGAAATAAATAGTTTAAAATGACAAATATATATTGCATTTGATGGAATAGAAAACATAACAATGTACATGGTTTTTTTCATGTTGTTCATCTTAACTGCCATTATTCATTGTAGCCACATGTGCCGTGGTGTAGGGGGCCTAATTCCAGGTCCGAGGGAGGTTTCTATCACAGCTTGGGATTCCCAGCCATTCACTGGGCCAGAGAGAGAGAGTGAGAGTAACTCAATAGCCCAGTAGTGGGCATGCTTGTGGACATGGAAGAACCAAATTCCAGTCCCTCCCTCTTTCAGGCTGAGTGGTGTTTTGAACACTGGACTATAGAGTATAAGGGCAGTGCTGCCCACTGGTGGATTTTTAGGCATCTAGTGGACATCATCAGAGGAAGCTTTGCCACCTACAGTATTAGGTGGCAGCTAAGCAGAAGTTTCCAAGATATACATTTTAGATTTAGGTGCCCAAAGTGGCAATTAGGTGCTTAAATTCCTTTGGTAGTATGAGAGTTTATATCCTATCAACATTTTTCATTTGAACTAATATAACTGCATCCTTGTAAATGGCTAATCCTTTTTCTTTAACGTTAACTTTTTAGCCTCTGTAACATCTTGTAGTTATGAGTTCTATATCATAAAAATATTGTAAGAATAAAAAAAAATCTTTTTTATCAATTATACATTTGTTGTCCTTCAATTTCATTAGGTATGCCCTTGTTCTTGTATTATACATTACTGTCCTTATGCTATAATTCGTTATTCTGTGTATCTATATCATGTCCCTGCTTATTTCTGTTATCTCCAAACTAAACAGTCCCTGTTATGCTCACTGGTATTCTTTATTAACCAAAAGCTGATTGAGTTTTTCTTTCTTTCTTTCTTTCTTTCTTTCTTTCTTTGGAGTGTCATGCTAGAAAATGTTAGTATTACATCACTGATTTCAACCCAAAGTAAGAACATACGATGTATATCTATTCATATGATATTAGCCGCTTTTTTGGGGGGTGGGAGGGAGTTATACTGTACATTTTTATGGCTAAGGTGGTTAAAGGGAATCAAAGCACTAGCTTGTATATAAAATTACAATTTTAGTTATGCTGTCTGCCTTCTTGAGTTTTAATTTTTAATAAAGGAAATTTTTATGAGATTTGATATAATCAGGCAGCTGTTTACAACAAAGGTTAGGGGAGTGCTCACTAACTGACTATGATACTATATAATTTGTGTTCATTAGCACATGTAACCTGCTATAGGAATGAGAATATAATGAGAATTGCATGACCCTTGGGTTTTCACACACAGAGGTAGTGTAAAGGATGAGTGTGAAGTAATTGGGACTTGTTTCAAGTAACATTTCCTTTCCATAGAGTGGAATCAAGCACTCATAACAGGTTATTGAGATTTAATTGTAATATTACACTTTTGCAAGGCACCTTGAAGAGACTGCAGTTCATATCCCAATTTAGGTCTCAAAGTGGGAATGAATGGGGTGGTCTCCAGCTTATCCATAGGGGACAGCATGACTCTGCTGAGCAGATATTATCTCCCTATTGAAATAGTCACTCAGGACTGAAGTTCACTAGCAGAATTTACGTGGGAAATTTGCTCTATTCCCTGCACCCCTGCTTTAGTCAGTGCTGTCAGTCCTTTTTACAAGCACTAAGATTCATCCAGTAAAAAGAATTTATATAAAGCCTTACCGCGAACTGTTTTTTCCAATGCACTGGTATTTTAACATAGACATCATTATGTGCTGTATAAGATAATTCCCTGTTGTCCACTGACATTGTAAAAAGCATCAGCTTTTATGCTTGTAAATATCAAATAGTGATTCCTGCATACAGGAAGAGGGCATAATGCAAAGTGTTGTAAATACAGGGAGCATAATTTCATATAATTTCTTGAAAAAATGTGTTTGCAGCCCACATATGATGAGAAGTGGCCCTTGAACTAATGTGCTTCAATTGTGAAAAAGGGACATCTTCATTTATAATAGATTCAACAGTGAAGTAAAGAAAATGTGGCAGTGATAGCTTTTTATAAAGTTGCAGAAAAAATGCTGCATGTTTTCAATCACAGGTTGTATAGTATGTAAGATACTACCCCCCACACATCCTTTATTATTTACAGGCTTTTATTTCAGAGTAGTTCAGTGGTGCTGAACATCAAATACCCTGAAAATTTTCCTAGTATAGCCATGAAAAAATAGAGCCCAGGTTTGAAAAACGTTATACAGAAAGTCATGCTAAAATGCAAATGAATAGCAAGCACCAATATTTTCACTTTTCTGATCATGGAGTGATTGAATTTCAAGAAGTATGGAGATTTTAAAAAGCTGCATAAAAATAAGTGCATGCTTGGAAACAAAGAGCAGTGTTGAATACTGTAACTGTAAATTTTTTGTGCTATGTAAGGCTCTCATAGTGAGAAATATGTAAAGGACTACGTAAAACATTCAAAACAGAAAAAATGTGGTTTGGAGATTCTTCATACTGAACAGTGCATTTACACAATCTACAAGATAATGTGTCTTTATAGCTATCACTATTCTGTTGCATTTTCTGGTGATAGTTATAATACACTGTTTAAAAAAAAGAAGCAGCAAACTGTTAAATATTTAAGCATTTCAGCAAATGTTTTATTTAATATTTTTTAAATTATATATTGTAGAAATGTGTGCTTTCTAGGCTTCTACATGTAAAGCCACATGCACTATTTTTAGTTTAAGCACTTTGGGAAGATGATTTGAGTTATTAATTAGAGCTAAAAATTGTTTATGATCAAATTACATATTCATGTCATTGTCAAATAATGAGAGCTATAGCTAATAGCTTAAATTGCCTTGCAGATTTTGCACCTGTATTAGGATGATAATAAACCTACTTGCAGTAAAAACAGTCTATTTGTCTTTCTGATTTTTTTTGTTTTGTTTTGTTTTTCTTAAATTCATGCTGCCTTTCATGGTGAAGGTAAATGGAAACCTAGGGTAAAATCCTTGTATACTGAAAATAAATTAGTTTTGCTGTTGACTTAAATAGGGCCAGGATTTGAACTAGAGTCTTTTAAGGGCTCCTCGAAGTGTCATCTCTTTTCCCTCACAGCATGAATATGCCTCAAAACACTGCATATAAAAATCAACTTTTTTTTAGAAGAAAATACTTAAGTTTCATTGATGTGGAAATCATGTTATGGAGCATGCCTCATACAAACAGTTGGTGACTAAACCAACATCCCCGTAAGGCATGCACACCTAATTTCCTTTCCTGCCAAAATGTTGTTAAACTAGATTTAGAAAAAATACCTACTTGGTATGAGTGATAGTATAGAATGAATTCAGGTTTTGATAAATTGCTTATTTCTGGCCTTCATAATGTAGCAGGCTTTGAATATAACAGGTGTGTCAATGTTTAGTGGACCAAAATCCTCACTGAGACTTTTTTAATACTTTAAAAACTGGCTTCACAGAGATTAGCCATTTATTTATCTGCAGAAAAGAGAGATGATTGTGTCACTGGACTAGAACTCAGGAGATCTGGGTTCAATTTCCAGCTCTGTCACAGACTTTATCTGTGTCCTGGGGCAAGCCACTTAATCTCTGTGTCTCTGTTTCCATTTCTGAAAAATGAAGACAAGTGGTTCCCTGCATCACAGGGATGTTAAGGCTATATCCATTTATATTCGCAAGGTGCTCCGCTAATATGAAATCATAGAATCATAGAATATCAGGGTTGGAAGGGACCTCAGGAAGTCATCTAGGCCAACCCCCTGCTCAAAGCAGGACCAATCCCCAACTAAATCATCCCAGCCAGGGCTTTGTCAAGCCTGACCTTTAAAACCTCTAAGGAAGGAGATTCCACCACCTCCCTAGGTAACCCATTTCAGTGCTTCACCACCCTCCTAGTGAAATAGTGTTTCCTAATATCCAACCTAGACCTCCCACACTGCAACCTGAGGCCATTACTCCTTGTTCTGTCATCTGCCACCACTGAGAACAGTCTAGATCCATCCTCTTTGAAACCCCCTTTCACGTAGAAATAAGGACCTTAATAAGAGAATTCACCGAGCATGTCTCTGTTGTTACTATTTGTATTACAGTTACACCAACGAGCCTCAGTCATGGACCAAGACCTCATTGTGTGAGGTGCTGTACAAACACAGAACAAAAAGACCTTACAGAATCTTTTTGTAGCAAGAAATGTGTTTAGTAAATTCAACCTGTTATTTATTTTTTCTTGCCATAAATTGTTTGTAAACTGACTGTGGTGATCATAATTGGATATTCAAAATTATCTGTATTTCATAAGGACAAATTAGAGCTGATGGGTTGCTCACAAATAGTGTTCATTTGAAGTTCTTTATTTCCGTACACTGTGTGAATGTTGGTCACTTTAGTCCCATGGTATTTTTTCCATTCTGGGTGAGTGTAACTGCAATAAAAGGGAGAGGTGACCAAAGGAATAGGCATTTGGTTCTTTCAGAGAGATCGTGGGAGCAGTTTGCGGCATTAGAAGGAGCCAGGATAATAAAATAAGGACATTTGATTTTAATCTTTCTCTTTGGCCTGGTCTACACTAAGGGTGGGGGGTGGGTCGAACTAAGGTACGCAAGTTCAGCTACGCAAATAGCGTAGCTAAACTCGAACTACCTTAGTTCGAAGTACTCACCCGTCCAGATGCCGCGGGATCGATGTCCGCCGCTCCCCCGTCGACTCCGCCACCGCCGTTCGTGGTGGTGGAGTTCCGGAGTCGATGGGAGCGCATTCGGAGTTCGATATATCGCGTCTAGATTAGACACGATATATCGAACTCCAAGAAGTCAAACGCTAGCCGCCGACCCGGACGGTAAGTATAGACGTACCCTTTGTGTCACTTGAGTTAGGACTTGCCAGAAACAGCAATGTTTTTCGATCAGCAATATAATATCGTAGGATGGGACAGATTTCATTTCCTATCACTGTGTATGTGTAATATACTAGAAGATTGTATAGGTCTCTTGTCATCCATTCACAATGGCCACTGACAAATACCAATTGGATGTGTGTATCCATAATTAGAAAGAATGCAATTGGGTCCTTGAAGTGATCTCTGTATCAGACCCCTGGCCAGGGATTTGGAGAAGAGAGCCATAATTAAGTCCCTTTTGTATTAAGGAATGTTTTATTTGTAACTGCTTTTTACTTGCTTATCAGTAGTATTTATGATTTACTCATCAGCTGCAGATGCAGGGAACAAGATGGAGCAATGGGCAGTATTCAGGGCTCTACCATTTTTGCTGCTCCAAGCAAAAAAAACAAACCAAAAAAAAAGCTGCTCAGACTGTACCACCCCAAGAATGGACAGAATGCCGCCCCTTAGCATGTGCCACCCCAAGCATGTGCTTCCTCCGCTGGTGCCTGGAACGGCCCTGGCAGTATTGCCAGCTCTTGTGTTATGGCAAGTCTTGTGATAGTTGGTGTTTTCCTTAAAGACCCATGTCTTGGAGTCACCTTTCTCGAGGGTTGGTTTTAGGATTTATAACAACTAGGGGAAGGAATTTAAACGTTGTATGTTTAACTGAGGTATGTAATTTCATTGCTCTATGGCAGTTGACAAGTACAGGGAAGAGACTGAAAGGAACCAGCTTCAAAGAAAATATGAGCAGAAGACCTGGAATATAGTTGATGAACCCTGTTATGCTGTATGGAGAAAGGTTGACCTTTGCAGACTCTGATAATCCTCATAAACACCCTCATTCTTCCTTGATTCAGAGGTGAGCCAAATACTTAGGGTTGGACTGAAGGGAAACAACCCTGAATATTGGTCATACGGTGTTGTAATCGGTTGAGCTGGGGCTCGACCCTCCCCTCAGCAGGAGGGGAGCCACACCGACTCACTCCTCGTCCCCTGTTGAACCGGCTGAACGACAGTAAACAGGGTTAGAAGGTTCAGGCCCTCTGGTGCAGGGCTGAGCCGCAATACAATACAATCAGCTCAGGCCCTCTGGTGCAGGGCTGGGCGGTAAACAGTACAATAGGCTCAGGCCCTTGGTGGCAGGGGCCGAGCAGTAAACAGTACAATAGGCTCAGGCCCTTGGTGGCAGGGGCCGAGCAGTAAACAGTACAATAGGCTCAGGCCCTTGGTTGCAGGGGCCGAGCAGTAAACAGTACAGTGATCTCAGGCCCTTTGGAGCAGGGCTGAGCAGTAAACAGCACAATAGGCTCAGGCCCTTGGTTGCAGGGGCTGAGCAGCAATCAGTACAGTGAGCTCAGGCCCTTTGGAGCAGGGCTGAGCAGTAAACTAACAGTAGGCATATAGGCCCAGGTCCTTACACCTGGGTGAGGGGGAAAACTGCCACCCGTGAGTGGGGTGGCAGGGGAGACACAGGCCCGCCCACTCCACTGTGTCCCAGCCCGGGGCCCTAACAGTGGCTATCACTGCCGCTGGTCAGTGGGATCCTGACCGCAACACACTGACATCGGGACCTCTGCATCTGTAGCCTGACAGGGGTCGGCTACCCCCGGGCTACTTTCCATTTCCCCCTCAGGGCCTACCTCATCGGTTGCACCGGATCCAGGCCAGTCAAGCTGCATAGGCTCCTCGGGACCAGGGCTTGGTGGCAGGTCCGGTAGCTCTTCCAGGAAGTCCGGCCAGGCGTGCTCAGATGGCTCCTCCGGGTAACAGCAGGGACGGGGAAGCCCCGGCGGCTCCTCTTCGTACCGGGTGCGGGGGAGTTCCAGCGGCTCCTCCGGGTACCAGTCACGGGGAAGCTCCGGTGGCTCTTCGTCGTACCGGGTGCGAGGAAGCTCCGGCCAGTCAGGACAGCTGCCTCGGGCCCTGAAGGGTTCCCAGTCAGGAGCTCCCGCCGGCACATCTGCTCTCGGCGGTGGCTGGGCTCTGACTGAGCTCTGGCTGCTGGCTTTTCTACTTCCTGTCCCGCCCCTTGACTTCCAGAGGGCGGGGACTGGTGGTGGTGGCTCCGCCCACTTGGGTGTCTGGGAGGGAGCTCCCTCTGCTGGGCAGGAGGGGAGCCACACCGACTCACCACAGGCGTGAAGTCATTTATCACCACAGTGGATCTAAGTAAATGTCTGTGGGGTTTTGGGAGGGTTGGTTTAATGCCCTATCCACCCAATTAAAGATCAAAGTTAATCAAGTTGCAGCCTGTAGCTGTAAATGCATCTCTGTGTTTTATTCTTCATGCCCCCTGATGAAATGATGGTAATTCTGAACCATTGTTTCTTTTGAAAAATATGCCATTTAGGACTTCAGTGGCTACTGTTTAAATGTTATTCATGTCTCTCTTAATATATATTTATTTGGGGGCCTGGATGAGCTGTCTATCGCTGATTTAAAACTGGTATAATTATTCCAGGGATTCCTAAAACCAAATGTACTGGCATAAATTATGGAGATTAACTGCAAACTTTACTCCAATGGGATTAAAAGACTATTTATGTACTGAAAGTTTATGTTTGACACATATTACAGAGTCAGATTTTACCTTATGAAAGTTAAGTGTCCCAGACAAAAGCTCCTGGGAGTTTCATTCTGACTAAATTTATGAGTGAGGAAACTCGAAAGTTCATTTCTACAACATAAAATGAGGCATAGCCTGGTACTTTTAAGGTTCTTGAGAAGAAGTGTATGATTTGTATTTAGATACCTCTTTTCATTTGGAAGGATCGCAAAGCACTGTACAAACTATATATACAGGAATCACTTCACCCATCACTGAAATTTAGCAGTTGGTTAAGACTGCACCACAAAATTACATAATAATACAGTACAGGAAGTGAAGAAGAATATATTATTCAGTAGGAGGAATTTAGGTAGACAAAATGTAATTAATTCATTTTGGAATTTAGCCAGGATACCAGGGTTAACACCTCCAGTCTAACGAAGGGTACCAGGGGACCTTTAACAACCACAAGTACTCAGACTTTGGATATATGTCTCGTCTGAAAGACAGGTTCTAAGAAACTCTCTAATGTGACATTTTTTTATAGCAAAGTGCTTTTTTACAGAAAATATTTAATTGTAAGCAGTTCTTCACTTCAGCAGAAGGGAATCTACCTGTCAAAATAACCCTTCGTCTTCATCTTGGGGATATTGGCAAAATCCAGCAGCCATGGAAGGCCATATATCTTCTTAATGGGAAATAGCTATGTAGCAAGACCGATACTACTCTTCACTTTCTATTTGGTGCAGATGCAGCAAGACAGGGAGACAGGGATTTCTTTTCACCATTTCCCTCCATGAGATTGTGCCAATGTCCTTTATTCCTCTCTTGTGATCTGCAAAGGCACAATCCAATAACCAGCAAACAAGGGGTTAACTCCCGATTGGCTTCCCTTTCCCCTTCTAGAGGTATCCAGGGGAAAATAATGAAGAGCAGCTGGAGAGTGCAGGTCAATCAGATTTCCCAACAGGAAAGAACAAGGAACTCTGAGTGGCTGCCAGTGAGAAAGGCCACCAGCTGTCTTGGCATAAGGAAGACTCTTTCCATCCATCTGTCCATCCACACAGAGTGTCAGGGCTGTGGTGGTAGCCAAGACTTTGGTTTCTCTGTTTTGTTTTCAATCAATATGTCATGTTTTGATTGGTTACTTAGAATTGTAAGACTGCAAGGGACCTCAGGAGGTCATCTAGTCCAGTCTCCTGTACTCATGGCAGAACTAAATTAGATCATCCCTGACAGATGTTTGTCCAACCTGCTCTTAAAAATCTCCAATGATGGATATTCCATAACCTCCTTAGGCAATTTATTCCAGTGCTTAACCATCCTGACAGGTAGGTTGGACATTAGGAAAAACGTCCTAAACCACCCTTGTTGCAATTTAAGCCCATTGCTTCTTATCCTATCCTCAGAGGTTAAGGAAAATAATTTTTCTCCCTCCTCCTTGTAACAACCATTTATGTACTTCAAAACTGTTATCATATACCCTCTCAGGCGTCTCTTCTCCAGACTAAACAACCCCAGTTTTTTCAACCTTCTCTCATAGGACATGTTTTCTAGACCTTTAATTATTTTTGTTGCTCTTTGACTTTCTTCAGTTTGTACACATCTTTCCATAAATCTGGTGCCCAGAACTGGACACAGTACTCCAACTCAGACTAATCAGCATGGCATAGAGAGGAATTACTACTTGTGTTTTGTTTACAACACTCCTGCTAATATATTCCAGAATGATTTTTTTCCTTTTTTTCCCCAAGTGTTACACTGTTGACTAATATTTAGCTTGTGATCTACTGTGACCCTACCTCCCTTTCTGCAGTACTCCTGCCTATGCAGTAATTTCCTATTTTATATGTGTGCAAGTGATTGTTCCTTCCAAAGTGGAGTACTTATTGAATTGCATCCCATTTACTTCAGATCATTTCTCCAATTTGTCCAGATCATTTTGAATTTTAAACCTAACCTCCAAAGTACTTGCAACCCCTCCCAGCTTGGTATCATTAGCAAACTTTATAAGTGTACTCTCATGCCATTATCTAAGTCATTGATGAAGATATTGAACAGAACCAAACCCAGAACTGATCCCTGCAGGACTCTCTCAATATGCCCTTTCAGCTTGACTGTGAACCACTGATAACTACCCTCTGAGAAGAGTTTTCCAACCAGTTATGCACCCACCTTATAGTAGCTCCATCTAGGCTCTATTTCCCTAGTTTGTTTATGGGAAGGTCATGCAAGACAGTATCAAAAGCCTTACTAAAGTCAAGATATACCACATCTAGCACTTTCCCCCATCCACAAGGCTTGTTATTTTGTCAAAGAAAGCTATTACTTTGGTTTGATACAATTTGCTCTTGACAGATCCATACTGATTGTTGCTTATCACCCTATTATCTTGTAAGTGTTTACAAATTGATTGCTTAATTATTTTCTCCATTATCTTTCTGGGTACTGAAGTTAAACTGACTGGTCTATAATTCCCTGGCATTTTTTTATTTCCTTTTTTATAGATTGGCATTATATTTGCCCTTTTCCTCTGGAATCTCTCCCATCTTCCATGACTTTTCAAAGATAATCACTAATAACTCAGATATTGCCTAGTTTCCACTCTTGGGTAAGCCATGCTTCCTATCTTTCCTACTCATTGGGCTAGTTTGCTTTTGTGCCCTTAATAATGCCTCTTTGAAGTCCAGTCCATGAAAACTTACTTATTGTAAAGTTGTTTTCTGAAAACCCTGAGGAATAAAAAAACCTCAAGGACAAATACAGCTGGCCTGCAAAATTATTTTGGGGTATTTTTATTTGCTTGTTTTTGCTTTGCTTTTCTAACTGGTGAATCACTCTGACAACCCATAACTCCTTTCTTCTGGTCCATTAGAGCAGAGAAGACAACAGATATGATAATCCTCTTGATTGAAATGTTGTACACTTTGGTGGTGGGTGTTAAATGCTGCATTTCAAGGGGATTAGCACAGTGAAACTTCACTGAAAGAGTGAATGTTCTATATGTGCATGGAAAGAATTCAGGGCTTCATTTGATCTACTGCACTCTCAGTGTAGTGTCACTGTAAAAGCTCAATGAACAATAGTTGTATTGGTTTAATCAATATCTGTTTTTAAACCAATTTTATTATTCTAGTGCAAACCCTTCTGTGTGCACCATTAATTCAGTTTACCACTGGCTTACACTGCCTTGTCTGAACTTTGGTGTGTAGATAAGAGCAAACTGAGTTTACTATATAAAGATTTATCATATGGTATATATGGGAGAGAGGAAGCTTCAAGTAGTTTCAATGGACTATTTCCTCCAGATGAAGATTTGTGCTAATCATCATTACAATCACCATAAGGCAGTAACATATATAAATTCAAGTAAATGGAAAGGGTATATTATTGTAGGGGAGAAATCACTGCTCAGAAGATTTCAGTGTTTGAACCAACCCCAGTCACTTATTCATTTTAATCATTTCAATGCCATTAGTCCAGTTCATGAAAACTTGCTTACAAAATCTTTGAGTAAGAAAGAAAACTAAGGGAGCATCTTGTGTTTACTGTCCAAATTTATTGCAGTGAAAATGGTGATCACTTTTTCTAATACTTTAGGCATTCTACCTCTTTATTTACTTTATTGAATGCAATGTGATTAAAAGGTTATGCTTGAAATTATAAATGAAAATTGATGATCAGTGTGGTTTATTTACTTAAGTTTATTCTCTCCCCACCCCCATCTTGCCAGTTTATGATCTAAGTAATGCAGTTGCCTAGCTCTCCTGCAACCCACATAGGAATAAAAAGGTAAATATCTTACTGTAATACTTTATCTAATCAATACATGATTTAAAGAACAATGTGGAAAGAGGAAAGTGCAGTTCTTGTCTTGTTTTTGACATATAGCACTCAACTAACCAGAAAGCTACTGGAAAAAAATAATTTATGGGCAATTTATATTTTATTTATTTTCCCCACCTTTTTTCATTTATAAATGAAATCGCTAATGCCCAACCAGGAGACCAAATTGAAATAAATACAAACAAAACCCCATATCCATGACTAAATATCCCTGAGTGTTGGACAGCTCCATGAATCTGAGACTCTAAATTAATGAGGTTTGTTAGGATTTCCTTTTCCCTCCTCACCAAGACAGTTACCCTCTATAGAAATACTGTCCATTCATTGCTCTGCAAGAGATGGGCTACTTTATTTTTAAGATGGTTGAGAGACTTTCATTTAACACAATTGTACATAGTTTGAAATACAATTGTACATAATTTGTAAAAGAATGGCCAATGGGCTGATGTCATTGAATAGGTTGTGCTTGCTTACACTGGCAGAGAATATGGCCTTATAGTAATTATTTTGATAGCTAGACCCAGCCTGGTTTCATTAAATTTCAGTAATTAGTCACAATACTGCATCCGTTTTTTGTTGTTTTTTTTTGCGGGGAAGGGGGAGCTTATATGATTATCCATTATGTCCCATTTTGTAGTTGCTGCCTTTCTTTCTTTAGCGATATGTCATTATGGACAAAGAAATGCAGCCAGTTGCATGAAACCTGTTGATGTCTGGTGCAGCCTAGGAGAGAAGGGCTTAGAATGATAACTTGGTCAGCCCACATGCAGAATGATTGTTGAAATGTATAAAAGATGCCTTCCTCTAACAAGTCCTTTTTAAAAAAAAAATATTTCTGGTGGCCCTCAGAATATAGCGCTCCAAACAGTTCCTATAACTGAATGTAAGAGAAATCTCTGATTATTATCATCTCCATCTGTAATGCAGAAAAGTATAATTATCAAAGGCAGAATTCACAAAACGCTGAAGTTTAGAATATGTTTTGCCTTGACTGTAAATGCACAGCTAAAATGGTAGGTAACACATTTAAAATATATATAAAGCTATAAGGGGAGAATCCTAACAAATGACAATAGTTTTACTCATGCACATGTCATTTTTCATTATTTGAAAAGAGAAGACAAAATGATGACTAATTAGATAAGGAATTTAACACTATAATATTGTCATACCTTTATTTAGCCATCACATGTAAAGCCATTAAAAAGTACATTTACAACACTTGGCTTAGAATAGATTACCTCATGGCTTTGTTGCAGCTATGCAGTACAAAATGTATTTATGATAGCAGAAGATAAAACGACTCATCCTCTGCTGATTTAGGCTATAACATTTAAAAGCTGCCGTGTTTGGAAGAACTGCCTACATCTTAGCTATAATTGTTAATCATTTGTTGAAATGCTAGAAATCTTCTTGACATATGCAAAAATAAGAAGAGTAAAACATTTGCAGATTAATACTGCAATAATAAAAAACCCTCTAAATATTGTTAGAGGTCTGATTTGATATTTAATATCAACAAATCTACTTTGCATGGGATGTAAGGATTTAGGACCTTAGTCAAAAAATAATGCATGTGGTGATAAAAATGCACAGTATTGCAAAGTCCTTTGCAGTTCAATTCATGAATACATTTCCATGTAGATGAAATATTATGTGACTTTGCACTCACAGATTAGTGCTCCTAAAAGTGCCGTAATTTTTTTTTTTTTTTTTACGAAGGATGATATCCTATAGACAACTCTAGGTCTTAATCACCAATTTCAAAAAAGCCCCAGAGTATCCAGTATATTATTATTCAATCTCTTCTTTAAGAAGCTCTCTACTAGGTGACAATTCTTGCGTATTTCTTAATTGGTTGCATAAGACAGGTTTCTCAGTAACTCAGGTTTTATTGGTTGTTTTTTTTTCAGATTACTTAAGAAAGTAGTCTTAATGAGTCATGCTCGGTGGTGGTGGTGCTGGAGGCTTAGAGTAACCCAACTTAAAATCTCCTACCTAGTCCACCTATTTTTTTTTTACAGACCAATATTTCCTTCATCTCAGTAGGGTTGCCAGTTTTGAGTGGGCATATTCCTGGAGGTTTCATCACATGATATAACCTTTAATTCAAGATTAATCTTTTAATTCCTGGACAGTCCAGGACAATCCTGGAGGCTTGGCAACTCTACAGGAAGGAAAGCTCAGGAAGCTACTTTCTTGCTTTTCCTAAGGAAAGTGTAGTGTTCTCTCTCCAGGGGCTAGGTAAAACCTTGCTGCTCCAAGAAAACAGGAACAGCTCAGAGTGGTTCTACTCTGCATAGCAGCTATATAAAAAGAAATGCACTAAGTCAACAGATCTGCTCCCTTTGTGCAAATAGAGAGACCTCTGTAGACTTTTCCGACAAAAATGAGTTTGTATTTCTTTTTACTGCCTTTGTATTTCAAAGGCAACATAAATGTGAACGAATGAACATGACTCTCTCTAGTATTTCTTGCATCTCATCAAGAGATTTATTTACTAAATTACACTTGTGCAAACCTTTTAAGGCAATTCAAAGATGTCACTGAAGACATAATCTGAAGATATTGGGAGTCAGACATTGCAATGGTGGACATGATTTGTCCCTCAAAACCATTGTTACCAGCGATGATAGTGAAGGAGAGCCCAGGCAGACCTTCAGATCGAAGGTTGAATTTTCATGGGAGGCTCTTTTTTTTTTTTAACTTGCAAACTGATAGCTTCTAATCTAGAAATAATTGAGACCAGGGGCGGCTCTAGATATGTCGCCGCCCCGAGCAGGGCGGCATGCCGTGGGAAGCGCTCTGCTGGTCGCTGGTCCCGCGGCTCCGGTGGACCTCCCTCAGGCATGCCTGCGGAGGGTGCGCTGGTCCCGCATGGCCACAGCGGACCCTCCGCAGGCACACCTGCGGGAAGTCCACCAGAGCCACGGGACCAGCGCACCCTCCACAGGCATGCCTGCGGGAGGTCCACCGGAGCCGCCTGCCGCCCTCCCGGTGACCGGCAGAGTGCCCCCCCATGGCATGCCACCCCAAGCACGCGCTTGGCGTGCTGGGGTCTGGAGCCGCCCCTGATTGAGACAATACAAATGGAACCTTGCTTTGCTATTTTAGTGTCCCTTTTCACAGTAGAACGACACTTCAAGACCTGTACTTGCAGTAGATTTCTCCACTTTTCAGATGCTACTAACTACTCCGCTAGCCTCACTGGATTCATTTATTATGATTGAAATCCTCCTTGTGTTAGGAATTCTGAGCTGAAACTCCTGAAGCTGCACGTGAGTAGTCCCACTGGGTTAAATTGGACTACTTGTACCCAAAAAAACACTCTTGCCAAAGTCTCTAATTACCTCTTCCTAACAGAGCTCAGAATCAGTACTCCATTCTCATCCTCCTTGATGTATTATTCATCTTCAATTCAATCAACCTTACTATTCTTCCTGAAATCTTTTCCTCCCTTAGCTTCAGTGATTCTGTCCTCTCCTGGATCTCCTCCAACCTCTCTAATTGCTCCTTCAACATGTCCTTTGGAGGATCCTCCTAATCAGCCCTCCAACTTTCTGGTGGGGTTCCACAGTGCTCCGCCCTTGGTCCCTTTCTCTTGTCTCTCTCTGTAACTTATCTCATCTGCAAATACAAATTACACTACTATTTCTATGCCCGACAACTCTGAGCTACCTGCCTCCTTGTGTCTAAACTAAAAACTTGACCTGTCTCTCTGACCTTTCCTTGTGGCTCTCTACAAGGAGGCAGATCTGTAAGGAATAGGACCTGAACATTATTCTAGCCAATAGTTTTGACCATGTTCCCTCTCTTTTTGCATCCCTCCACTGGCTCTCCCTTCTCTACTGCATCAAACATAAACTGCTTGTATTCATCTGAAAGGCTCTTTCCAGTTCTCCACCCTGTCTATAGTCTCCAAGCTGCTATTAAGCTGTTGGTGTTCTTCCCTAATCAACTCTTGGTGTTAGCCTCAGTTACCCATTTTGTAATAAATATTCAAGGCAGCCTCTTTGTACTTTCTCCCGTGCGGCCCTACATATGTGGGAAGCCCTTTCCATAAAGATCCACAAAGCCGCCTCATGCTCCCTTCTCAAAATTGTGTTGCCATGATGCTTACAAAAAACTTCTCAGTGGTTAGGCTGCTGGTGTGTTGAGACCACTGCCTATCATGTGGACCTTTGTTGTCATTGTTTACTTTATTCCCCTACATATCTGTGTCCACCCTTATAGAATCATAGAATATCAGGGTTGGAAGGGACCTCAGGAGGTCATCTAGTCCAACCCCCTGCTCAAAGCAGGACCAATCCCCACTAAATCATCCCAGCCAGGGCTTTGTCAAGCCTGACCTTTAAACACTCTAAGGAAGGAGATTCCACCACCTCCCTAAATAACCCATTCCAGTGTTTCACCATCCTCCTAGTGAAAATGTTTTTCCTAATATCCAACCTAAACATCCCACACTGCAACTTGAGACCTTTACTCCTTATTCTGTCATCAGCTACCACTGAGAACAGTCTACATCCATCCTCTTTGGAACCCCCTTTCAGTTGAAAGCAGCTATCAAATCCCCCCTCATTCTTTTCTTCTGCAGACTAAACAATCCCAGTTCCCTCAGCCTCTCCTCATAAGTCATTGGGGGCGCCTCATAAGTCAGCCCCCAATCATTTTGGTTGCCCTCTGCTGGACTCTTTCCATTTTCCACATCCTTCTTGTAGTTTGGGGCCCAAAACTGGACACAGTACTCCAGATGAGACCTCACCAATGCCGAGTAGAGGGGAATGATCATGTCCCTCGATCTGCTGGCAGTGCTCTTACTTATAAAGCCCATAATGCCGTTAGCCTTCTTAGCAAGATTGACTGATATCCAGCTTCTCGTCCACTGTAACCCCCAGGTACTTTTCTGCAGAACTGCTGCCTAGCCATTCGGTCCCTAGTCTGTAGCAGTGCATGGGATTCTTCTGTCCTAACTGCAGAACTCTGCATTTGTCCTTTTTGAACCTCATCAGATTATTTTTGGCCCAATCCTCTAATTTGTCTAGGTCCTCTGTATCCTATCCCTACCCTCCAGTGTATCTACCACACCTCCCAGTTTAGTGTCATCTGCAAAACTGCTGAGGGTGCAATCCACGCCATCCTTCAGATCATTAATGAAGATATTGACCAAAACCGGTCCCAGGACCGACCCTTGGGGCACTCCGCTTGATACCAGCTGCCAACCAGACATGGAGCCATTGATCACGACCCATTGAGCCCAATGATCTAGCCAGCTTTCTATCCACCTTATAGTCAATTCATCCAGCACATACTTCTTTAACTTGCTGGCAAGAATACTGTGGGAGACCGTATCAAAAGCTTTGCTTATCTCTTGTCATATTATTGGATTGTAAACTCCTTGGAGCAGGGACTGTATTTTTGTTCTGTTTGTTCAGTGCCTAGCACAATGGGGTCCTGGCCCATGACTAGGGCTCCAGAGTGCTAAGTTACACTAACTCCTTATTTAAAGTCATCCTGGTTAATGTTGTTTCCTTGTTACATTGCTGATCAATTAGAGAACATGCTCGTTTAATTGTGCAATGTTCCCTTGTAATGTTGTTTCACAGCCTATGGCTTTGTCCACTGCTTGCAGAAAGAGCAGCCTGTTGGAGCTAGCTGGTGGGGACTTGGAACCAGGGTGGACTGGCAGCCCCCCTATCAGCTCCCTGTTTCCCTAAGCTCCCTGTGTGGCAGCCGCCCAGCAGGCTTTCAATTGCTAGCAGTTCAGCTGTCCCTCCTGCCACTGCCGTGTGCTGCTCCTGCCCTCTGCCTTGGACCTGCTCTCCAGCGCCTCCTTCTTGCTGTGCAAGGGGGTGGGGAAGAAGGGGGCTAATGTCAGGGTGTTCCTCTCCTCTCTACTCCTGTACCCCATCTCCACAAAGTGAGGGGGACAGGGGGACACAACAGGGCTCAGGATGGAGGGAGCTTGCTGGCAGCAGCTGCTGTCTCAACTTGCTAATCTACTTAAAAAGGCAATGTACTTAGAGAGGGCTCAACGTACTTAAAGGGGCAATGCACATCTCTCTCACACACACACTGTGTGTCTTGGTCTCTGTCTGCGATGCTCTCTCACCTCCCTCCATTCCTGCTGCCTTGTAGAGTGTGAAGCTACATTAACAATAGTGTGTTAACCCTTGAGGGCTCAGCTGAGTGCTAGTTCATCATTTAGCAGTAAGGCATTCACTGGGAAATATCCCACCCTCTGACTTCACCACCTCAACCAAGCTTTGCAATCATCATTGCTGTGTACTGTATTAAATTGTTTGTTTAAAACTTATACTGTGTATATGTGTGTGTATACATATATAAAATATAGTCTTTTGTCTGGCAAAAAAAATTCCCCTGGAATCTAACCCCCCCTATTTACATTAATTCTTATGGGGAAATTGAATTCACTTAGCATCATTTCACTTAAAATAGCATTTTTCAGGAACATAACTACAACGAGGAGTGAGGAGTTACTGTACTACTACTAGTGCTACTACTATTACTACTACTACTTAATAATAATAATAATAATAATACAAAATTATTCACTTGAGAGTTTGAGGGAATGGCCTTAATTTTTCACCTTTCACGCATTTTTTTTTTCATGGAAGGCGCTGATTTGGCCACATTAGTTTTGGAATTATCAGATGTTAATGAAATAAAAAGGAAGATTATATCTCAATCACTTATTTCATATTAACATAATCTTTATTTGGAAATCTCAGAAGCCAGTATGGTTTTCAGTAGAAAATGTTGAACCTCAGGATAAAATATTAGATTACTAGAGATTTAAACATGCTAATTAGTCTTTTTTTTCATTTATAGACTTTATATGTCAGCATGTCAAAATAAGTTTAAAGTGAGGATAGATTCAATAGTTATGAAAAACTTATATAAATATTTATATTTATTTAGTGTGATTGCAGGGAAGTATTGAAAGAAGAAATAAAATAAGAGTAATCACAGGAAGCTGTCATCTTGACAATTTTGACATGTAGAGTTGTATTTGACCAAGACCAATGCAGGTTCGAGTGAAATATTTGAGTGAGAGGAAAATCAAGACGTGACAAATTGAAATTTCAAACCACGTGGCCATTTATTAACAAGGGTAAATTGCAACTTGGGCTGGGGAGGAGCGATTTTACCAACCAACAATAGTATCAGAAGAGGAATACACACACAACTCAAATCAAGAGAAAAACAAGTCACCAATCAAAAAATATCACCAGAGCAGCAATATACACAACTTGAAACAGTCCAACAACAAGAAACTAAAGAATCTGTGATTAACCGCTCACTAAAATCCAGAATGGACATGCAAACTGAGTAAACTGTACACGTATTAACCGAATATTGTAAAATACACCAACTAACTACAATGGCAATTAATACAGCAATATGGTTCTCATATACTATGTACACAACCTTGCATCAAATAAGGAAAGGGAAAAAGGGAAAGAAGCTAAACCAACAGAATATTTACAGAAATTAAAATGCACATACCACACTCCAGGCGCAGCTGACCAGCAGTACAGATACCAAGTGCATGACGAATTGGGGGGGGGGAGTAATCCAAAAACGACATGACACGAGCCGGCAAAATCTGGAGGAGACCCTGGATGAAAGGGTGATCAGGCCTTTCAGCTAACACGCGGATACTCCTGCAGTTTTTGGCGCGGGACATAGTTTTATTCGAAGACTCTCACTCGTGTCAGCATCTGATTGGTCCCCAGCTCCTACACCAACTGGGTTCTGAGCTGGTGCCCTCTACGTCAACAGGTACTGCACCTGGCACACTAAGTTTATGCACACAACACGCTGGTATTGTAGCACACGGTACTAATGTGACCTACAATTAACCAGACAGAAGGTTCGAGAATAGGCACCCGGCACTATAATGTTGCACACCACACCTTAGGGTAGCACATGGCACCACGGTGTTGCACACGACACCAATGTGACCTTTTGACCGACAATTGGCCATACAGACACCATGTTTGAGCATAGGGTTGCGACAGTATTGAAAGAAGAAAGTAGCAAGTATTGGAAATTAGAAGGATGTTACAAAATAAGATATATAATTTATTTTAAAATTCTATGTTTTTTTTAACTTTGCAAATAACAGTTGTTAAACCATAAATTTAAATAACCCAGTTTTTAAAAATAATGTTGCATGCACCTTCACTGATTTCCAGGGTTTTCTAATGGGAAAGTCACTTCTTTCAAGACAATTTTGCATCTTCAAGTAGGGCCTCTGCTGGACAGTATCTTTAAAATGACAGATCCCATTGAGGGAGAAAACACTCCTCTGCACTGTATGGAGATAAAACAGCCAAAGGGATTTCTGCTGTGACAATTTCTCCCTTATACTTGTGGTATATTCTTATGTAGATAATTACATATTTAGTTGTCTGACATACAGATTCCTGTATTTTAAGGCTACAAGAATTTTTGTTGTTATCTAGTCTGATATACTGCATATTCCAGGTTTTTTACTTTCACTAAGTAATTCCTGCATCAAGTCTATATCTTCTGGTAGAGCTACAGCATGGCATAGCATATCTTTTGGAAAGACAGAAATTCTTGATTTAAAGATTTCAAAAGCTAGAGAATCCATCATATCCTACATTTATTATTCCAATGGTTAAGTATCTTCACTGAATTCGCACCTTTCTTCTCTTTTGAATTTGTCTAGCTTCAGATTCTAGTCACTGGCTCTTGTTATGCCTTTTTCTGATAGATTGAAAAAACTTCTACTACCAGAAGTCTTCTGCCCATTCTTACAGACCATCATCAACTTCCCCCTTCATATTTTTTTATAAACTAAAAAAATGGATGTTCTTAAGTCTTTCCTCGTATGGCAGGTTTTCTAGATATCACATAATTCATACGATTCTCTTTAGAACCCTTTTCCCATTTTCAACACTAGATATAGAATTCCAGTAACCGTCTCACTAATGTTGTATACAGTGGTATACCACTCTCATTCTGTATTCCCTGCTTATATATTGAAAGGTTGTATTTGCTCTTTTAGCCACCACATTGCACTAAAAGATCCAGTTGATTTGTTCACTATGGACCACAAAATTTTGAGTAGCTGTTTTCCAAAATATAGTTCTCCATCCTATAAATGGAATCTGTGTTCTTGATTCTTAGGTGCAAGACCTTAAATATAGCTGTAATAAAATACATGTTGTTCATGTAAGCCTGGATTACCACATGATCCACATTACTCTGTAGAACTGCCTGGTACTTATCATTATTTACCACTCCATCAATTTTTGTGGCATGTGCAAATTTTTCCAGTAACAATTTTATAATTTAGTTCAGATAAATCACAAAGATATTGGGCCAAGAAAAGACCCCAGCAAGATCCCCCTAGAAACATCTCCATTAGATCACAATTCCTCATACTACAGCTTTTTGAGATCTATCATTTAACCGGGTTTTAATGCAATTTAATATGTACTATGTTCTTTGTTTACTGCTAATTTTATAATAAAAATGTGTGGTCAAATACCTTACTGAAGTCTAAATATATTATATCAGTACAGTTACCTTTGTGAACCAAACTTTTAAGCTAATTAAAGAACGATATCAGGTTTGTTTGACAGAACCTACTTTCCATAAAATTGGCATTAATTTTGCTAGCATCCTTTAATTCTTCACTGATTTGAATCCAATCAGCATTTTCTATTGCTTTGCCTGGGAACGGTCTCAACCTAACTGGCCTATAGTTACCTGTGTTATCCATTTACCTTTTTAAAAATATTGGCACAATGAATAATCACTGGTGATTTCCATTAAGCTACACTTTTTACCATAACTTTAGTTACATATGCAGAGCTAAATGTCCAACCTTGAAAGCCAGTTAGTACCGGGAGGCTGTAAAATGAACTAAATCTATGAGTCTCTAAGGAAGTCTCTGTTCAAGCTGGTTGGGAATTTTTTGACTAAAATGGTTTTCATTAGAAAACGCTGATTTGTCAAAAACAAAACTTTTCAAAGAAACATATCAGTTTAAACAAAATTGTTGTCCAGTTGGTTTCTTAGTTCCAGAATGGAATTTTTGGTAAAAAAAAAAAAAAACACAAGAGAGTGCGAGAGAGTTGGACAGACAGACACCACCACCCGCCCCCACAAGAATAGCCAATAGGCCCATTGGTTAGGGTGCTCACCAGGGGTGTGGGGAGACCCATATTCAAGTCCCCACTTTGCCTGATTCAAAGTGGAGTATCCCACATCCCAGGTGAATGCCCTAACTAACCACCAAGTCATAGAGTCAGTCTCTCTAGCCTGATGAATATTTAATTTCACAAAGTGGAACATCTCCAACAGGGCGAACTGAGAGAGAGACTAGCCTGGTGGTTAGGGCACTCACCTGTCTGATTCTGCACAGGAACTTGAATGTGGTTGCCTACATCCAGCTGAGTGTCCTAGCTGGGCTACTTGCTGTGCCTATCCAAGCTGGGCTATTGGCTATTCTATGGTGGGTCTTTTTTTAAATGAAAGTTTTCTGAAGGTACAGATTTAGTTCTGCATTGGAATGGGGGAAAATGATGAAATCTGAATTTTTGTGAAATGGAATTCTAAGGAATGTAGGACTGGAAGGGACCTCCTGGGACATCCAGTCCAGTTGTCTGCTATTGCAGGCATCTCCATCTTATAATCCCATTCATAAATTCATGAAAATCCATCTTAAAACTAGTTTTATTATTTGCCCCCTCTACTCCTACTGAAATGCTGTTCCAGAACCTCACTCTTAAGACTTCTTCCAATTTCTAGCCTAAGTTTATTCATGGACAGTTAATACCACGTTTATATCTTGTACTCCAGCAGCCCTAGTCCCATGGAGCTCCAGTCACAATTCAAGGCTGCTGTCCCTGTACAACCGTTAAGGGAAAACAGTGTGGCCCCTTGATGATCAAAATACAAAAGGAGCGCTTAAAGACGATAAAGTCATTGCGGAGAAACTAAATGGATTCTTTGCTTCAGTCTTCACGGCTGAGGATGTTAGGGAGATTCCCAAACCTGAGCTGGCTTTTGTAGGTGACAAATCTGAGGAACTGTCACAGATTGAAGTGTCACTAGAGGAGGTTTTGGAATTAATTGATAAACTCAACATTAACAAGTCACCGGGACCAGATGGCATTCACCCAAGAGTTCTGAAAGAACTCAAATGTGAAGTTGCGGAACTATTAACTAAGGTTTGTAACCTGTCCTTTAAATCGGCTTCGGTACCCAATGACTGGAAGTTAGCTAATGTAACGCCAATATTTAAAAAGGGCTCTAGGGGTGATCCCAGCAATTACAGACCGGTAAGTCTAACATCGGTACCGGGCAAATTAGTTGAAACAATAGTAAAGAATAAAATTGTCAGACACATAGAAAAACATAAACTCTTGAGCAATAGTCAACATGGTTTCTGTAAAGGGAAATCGTGTCTTACTAATCTATTAGAATTCTTTGAAGGGGTCAACAAACATGTGGACAAGGGGATCCAGTGGACATAGTGTACTTGGATTTCCAGAAAGCCTTTGACAAGGTCCCTCACCAAAGGCTCTTACGTAAATTAAGCTGTCATGGGATAAAAGGGAAGGTCCTTTCATGGATTGAGAACTAGTTAAAGGACAGGGAACAAAGGGTAGGAATTAATGGTAAATTCTCAGAATGGAGAGGGGTAACTAGTGGTGTTCCCCAAGGGTCAGTCCTCGGACCAATCCTATTCAATTTATTCATAAATGATCTGGAGAAAGGGGTAAACAGTGAGGTGGCCAAGTTTGCAGATGATACTAAACTTCTCAAGATAGTTAAGACCAAAGCAGATTGTGAAGAACTTCAAAAAGATCTCACAAAACTAAGTGATTGGGCAATAAAATGGCAAATGAAATTTAATGTGGATAAATGTAAAGTAATGCACGTTGGAAAAAATAACCCCAACTATACATACAACATGATGGGGGCTAATTTAGCTACAACGAGTCAGGAAAAAGATCTTGGCGTCATCGTGGATAGTTGTCTGAAGATGTCCACGCAGTGTGCAGAGGCAGTCAAAAAAGCAAACAGGATGTTAGGAATCATTAAAAAGGGGATAGAGAATAAGACTGAGAATATATTATTGCCCTTATATAAATCCATGGTACGCCCACATCTCGAATACTGTGTACAGATGTGGTCTCCTCACCTCAAAAAAGATATTCTAGCACTAGAAAAGGTTCAGAAAAGGGCAACTAAAATGATTAGGGGTTTAGAGAGGGTCCCATACGAAGAAAGATTAAAGAGGCTAGGACTCTTCAGCTTGGAAAAGAGAAGACTAAGGGGGGACATGATAGAGGTATATAAAATCATGAGTGATGTTGAGGAAGTGGATAAGGAAAAGTTATTTACTTATTCCCATAATACAAGAACTAGAGGTCACCAAATGAAATTAATAGGCAGCAGGTTTAAAACAAATAAAAGGAAGTTCTTCTTCACGCAGCGCACAGTCAACTTGTGGAACTCCTTACCTGAGGAGGTTGTGAAGGCTAGGACTATAACAATGTTTAAAAGGGGACTGTATAAATTCATGGTGGCTAAGTCCATAAATGGCTATTAGCCAGAATGGGTAAGAATGGTGTCCCTAGCCTCTGTTCGTCAGAGGATGGAGATGGATGGCAGGAGAGAGATCACTTGATCGTTGCCTGTTAGATTCACTCCCTCTGGGGCACCTGGCATTGGCCACTGTCGGTAGACAGATACTGGGCTAGATGGACCTTTGGTCTGACCCGGTACGGCCTTTCTTATGTTCTTAGTGTGCAAATTGTGCCCTGTTGTGTCAGGGAGGAGGAATGGAATCCATGTTGTATAGCATTTGTATTGGTGCATAGATGGTTTGTGGACATATAATGAGGGACTTTATTAACAGGTATGTACATGTACAAGGTGGCATATTAAAGGCTGATGTTGGAGCTTTAACCTTAAGGCTACATCTACACGTGGAGGTAGGATTGTGACTCCCAGGTCTCAGTGAGCTAATGCACTAAAAATAGAGCTGTAGCCATGGCAGCATGGGCAGTGGCAAGTGGTGGTGGTGGCACAAGCTAGCTCCCCTTAGTACAAAACCACCTGGGTCCAGAGGTCCATACTCAGGCAAGTAGCTCATGCTGCCGCTCACCGCTGCCCATGCTTTCACAGCTACACTACATTTTTAGTGCACTAGCTCTTTCAGAGCTAGCCCAAGTATGTCTACATGAGCTGGGAATTACACCCCTAGCTCCAAGAGTGGACATAGCCTCAGCCTCCTGACTGTCGTTGGACAGTTACATTTTCTGGGCCAGATCCTCAGCTGGAGTTACTCAATATAACCTTATTGAATTCAGTGGCACTTCACTGATTTATACCTCCTGAGAATCTGGCTTTCAGTTTCAAAATTGCATTAACATAGTATTGTGCTTTTAATATAATGAAAGATTTAATAATTATATGGCATTACCCACAACATTTCGGAAGTCTTTAAAGGTAAGTGTTCTCTATTCATCTGGAGTGTTTCCACTTTGTGACAGCTGAATGCATCAAGAGGTGCCCTGTATAATCTCACTGATGGTAAAACACAGAAAAGCAAGTACAATCAGAACAAAAGTGCTTCAGAAATCATGTCTAATGTTTTCATGCCTGCTATTGCCCACTCAGTGGCACACCTTCAGGAAACAAAGCTTAATTTCTCCAATTTGCAAATCCAGCCTTCTCTTGTGCAATAAGTGTGGCAGGCAAAACTACAGGGATTAACTATGGTTCTTATTGTTGTTACTCCAGCCAGTATGAAATGGAAATATCTTGATAAAATTCCAGATGTACTTAGATGCCATCTCAATCTCAACAACAAACTGAAGGAAAAAGTGTTCTTGCAAAGTGGTGGCAGGAATATTAAACTGATGTTTTAATTGTGAAGTGTCACTGAAGTTCACTGAAGAGTGTAGTGCCCTCTGCAGACATGGACTGATAGTATTGTACAGGAACTCTGATTTCCATGCTGAAAGGATGAGGTGGAAACAGAATCTACATTTATAACAAGTAAACACAAAATAATTGTATAGGGACGGGGTAAACAGATTTTTGCGTGTGTTAAGTGTGATCTGAACTGTAAATAAATTCTGGTTTGCTAGCTGCAGATACAAAAGGAAGGAATAACCCATTCTTCTTTGTGAGCTGATCTGAGATTCTTCCACCTCAGCCTACAAAATTATTTTTTATTCTTGTGTAAAGATAGAAGGGGATATATGAAATATTGCCCATACTACTTATATTTTTCTCCCTCTCAACACACTTTACCTTCTCTTTCTCTTCACTGTA
Organism: Mauremys reevesii; assembly: GCF_016161935.1. Taxonomy (NCBI): domain Eukaryota; kingdom Metazoa; phylum Chordata; order Testudines; family Geoemydidae; genus Mauremys; species Mauremys reevesii. The sequence continues at coordinate 116,743,894 of NC_052625.1, read as the reverse complement.
TTTATTATCACCATTCTGTAGTTCTTAGCAACCTCTCTATTGTGCATCTTTCTCCTTTTCCCCCACTCAATATTTAGCTGTGACTGTATTCACTAGGGAGATGTTCAAAGGATGTTTTGTTTCTCTCATATCCCCTCAAGTGTATATATGGATAAAAATGTGATGGTGGTACTTAAATAATGCTTAAATTGGCCTTATGTGTCACTGTAGGTCTCTGTGTCGCACACTAGCTATACTGTGAACAAAAGCAAACCAATGACCATGCTACAGTTCTGGCCTGGGGGGAAGGCATATCTTTCAGTAAAATGTTAAAATTAAATTACGTGGCTTTTGCAAGAAAACAGAAGTCTGGTATGTGGCACCTGCAGTAACTGCTTGTGCATGCACATATTGATTCATAAAGTTTTGTTTTTTATCTTTTGAAAAAGAACCAGTTGAGACTTCTTTGTTGGCATTTGGACTTGTGTAAAAACAATATGGTAATATCTTAGATTTTCATATAGCACCCTTTACACCACAGGATATTTTACAAAGCTTCTTTGGTCTTGAGTCTCCTGAGATCATTTCAGGAAATTTTCAGTGGGTATTTGCTTCAGAAAATAAGAGGAGAGTTTTGTTTTTTCCCTTGGGCTGTTTCTTCTTCCAGATTTGATGAAATCAGGATGCAAAAAAACAAATGCCTCTTTTGAACAAAGAAAAGTATTTGTGGTTGGTTCCACTTTCTGGCAAAGGTGGAGGATGTTTTTTATGTCATGGGAATTGGTTTGTATATCCCTTACAACAAGGGAATGTTTAGTCCAAGAATACTGCTTTTGTTTAATAAATGCAATTTCTAGTCATTTCTCTCCCCACAAATGTCCAGAAATCATCTGGTCCTGGGCTTTGAGTATTTTGAAATCCGATTTAGACTGATAAATTTTCAAAGTTACGATATATTGCATAACTTGGCACAAATTGTACAGGATGGGTTGGTTACTACCTTCAAATATTTGGTAATTTGTGCTAATCAATCCAAGTGCCACAGCAGCTACCTCTGGATGCAAAAGGTTTGTTAGCCTAGTAGTAATCAACATACTGTGCAACATACAGAAGAAGTTTTGGCTAAATAATTATGAAATGCCTAAGTCACTGATTCTCAACTTTTTAAAATAAGAATTATCAACAATGTCATTTATTGTGTTTGACCTCTAGTAGCCTATCACTAGATAGATGCTAATCAATTAGTAGAGTTCCCCTGTTAAGTGGGTCTCAGCTGGAAGGAATTGATTATGAGGTCCTGATCCTATCCTTCTTCACCAGTTGCTGCCAGTTTTCTTGTGGACAGAAACTGGAATGGACTCTTGGAAGTAGCTGAGTCCTATCTAGTGTCTGGCCTTGGTGAGTGTGTGATCTGCACATTAATGCAGCAGAGACCCAAATTGACAGTTGCATGTTCAAAGGTCACTTCTTTATTAGGTGAGTCAAAGATAGTCTCCTCTTGGTGAAGACAATAGGAACAGTATGAGCTCCTCTCATCTGGAAGTCCCTGTTCTGTACTTAATATAAATTTTCACTGTAAGTGCCATTAAGAACTGGCTGTGTAAGTGCTGTGTGTCTGAGTGATCCAAAGATGCCCCGGCCCTTATTTTTAAGGTAGTATTTAACTATCAAAGTTAGGAGGATAAAGTTTAATAGCAAACAACCTCTAAACAGAGACATATGATCAGATGATGATGATCATTTTTGTTGTGGTTTTATATTGCCGCTTAGCTTCACTTGCCACTGTGTCATTGAACTATGCTATAGATTTGGTGGGAGGAGAGAGACCTCAAAGCTGATCTTGTATAAACAAAGTGCATTGAAATGCAAAGCCAAAGCACTGGTTCCAAAATTGTGAACTTCAACTAAAATTTCAACTAGTGTGTGGAGCGTAATAGGATATTACTTAGAAGACAAGTGTAACTCTAACCCATGGTAAGTCTCACTTGTGCATAATATTTCTGCCAGAGTTTTACCTATGTATTTCTAGAGTTCCAATTACCATGATATATCTGAAAATCACCCTCTGTGGGTCTTAAATTGGGCCACCAAATTTAGAGACCACTTTTGAAAATCTCATTGCACCACTTCTATATAGTAGCGCCTTGCAGTAGCAATACAATTTATATTAGCAACACAAATATTCAACACACTTCCATATTCTACTAGTGCAGTGTCAGCCAGTCTCACTTGGCAGAAAAAGAGGGGAATAGGATATGAAGATGGAAACAGGCATAACAGGCCAGAATGCATTTCCTGGTGAAACTAGAAAATATTATTGAGGCTATTTGTCACTTGTTTAATACCTAGATACACTCTCTTTGGAATCTGGGGCTGTGGTGAGACAAACCAAAGAGAGAAATCCATTGTACAATATATAAATAATTTTTAAAAAGTTGTTTAAAAGTTCTTTATTTGCTGACAATATTTAAATTAACTCAGGTACTCCTTTGGTTTTGTAAACACTAAAACTATACATTTTTAAGATATTTCTCATGGACCGACAAATGGAATGAGCAATTAACTTTGTCTTCCCCTATGGATACCATATCAGAATTATGGGCCAGATATATAGTCTCCTTGAGACCTCTGTTAATCAAAGTGTAATTGCAGTCAACATATTTATGAGCAATTATTTAGGAAATGTTAGTTTGGTGGCAGGTTAAACAAAATGTGCATTATTTATGTGTATCTAACAACCAGAAACCCAATTTTCCATTTAATGGGAAAATCTGCTATTTTGAAAAATAAATAATTCCAAAACAGAGCAAAATCAAAATATTTCAAAAATTTCCAGTGAAATTAAATAAAAAATAAAATGGGTTGATCCAACATCAGTCAAATGTTCATCCTATATACACCTCTACCCCGATATAACACTGTCCTGAGCCAAAAAATCTTACCGCATTGTAGGTAAAACCATGTTATATAGAACTTGCTTTGATCTGCCGGAGTGCGCAGCCCCACCCCCTTGGAGCGCTGCTTTACCCCGTTATATCCAAATTTGTGTTATATTGGGTCACGTTATATTGGGGTAGAGGTGTATATTGAATTTGAAAAATCATTTTGAAACAAAAATGGCAAAACTGAACATAATATCAAAACATCTTGGGTTTTTTGGTTTTTTTTTCAAAACAATGTTTAATTGATCAAAATGCAGTATCTAGTATAATTGTGTGCATTCTAACACAGATGCTGGGAGCAAAGCTGGTCAGAAATTTTTCATTTTTTTTTATAAAATGTCATTTTTGTCAAAATCAAATATTTTTGAAAGTGTTGATTTTGATGATAACAGCACTCTTATCAGAAGAATACTTAGGTGAAAAATTTCTGACCAGCTCTACTCCCAGCAACTATTTGATTGCACGCAAGATAATGAACATCTGCCATCATAGGTGCTGGGGATGCTGCCATGCCCCCTGGCTTGAAGTAGTAGTAACCCAAATACCTAGTTTCCACCTTCAGCACCTCCACAATAAAAATTGTTCCAGCACCCTGCCTGCCATGTGTGTCAAATACAGACCATAGCAAAGTATTTTGCAACAAACATTCCTCCTCCCCAAAAGAGAAACAAACCCAAATTCTACCATTATAGCAAAAACCCACATTTAGATCCTACAGTTAAAGGCTTTGGCATTGTAATAAATAGCTGGGATTTAGAGCAAATACAAAGAAAAGAGAAATTCATCTTGGATTAAATATTCAGTGTCGGTACAGAAAGGAAGTAGCGAACTCCTCTGAATGCAAGACAAGTTTCATTTAACTCCAGTATAGTTTTTGAGCCATTAATAATAGCATTACAGCAAAGGTGGTGAAGAAATGCATTAACAAAATGCATACATAAGTAGAAACTCTCCAGGAAAGAGTTAAGCATAAGGGATCATAGCAGTAGAACTTCAATAATCTGATCTGTGCTCAGGATGTCTTAGAAATTGCAACTGCACCCAGTTTAACAGTACAATATTATGTTTTACATATATTCATAGTTATATTGTCAAAGGGACCTGCAAAGAAAAAAGTCTTCTGTGCTCTAATTTTACTTATTTTTGTTATATGCACTTGGTATGGTTATATATATATTTTTTTCCTATTTGTTTTTATTATCCTAGAAATTAAGGAGTTTTATAATCAGGTACACCTTATTCATAACATACAGTTTATTATGATATCACATATTCTGAGGAGTTGATGTCTAGTTAAATGCGAGAGGGAGTGTGTTTTTTGTCAGTCTGGGCTTTGTTAATGCTTTGTTAACTCAAGTGCACTAGCTGCAATTGAAAGAAAAGATGAAAGATAAAGAATGGCCACTTTTGGCCCTTCTTTTGCGGGATAACAGAACTCACAACAGGCAGTTCTGAAGGAAGGCCTGAACTGGCATTCCTGATATTTAAAATATAAAGCAATTGGGATAAAAATGTGTATACACGCACACCAATAAACCACCACCAACAAAATGTGTACACACAAAACAAAAGCCAACAACCTTCAAGCTTTGTTTATGCCTCAGTGAGAACAAAAAAAAGGGCACACACCATTCCCGCCCCCCCTTTTAACCTTTATACTGTTGGGTTAAAGACAGTTGTTCTTTTCCTATAAGACAGGAGGGTGTTAGTTCTTTCTTTTGTGTGAATGGAGGATCACACGCAGGAAGACTTCATTTGGAGCTTAGCTCTGGCAAGAAGTGTTTTTGAAAAGCATTTTTAATAACAAAAACAAAAGGCTGTTTTAGGTTCCAGTCCTACACAGAGCTCCATTGACTTTGCAGAGCTCCTTGCAAGGCTCGGGCCAAAGGGTAGGTTTTGGGTTCTATACAGTAGAAGAAAACCATATTTGAGACCAAGTGTTCTTGAAAATGGTATGAGTTTAGCTGGTGCCTTGAAAGGGGTATTGCCGTTATAAGTTTTTTTGCTGTTACTTTTGCCATCTTTGTTCAAGGTGAAGACAATCTCTGTACTGTATGTACTGTGAGTAAAACATCTGAGAGAGACTATCCTGAGCCTCCGAATCACTCAGTTTCTCTCTCAGACCCCAAGTCAGCAAAACATTTAAGTACATGCTGACAGCCATCCATATTCAGGAAGGCACTTAGGCACTGGCTTTCCTTTAAAGCATGTATTAAGTGATGTCCTCAGTAGGGAAACTTTCCTAAATCTGAGCCTTAATAATCAGTTAATTAATGAACAGTTAATAAACAACCCTTACCAGAAAGCTCAAACTTTTCTTCAGCCACTGAAAGCTGGGGCATTTTATTAATTGAATATTTTAATAAAAGGATTTTATTTGGGAAGTATTCTTTACCCCATAACATAAATAGGGAAAGAAGATTGTTTTTGTGATGGTTCTGCTTCTTCTGTGTAGTATTTTTCCAGATTTCCTGTTGAGTCTCAAAGTAAATCCAGGTAAATAAAGAGCATTACAGCTACTATTTCTATAGGCCCAAACTTGGAAAAAAAATCTGGGTTAGTGGTCTGACAGTATTAAGGACTGGAACAGATGTGTGTGACTTTTAGAGACTGAATCAAACCAATATCATATAATAAGAATAAATTCCTTTAATTATATGCTGAGATCCAAAGTTGCCTCATTCATGGGTATATTTAAATTAGGAAAATGCTATTTTATAGTCTTCAATTTGTACAAAGTATGGCTTGCTTTTTTTAGGTATATTATTCCCCAGTTCATGACACTTAAATTTGAACATCATAATAGTTCCATCCAATTTTTTAATTAACTTGTCCTCATAATTCTCAATAAGTTTCTACTGCAATCATGGAAGAATATGGGCTTCCTCTAGAGACCAGTATGATGTCTGTAAATTCCCACCGAAATTACCTAAAGTGACTGTGTAGACTAGTGGATAAGGTCTTTTGTACTCCAAAGCTATTAAATTCAAATCCTGCTGGATTTTTCATTAGTGCAATTATACATGAATTCTTACCAATTTTCTAAAGGGAAAAAATAGTTCCGATACAAACATTTCACATTTGAAATAATCTAAATTAGAGAAATGGTAGGCTCAGACTTATAAAAATGTAACAATTTAAAAAAAAATTTAAAAGTGTTAACCACTTACAACCATACTAAATGTGACACAAATAGGTCTAATTTATTCTTCTTTGTTCAATTCATAGTTCCAAAATGTGGGTTTATGAACCTTAAGAAAGGGGACCAGGTTATCCCTAACTGACTGTTTAAATTACTTACCCTTTCCTAATATGGTGTTTTTTCTACATAGCACATCCTTATAGATTCATATATTCTTAAGGCTAGAAGGAACTATTATGATGATCTAGTCTGGCCTCCTACATAACACATTCATTCATTCATTCATGCCCGTCACCCCAACCGGGGTATGGGCCGCCAACCACAGATCTCCAGAGTCTTCTATCCTGGGCCATTCGCTCTAGCTGGTTCCAGGTATAGCCCATTTTTTTGCTATCAACCTGAAGGTCGCGTCGCCAGGTATTTCTTGGGCGGCCTCTTTTCCGCTTGCCTTGGGCACCAGGCTCCCAACTTCTGGTTGAGATGGAGTATACCTTTTAGAAAGATATCCAACCTTGATTTTTAAGTGATACAGAATTCGTCATAACCTTTGGTTAATCATTTCAGTGTTCTATTAGCCTCACTGTTTTCAAAGAAAAAAGTTTATTTTTAGTCTAAATTTGGATCTCCATTTGCCTCTTTTCTGCTAGAACAAAGAGCCTTCTACTATCAGAAGTCTCTTCCCCATGTAGATAGTTGTAGACCATAATCAAGTCACCTCTTATCTTTCTCTTGGATTAACTAGATTGAGTTTCTTTAGCCTCTCACTGTAAATCATGTTTTCCAGACCTCAAATCATTCTTGCAGCTCTTTTCTGAACTCTTTCCAATTTTTCAGTGTCCTTTTCAAAATGTGGATATGAGAACTGGAGTCAGTATTCCAGTACAGAGTAGGGTTGCCAATTTTATAATCACAAAAAACCGAACACCCTTGCCCCAATCCCTGCCCCACCCTTGCCCCAAGGCCCTACCTCTTCTCCAAGGCCCGCTTCTCACTCTGTCGCTCGCTCTACCCCACCCTCACTCAGTCACTGATTTTCACTGGGCAGGGAGTGTGGGAGGGGTGAGGACTCCAGCTGGGGGTGCGGGCTTCAGGGTAGGTCCAGAAATGAGGGATTCAAGGTGTGGCAGGTGGCTCAGGGCTGGGGCAGGGGGTTGGGGTGCAGGGGAGTGAGGGCTCTGGCCGGGGATGTGGACTCTGGGCAGGGGCGGCTCTAGGCACCAGCAAAACAAGCTGGTGCCTAGGGCGGCAAAATCTAGGGGGCGGCAAAAGGCTGGGGCCCCAGCTCATCCTGCCGCTGCGAGCCGAGGAGCGGCCCGGCCCCTGCAGCCGGGGGGGGGGGGCGGCAGGCTGGGCCGGCGGACCTGCCGCAGTCATGCCTGCGAGAGGTCCACCGGAGCCCCGGGACGACTGGACCTGCCGCAGGCATGACTGCGGAGGGGGCGCTTGTCCCGCGGCTCGGCTGGCCCTCCCGCAGGCATGACTGCGGCAGCTCAAGCGGAGCTGCCGGACCCGCGAACCGTCCGCAGCCGCGGGAGGTCCAGCCGAGCCACGCGGGACCAGCGGTCCCTCTGCAGTCATGCCCGCGGGAGGTCCGCTGCTCCCGCGGCTCCGGGGCGCCTCCCGCGCATGACTGCTTGGGGTGGCCAAAAAGGTAGAGCCGCCCCTGACTCTGGGGTGGGGCCAGGGATGAGGGTTTTGGGATACAGGAGGGGGCTCTGGGCTGGAGCCAAGGGGTTTTGAGTGTGGGAGGGGGCTCAGAGCTGGGGCAGGGGTCTGGGTGGGCCAGGGGGTGTGAAGTACAGTCCCCAGGAAGGAGTTTGGGTGCAGGAGGAGGCTTGGGGTGTGGGCTCCGAATGGTGCTTACCTCAGGTGGTTCCAGGGAAGCGGCCAGCATGTCCCTCTGGCTCCTAGGCGGAAGCACGCAGCCAGAGGGCTCTGTGCACTGCCCCCATCCGCAGGCACTGCCCCCGCAGCTCCCATTGGCCATGGCTCCCAGCCAATGGGAGCTGCGGAGCCAGTGCTTGGGATGGGGGCAATGCGTGGCACCCCCATGACTGCCCTTATGCCTAGGAGCCAGAGGGACATGCAGGAGCTGGGCAGCTGGGCAGAGCCAGGTAGGGAGCCTGCCAGCCCTGCGCCAGCCGGACTTTTCATGGCCCAATCAGCGGTGCTGACCAGAGCTGCCAGGGTCCCTTGTCGACCAAGTGTTCTGACTGAAAACCAGATACCTGACAAGCCTAGTATATAGCAGAATGATTTCTCTCCTCTAACTTATCCAATATATTTATATTCTGATAGTGCTCAGAGTCCCTAGTCAGAAAAGAGCTGTATCATGTTGGCCTTTTCTGCAACTTGACTTCAGTAGATTATTTATGAGGAGTGCAGAAGGGGAGAGGCTTCTTCTCCCAACTCTTGCAGGGTAGGGCAGAGAGCAACAATGTATTTATCTGCTTCCACTTTCAGCTCTGTTCTGGGGCAGGCAGGAGAGACAAAGGGAAAGAACAATAAAACTAGAAGTGCTGCTGTCTGCAGGGCAGTGCTCAATGCTTGGCAAGCAACTTTTGAGTTGAAATTACTCCAGTGTTGACTTGATTAAATATATATCTGCGATAGTGAGACAATTTACTGTTTTAAGATTGTTAAAGTTCCAGAATTAATTTAAGAATTTTGTGTACCAAAAGTAGTAATTTTGTTAAAAACCTGCCAAATGCTTAGTTGATTAAAGGCACTTGCAAATTGTTTTATTTTGTAATAAGTGCCTCTTTTATTTAGAGAACAGAATATTCTTATGAAATAAGAGTAATTTCTGGTATGTGTTATTGTAAATTGTCATTTTTGCAAAGTGGAAAAAATAGAAACTTCTTGATTTCTAAAGTTGGTAGTCACTTGTAACTCATAATGCTGAGTTTGATTTTCTGCTTTCAGAGTTTATTTTTAAAACATAACATGAACATAAAAATCTGCTGTTCAGAATAAGAAGTTTGGAATGGCGGGTTTAAACATCCTATTCATAGTGATAATTCATATGCCATAAATTTCCATCCTTCCCCACCTATCTGTCAGCTTCTCAAAAGGGAAGATATTTTATAGAAGTTCTTTAAAAAGCCAGAGCTATAATTAAGGCTTTTGGAATTTAGCTTCAGATAGCAAAACAAATAACATATCTGGGACTGAATTCGCCAATGCATTTACACCGGTTTTACCTTGGAGTAAATCTGTTGAAGTCTATGGAATTATACTTACATAAAACTGATGCATTAATATACACTTTTATGTAGCACAATGGAGAATCAGGCCCTCTGACTTCACAGGTATCATTTGAGCTTTCTGGATCTTTCCCATTTGTCTAAATGACATATTATAAAGGCACCTAATCATCCCAATTATATTTCATCTAATATCACTGCATTATCTTCCCAATAAGATTTCAGTAGCTTGCTGTGCTATTGTGTAGTACTTTTCATTGAGAATTATCCCAAAGCACTTTACAGATTTTGTGCATGAGAGAGCAACAGAGAATGCTCTTTCACTCACCACTGGAAAGCACTGACTTTGGAGTGGCATGTGTGAGCTGTTTCCAACCAGCCATTTTTAGGATGGGATTTTGAGAATTACTTTCCTCTGTTTGAAATGGCAGGCAAAATTTGGGTTGCTAGACTGTTATAACCAAAATTGGAATTTTGCCACTGCATTGCAAGAAGTGCCATTGATACTTCAATAACAAGTGTTGAGAGTGTTGATTGTATGTGTCCTCTAGAAGCTGGCATACCCAGCAACATATCAGTTCCCTGATGCCATGCTATGGCGTTGGTTTACTACTGAATTAGAAGGAAGAGTGCCAATTGCTGAATCACCAATGCTACTTTCTGTAGCACCTGAGATTTTCCTTGGAGACCTCCAAGCCAATTGTTATTCAGGCAAGAGCCTGCTTAGCGTATCAGATCTGACAAGATCACAGTCTGAAGAGGTACAGATAGTAAGGCATTCCCATTAATACAAGCATCCACAGACAAATGTACAATTCTCATTTCATATCTGCTCTCAAGAAAACTATATGAAATTGGTATTTCATGCAGATATAAATATGTAAGGTGAATATGAATCCACAGCAAATATGTATTGACAATATATCCTAATTTACTTATGACTTTGGAGTCTTGGTAAAAAATTACAGTGCGGTGACAGGTAATTTTGTGTGTGTGCGCGTGTGTGCGTGTATAAACATACATACTCTTTCTCTCGCATTAGGACAGTAGAGCATTTGAGGACTTGAACATGCTCTCTTATCCTTTTTAGGTGCCAGGCTGCTCCAGTTCCTGTTTCTGTGCACTTTCATTGTCTCTATCTGTTGCACTAAATTTCCCTTCCTTTCTAACAGTTGTTTTGGTACCACCTATTCCACCATCCCCATCTTAGGCTTTCCAAAATCTCCTTAGATTTTCCTTTGCTTCACATATTTCATTTTCTCTTTGCATAGGTCATTTTGTAATTTTTCCCTACACTTCCTGCCTTTTGTTTGCCGCAGAATTATAGTACATTGGCTCAGTTATTTCATTGTCAGTTTCATTTATCACAACCTGTGATGCTCACAAAGCACCTACAGTTTACCTACAGCTGCAAAGGTGACTCTGCATTGATATCATTCACCTGTCCTTTTTCCCCCACCCTGATATCTTTGTTGGACCTTATGGGTGTCTTTTCACTTGCCGTGAACTTGTGCTAACTGTTCATATTTCTATCAAGCATACAGATGAAGGGATCAGAACAAATTCAGCCTGGCTAAGTTATGACTAGAAACATTATTCCTCCGACTCATTTTAGGGATGGGGGTTGGGAAAAGTATAAGAGACAGAGAGAGACTTCCTCTGCCTCCAGTGTGTGTGGTAATCCATAAATAAATACAAGGCGGGATGATTAGTCATCCTAAGGAACAAAACCTTCAGATAAAATGGTCACAAGTTTCTCAAGACAGACATTTTTGCTTGCAGCTGTGTCATAGCCATCATCTCAGTCCCCCTGCAATTTTGATACCATTTTACTCTACAAAAGCACTGCAATTAGCATCTCTAAACATAGCCAGCTCAGAACTTACTGTTTGGAAATTGTATAAATTAGAGTTATTGTATAAAATATTCCATCTTAAGAATCCATGAAGCTCAGGGTATTAGTAAGACCCACAAGCTTCTAAAACATGGCTGAACCATGATGGAAAATTCATGCCACTTAAGTGACTTGGCTATAATCCCTTTCCCTTTCAACACCCCTTAAAACTCTCCACATGAAAACTGCAGCAACCTTATGACAATTTCAGGCTGAATATTTTCTGGATGTTTGCTCTTTGCTTTAAAAAAAAAAGAAGACGCCTACGGGTAATATATAGTGTCAGCACATTTGGAATAAGTTAAAGGCAGAAGAACTCTTTGGAAATATAATAATATTCTCTCAATAAAAATCAAACCTTTCCAATGCTGGAGGACTGTATATATGCTCATATATAAAATTAGCATGGGTATATTATTTTCTATAGACATCTTCATCTTTTACAAATGCAGATCATGCTAGGATGGGAGAAATCCATTTCAGCTTGTATCTGTTCCTTTTGGATAACACTTGTCCCCTACTATATTATTTCACACCTTTTTTTTTTAAACTGCTTAGTTTCATTGCTGCTAAGTCTAAACTTGGTCATTTTATTGCATATAGTAACAATTATCTATGTGGAGAAATTCCACCTAGCCACCTAGACTCCTTTACCCTCCAGAACTTTTATAATAAGATAACATACTTTTTTTATGTTTGCAGTGTTGTAGCTGTGTTGATCCCGGGTTATTAGAGAAACAAGGTGGGTGAGGTAATATCTTTTATTGGACCAATGTCTGCTGGAGAAAAGTTGGTCCAATAAAAGATATTACCTTGCCCACCTTGTCTCTAATAGATTATTTTATAACTGATTGATCAGAACGGCGCACTGCATTTTAACTATAACCTTTATTAGTCCCTTACAGTTTTAGAAAAATTCCCTTTAACATAATTGATGCCTCTGTTTTTATTCTTGCTAGGATTTGATTTGTTTCCCATACACTTGTGCTGTTAAGGACTGGCCTGTAGACCAAAAAGAGTTTTATCCACCACTTTCCAATATCCTTCCTGGATTTAGGGCAGTGTTTCCCAAACTTGGGATGCCACTTGTGTAGGGAAAGCCCCTGGCGGGCCGGTTAGTTTACCTGCCCCATCCACAGGTCCGACTGATCGCAGCTCCCACTGGCCTCAGTTCGCTGCTCCAGGCCAATGGGGGAGGCGGGAAGCGGAAGCCAGCACATCCCTCGGCCCGCACCGCTTCCAGCAGTCCCCATTAGCCTGGATCAGCGAACCGCGTCCAGTGGGAGCCATGATCGGCCGAACCTGCGGACATGGCAGGCACTCAAACTGGCCCAGCCTGCCAGGGGCTTTCCCTACACAAACGGCGTCCCAAGTTTGGGACACACTGATTTAGGGTTTTGTAGTGTATTATCCTGAAGTGTTGATTGCCTTTTCATGTGTTTATCACTAGTCTTAATATCAAGTTTTTCTGTATTTTCGTGGGGTTGCCATTTAGGACCATGCTTTTGGAATCTCCAAGTCATTCTTAATTTATTGCTGTTTTTCTTTTAATTGCATCGTTCCCAGGTTTGTATCAGCAAAATTTTTCTTCATAGCATGTGCACATTCTTCCCATTCTCTGATATATAACCTGTGCAAAATTAGCCCCATGGTCTATGCCATCACCAGAGTCAACGGGATAGGTAAGATCAATTGTCTAATGATATGGACCATACTTTAAAAAAAATATGGATGGAATAAAATTTAAATGGTGTTTAAAAAAGGGTAGTGGTGGGGAGGGGGGACTTCAGCTTCTCAGGTCAGTGTTTAGTGTTTGTAGCAGTGGGTCCAAAGTCTGACTCCAGGGTAAAAGCCTGATTCCTTCCAGGAGGACAGGCCGGTGGTGCCAATATTCAGCCATTTGAGGATGATTAAGCAAGACACATGCTCATCCGCCGGGTTATGAGCATTAAATGTACAGTACACTTTAACCTGTGTCTTTCATGTGATAGTATGTATTAATGAGAGGTTAGAATGGTGGCCTACTGAATCAGGCTTTTGCCTCTGGAGATCTGGTTTAAATCTAGTTTCAGGTGATAAGCCAAATTATTGTGGTTGTTGATAGATCATTTAATCCATCTTTCTGTATCATAGTGGGTTTAATTATTTCTAAATAGATGAGTCACAGGAGTTAAATTTGATCTACAGTTATCTCCTTTGAACTTTCTTTTGTAGCTTTGCTGCAGTATCTAGTTAGACTTTTAACATTTTTCCTAGTATTTTATCTAATTTTTTTCCTACTGTAGTTTAAGATACATGCTGTAGTCTCCTGGACTAATGAGAACTGAGCTTTCACATCTACTTATGTAAGCAGAAGTGTAATCCATGTCAACAGTATTGCATTTATAGTCTTGAAAAAGGAACCCAGACAATAGCAAAATTGATTGGGTAGATATGGCATCACAGTATTATGAGGGGGCATCACTATGTAGATATCATTTCCTCATCTCAACATTCCATGCCATGTCACCTGCACTGCAGGCCATCCATCCATAGAGGACCAGGAAGATATTGCTCAGCTGTCTTTTTATGTAGCCACTTGTGGGGGGAATCCTAGAAACTCATCCCGGGAGCACTGGATAAAACATAGGCTGATCACTTCCCCATCTGATCAGCCTAGCCCACCTTCTATGACCTAACTCTGGGAGCAGAGACAGAGGAGTTTGGGGTCAACATTGTTGAACTTGGGTAACAAACTTGAACCTGAACACACCTCTAAGTATAGGCAATTGACATGTCTCCCCTCCATCTTCGCTCCTTAATGTGTTCAATCATTTTAATATTCTCTTTACATATTTGAATTTCAGGCCCATTTATTATCTGTGTTTGTTTTATCACCATACTTAATAGAGCATTCAGTGTGAGAAGAAAAACTGTGGTATCCAATTCATAGTCTCTACTAGATATTGTTTCTATATCATAGAACTACTCAATTTTTATACAGTTGTCAGCCTTATCGGAGGGGCCAAGGCCTAGAATAGAAGGAATAGTGGCAGAGATGTGTGGCAAGCTTACATAGTGCCTGTAAATGCTCAGAGAAATTCACACAAGACTGAGGTGATGTGTAGAAAGCCTTTTGTGGAGACAAAAGTAAAATTGCCTAGTTTACATAATTTCAGCTTAGTGTAACACTAAGATAGATAAAGATTAAAGATCTATCTATACATGAAGTTATATGGCCATCATCACCATAGTATCTCAACACTTCCCAATTTAATAACAAGAACAGCAACAATTAGTGCCGTTTCTTTTCCTGATAAGGTTATGCCGAACATTAATACATTTTTGTCATGAAACTTAAATTGGCAATAACAGAAAAATTAACATTCAAAATCACAAATGAAAGATGAGCTTACAAAGAGCTGAATACACATCAGTGGTATGTTCACAGGGGTCATGGCCTAGAATATTCCTGTCTAAAGCCTAGTAAAAGCTACCCTGTCAGTGTTTTCTTTCTGTCATCAAGACACACATATATAGTGTGTGTCTGTGTATATGTATGTATAGTGGAACTCAGATTGCCGTTTTTATGGGAATGCTTAGCCCTTGTGAGGGGCAGTGCTCTTCAACAACAAGATTGAGTATAAGTCTTATTTCCTATCACCAGCTCCTATGACTTCATATAACATTCCAGAATTCTGATAAACTGTCATGGAGAAAAATGATAAAGTGATTTATACTCAATTTTGCTGCAAGGGAGAAATGCAGGGGTTGTCATTCTGGGTCTTCAGAACAAATGAGTTACAGTTCACGAGGCAGCTCAATAAGGCTATCATTTCCCATCAGCTCCCGTCACTGACAGTCACAGATTTACTAGACAGGGAAAAGGAAAATGGCTGCATTTTGGTACCCAGTCAGTCAACTCTATTACTCTATCAACCAGACTTGTATAGACAAGAGGCTACCATGAATATTTGATAGAAGCTTCTTCCCAGAAATGCTTGTGGAATGCAGTAAAGTCCTTCTATTTGCTGAGAAATGCTCCCACTCTGTCTGCTTGGATCCCTTTGAAATTGGCCATTTGTAAACCACAAAGGTTTCTCTGATTGTGTGTGTGTGTTTCATTCAGCAGTCTGTTTGTGCCACACTACTTATTTATAGCCCTTTCAGAATGAAACAAAAGAATCCTCAATCTGCTGGGATTTCATATACAATACATTTGTCATTATCCATCTAACAGAATAGCAATATTCACAGAGCCACCTGTGTGCCCAGAGGAAATAGACTTTGATCTGCTATGCTTACAAATTGTTGGAAATGTGTATGTTACACTTTCAGGCAGAAAAAGGCTTAGGTCATGACTGAAGTACTTATTCTCTGCATCTTCTCATTAAAGCAAATCAACATAACTGGCTTCTACATTATCCCAGCTTTCAGTTATTCAGAACTTTTCTGGCAATCTTTGGTTTCTGTTCAAAGAGAGACTGAATATGATGCCTGCATTTTTCAAGGATGCTTGCATGCGATGATGTAACTGAAATCCAAATTGCCTCTGTGATACTCATCTGTTAAAGTATATTTAAAAAATAAATCCTAATGGTGGGGTTTTCTTATGAAGATTTCAGCTTTAAAAATTCTCTGAGGCTGGGTGTAGAGGTCTATTCTTTCCTTGAAACCTAAAGTTGATTCCTCTTTACTTGTATTACATCCTTTTCTCACCAATGTTGACACACAGGCTGGAAACCAGTCTCTTCCATCCGTCTGTCTTTAGCTGCTGCTTCCATCTGCTCTCTGGTTTTGAGGTCAACTGTTCTGCCCTCCTTGTTAAGGGTTCTTGTTAAGGTTTCTCTTGGGCACCCTTATTTCCTCACACCAGTTGGTTTCCACTTGACAGCTTCATGTTGGAGTCTGTGTTTTGGCATCCAGAGTACATGACCCAAATATATTGAACATTTTCTTCTGATTTTGGTGGAGACAAGCTGCTGGTTGGTAATTGCTCAGATCTCTCCATCCAGTGTCCAGAATCTTTTGTAGGCATTTACTTTCAAAGGCATCTAGCTTTCAGTTTAGCATGTTAATAGCTCTCCAGCTCTTGAAGCCATATGTTGGCACTGAAATTTCGTTTGAGTTGAAAATTGTCAGTTGTGTTTTGGTACTGTATGTCTTTAATTTCTATATGTTGTTAGGTTTAGGGAATGCTGTGGGAACCTTTCCTTCCCTTAGTGTCCCTTCTTTCTGAGAACTGAGGTTTGAAGATAATGGAAATGTATGTGTAGATGGGCAGAATAATGGCCCTTAAGGCGTAGATTGAAATCCTAAAATTCAGCCTAAGTAGGGAGCAGCAAATAGCTGCATTGCTCCACATGCAGGGCAGAAACCAGCGTGGGACTCCAAGTTCTTATAAACTGATTCTGGCTTCCCCTCCCCCATCCCCTATGTCAGCTCCTGTACACAGGCTGGTGCATTTGGGAAGGAGACTCCATCTTTCTCCTGCCCCTGACTCACACATCATCCACCTGCATGGGAAGGATAGCAGCAGCCTGGTGTCAGCTACTGTCTCCTTCCCACATACACAGGCTTTGGTGATGCAGATAGACCATGCTGTGTCATAAAGGGACTTCATACATCCCTGATGCCTCTGCATGGGCATGCAGGAGGACTCACAATCTGGACCAAAGAGAATATCAAAAATGAAACCCAATACTGTTTTTTTAAACTGCACTGCATCCTTGTATCCTAATTTGCTTCAAAAGGATTATTTTATTATTACTTTTGCCATTTTATCACTTGACTTCTAGTGATGTTGTTTGCAGTGGTGTTGTTGTTGTAGCTGTGTTCGTCCCAGGATATGAGAGAGAAGGTACTTTCTTTTATTGGACCAATTTCTGTTTGTGGAAGAGAGACAAGCTTTTGATCTTCACAGAGCTCTTCTCCAGAACATATGCAAAACCTGCAGACATATTTCTGCTGTTGTGATGATCAACACCCCCCACAATAGACACTTCAAGATTCATGGGTCCTACACATGCCTATCACAAGATGTAATGTACCTCATCCAGTGCATCAGGTGTCCCAACTAAAACAAGCTGGAGGAAATGGTCAATCACTATGCTCTTGAATGAAGTTGTACAGAAAAATGATAAAAGACAGACAAACCATATTATCCATGGACAATTAAGGACCAGATACTCTGAGTCACACATGGAGTGATGTGCCTCACTCCATGTGTAATCCCATTGAAGCTGTGGGTATAACGCCCTATTCAGTGTGAGTAAGCATATCACAATTTGGCTCAAAATTGCCTGTTGACTTTGAATATTTTCTGGAATATTGGGCAAACAATTTAGAAATTCATTAGCTCCTAATAAATGTTAAAAAGAAAAAGTAAAAACTGCACAGTCACACCTTCCTCACCCCAATACAATTTAAGGGATCATAAAAAGTTGATTTCAAATTATCATCAGTGCTGGCTTCAGGGAAGAAGGAAAATCACCAACATGCAATAGCACTTTGATAGTTTCTCATAATCCAAATATTTTGTAATCCCAGATCACCTATTAATGAGCTGTTCTGTTCTAGTTTTGAAATCATTCTTTCCAGAGTTTGTGGTTCCAGCCTTATATTAAAATATAATTATAATGTCCCAAAAGCAACATATGGGCCTCAGTCATATGAGACTCAGTGTTAAACCACTAGAAGGAATTTTGTTTTATTGAGAATATTTTAGCTTTAGTAAACACCATGCAACAGGTTTGAAGTAAAACATTGTACTAGAGATGCTATCAATGTGAAACCTGATTTATTTGAAAAGGATTTATTTCATCTTGCAACCCAAAAAAAAAAAAAAGGAAGAAGAAACAAAGCATGATTCCAATTAAAGAAAATGGCAGCCAGTATGTATGTTAAGTAAGGTTTTATTAGCAGGCTTTTAAAGTCAATGCTAAATGTTTTTATCTAGAGAGAAATTCTTTAAAAGGTTTTATTTTTCCCCATATGGTTGAGCCTTTCCCCATTATTACTAATAGGTAACAGTATTTTCAAAGAGAAAAAATGCTTTCATTTGCTCTAATGATGGAAAGCTGTGTGCTAGCTCTGTCTTTAATCTTTTTTTCTCTCATAAACTTTGAGAATCTCAATAAATATACTTTTAAAAACAGAAAAAAACCTTTCAAAGTCAAATCAGATTATCAGGTTTGTCATTTCATGGACATTTTTTCATTTAAATATAATAAATACATGGCTGTAATTTAGTGACTCCCATTTTTTCTCATTTAGTGGAATGTGCAGAGTTGTGCACTACAAATACCAGATTATGTAGATGCCAAGTGCTTAGCCCTTTCTTTCTTAGACTTGCTCAGCAGCGGTGATGGCTGAACCTCAAAAAGCATAACCATAATGGGTACATTAGAATTTCCTACATAAATTAGAGTTTGCTATGTACTCTGATAACCGAGCATGATAGACAGATTACAAATTAACCTGTATAGGGTCTTCATGGCCCTCATTACTCCCAGCTCTCCATGTCCTCTACAATGTCTCATGAGCCAGATGGTCTTACACAACAGAGTGAACTGAAAGCATCCTGAGATTGCCACTGGAGAATCCCTGTCTTGGGGGAGTCTGCTGGAGTAAATTGGCTGGGTACATTGCAGCAAACTGCTATTCAACACCTCTGCTATTTATCCTGGTTGGAATCACAGTTAACCAAACTTTTCTGAACCACAAAAAAGGGATCCATTTCAGTTTTAATGAAAGTTCAAGTTGCTTTTTATTTGCTCTAGATCTGAGCCACAATTTTTGAATCCAGATGTTTCCCAGTATTTGGGATTGTTTGGATCTGTAATTCGATTCAAGTCCATTTCTAATTTTATCCAGACTAGTTCACCCATCCTTACAAAAAGGCCAGTCTGCTCTGTGATGTAAGTTCATCATCAGTTCGCCTCTATGCTACCTGATTATTTTCCTTATGTCTTCCCTCTCTATCTATCTTTCACAGTCATTGTTGAGAAACCTATAATTTGTGCAGAAGTTTCAAAAAAGCTCTAATTTTATACTTGACACATCTCATGTTTCAGAAGTATGAGAGGAGTAGGGGCTCAGTAGCATGATGCTTAAATGAACTCAACCTTTTTTTCTTCTGAGGCTGCGGGTTCAAATATGGGTTAAGTTACAAGTGAAAATGAATTTGCAGTTTCAGTCCATAGCTCATATTTGAAATCTGTTCACGTCACAGAGTCACTCTGTAGTTTGGCACGAGTAACCGTAGGAAAAGACCAGGACTGGAATAACAAGACAGAATAAATGTACAACTTCAATGCTGAACAGCTTCCACAGCCTGCTTGCCCACGCTTTCTGCACCAGTTCTTCATTTTTTATTAGCATTCTGTTCTCCAAAGGTCATATCCTTCTCTCTGCTTTTTGTTCTGGAGGAGATAAAATGATCATAAAACATGCTTCTTTTTAGCCACAAGACTGTTGAAAGCAAAGGAATTGAAGCCAACACAGCAGCATCCCTTCTGTGCTTACAGTAGCCCCTCTGTCCAAATGTTACATATTGGAGTTGTCTACTAGGTGGTGGAGCAATTCTCTGTGCATCCTTGGGGACTGCTGTGTATAAGAAAGTGCTTACTCTGCCAGCATTATCCTGTGGGGACTCCCAGTAAACACTATCATGCTTCCTGCTTTTTGTGGGGCAGGGAAGTGTTACTAAGAAGCCCCTGGCCACAGGAATCCACGGGATATGTGGTAAGCCGGGAGAAGAGATTGATGCCTAGAGAGTGTTGACATCACTGGACATCTGTATGAATGCCCCAGCCAACCCATGGGATTTCCCTTTACATTATGGGGCACCCATGGAGTTAGAGCACTGTGCTACAGCCTTCTAGGCTAAGAGGAGGCCAGGTATCCCACAAGCCAGGGAGACTGCCACCTGCGGAGCCAGGGTATCTCAGCAACATAACAGCTATCCAGGAATCCAAGGTTGCTACCAGCGGGGGAGCCAGTAGCTCAGGGAGTCAGAGCTTCTGATAGCCAGGGATCTGGTCACCTGGGGATCCCTCATTCCCCAGCAACCCACCAGGCAGTCAGGCCGGGAGCCAGGGAACTTGCCTGGTCTCTGTTGAAAGTTTAGACACAGTTGACATGTTCTGTCAAATCTGTGTGTTCCAACAGAAAACTTTTCTGTTGGAAAATTTTCGACCAGTTCTGCATCATGGCAAGATGTTTTTTTAAAATGTGATGAGAAACCACATCCCTGTCAAATACCCTTTCTGAGTGGAAATCTGTCAGTTTCAATGGCAGCAATGTCTGATAATTGTTGATTGTCACACAAAAATTGCAACAATCCAATCTCAGTGAGCTGGAAAAAATCTGTATTCTATAATACTTTCTTCATCTGCATAAATATGCAGGCATTTACAGTTTAAAAAAAAAAGATGTAGGAAACCTCTCTTTCTGCTAAATTAATTGCACATCAAATCTTGAATGACTTGCCTTCTTCTTACTTGCATCTAGGAGTAATCTGTTAACTTTAATTTGAGGTATTCTTCCAGCTCCTATTTTTTAGACATCCTTGTGTAAAATAGTTGTTGTCATCATTCAAGTGTTTCTCCATCTTCCAAACATCTTGGCTTATATTGATATATACTGTAGTAACTGTCCTATCATCAGGCTCTTCAGAGAACTCATCTAAAGCACGCTTGTGGCCCTTAAATACAGAACACAGACTAGGTTTCGCTATTTGCCTGCAAAGCTGTGGATTCTCATATGGCATTTATTGTTCACTCTAACAAAGTTTAAAATATGCAATACTAGAGCTGTGCAGGAACCAGATATTCCACTTTGCAGGAAATTCTTTGGTTTTGACATTTGTTTTCACTCTGAATTGGGATGAAAACAAAGAATTTTGAAAATTCTTGTTAAATGAAAGTAAAAGAAAATTGTCTGTTGAAATGTTTTCTTTCAACAAAATACAAATATTTCATTTTGATTTTGACATTATTTTATATTACTTGTAATACAAAATTTATTTTGTAGTGAAAAGTCATTTAGATAAACAAAAATTGAAAAGTTTTATTGAAATTTTATTTCAATTTTTAAAAAATATTTAAAATGATCTCAGTACAAAATTTCATTAAAATCCTGTGGAACATTTCAATGTTGACAAATTGGCATTTTCCTGATGGATAAAACGTTCCATCAGAAAACTTTTGACCAGCTCTCCGTCTTAACTTTGTGCATATCTGACAATATCATGGGATGTTATAGAACTTTATAGTGGTCTCCTGAGTTCTTCTGAGTTCTTCCTATTCTGTTTGCATCTTGCCAGCTAAGGCTTTGAAGAGACTACAGAGAGGGAAGAGAATACAGACATTTGTAATGAATTTCTTACACAGTGTCTTTCTACCCACTATCTAATTATGCACACTTTCTGTTGGTGTATTCCAGCTGGATTTACCTAACTTTGTAGCTCATGATCAGGGTCCTTGTACTGAACTTGTGTAGTTTCTTTGTGATGTGTTTGTTTTTTCTAAAGATTTTCATGTTGGCTTTGCTGTGTCTATGATCTTCTTCTATCCACTTCTTTTTTCTTTGTCCTCTAGCTTTGCTTCTCTATCACAGTATTATCATACTTTCTTAATGTTGTATTCATCTCTCATCACCGATTATTTATTTATTTCCTTTTCCTTTATGGTCTTTGATATTTTCTCTGATGGGTAATTAACATTTACCTAATAACTTTACTTTTTAATAATATATATATATAATTTTATTCCTGGCACTTTTCTCGATAAGGGATAAAACTTCACTACTAGCAGTTGATGTGCTATTAGTGCAACAATATTAGGAAGATATAGTATGACTGTTTGAAATGCTTGATTTCTAATAGTTAAGATTGGAATATAATTCATTTGGTTATATTTGCATTAGTTTCCCAGGAGCAATCAGAAGGCCTGATTCACCACAGCTTTACTCTAGTAGATTCAATGGATTCACTGTGGTGTGAAATTGGAGTAACACAATGGTAAATTGGTCCTAGAGTTTGTATTCTGAGCAGCTTAGATTTCTTTTAATTAAATTATGATTATGGGTTGGATTAAAACCTAGTTGAAACTGCTGGGTATGAATATGTCTTTCGTTTAAGATATCTGTGAGAGACATTTAAGGAGACTCATTTAAAACAAGGCACAATGGAGTCTGCCTGGAAACTAGCAACCTGTGGGTGGGGTGTACAGTGGGTATCATTTGACCAGGGTGTGTGTGTGTGTAAGATGAGCTGAAGTGCAGTCAAAACCTGAGAAAACACAATGAGAGAGACTGGGGCAGAGAGACAGAAGCAGAGAAAGAAGGCTAAGCAACATCCCGAAAGTATGGTATGGCCCTGTGAGAAGTCAAAAAAGAGACATAAGAACATAAGAAAGGCCGTACCGGGTCAGACCAAAGGTCCATCTAGCCCAGTATCTGTCTACCGACAGTGGCCAATGCCAGGTGCCCAAGAGAGAGTGAACCTAACAGGCAATGATCAAGTGATATCTCTCCTGCCATCCATCTCCATCCTCTGACGAACAGAGGCTAGGGACACCATTCTTACCCATCCTGGCTAATAGCCATTTATGGACTTAGCCACCATTAATTTATCCAGTCCCCTTTTAAACATTAAAAGCAACAAAGAATCCTGTGGCATCTTATTGCATCCGAAGAAGTGGGTATTCACCCACGAAAGCTCATGCTGCAAAACGTCTGTTAGTCTATAAGGTGCCACAGGATTCTTTGTTGCTTTTACAGATCCAGACTAACACGGCTACCCCTCTGATACTTTTAAACATTGTTATAGTCCTAGCCTTCACAACCTCCTCAGGTAAGGAGTTCCACAAGCTGACTGTGTGCTGCGTGAAGAAGAACTTCCTTTTATTTGTTTTAAACCTGCTGCCTATTAATTTCATTTGGTGACCCCTAGTTCTTGTATTATGGGAATAAGTAAATAACTTTTCCTTATCCACTTTCTCAACATCACTCATGATTTTATATACCTCTATCATGTCCCCCCTTAGTCTTCTCTTTTCTAAGCTGAAGAGTCCTAGCCTCTTTAATCTTTCCTCGTATGGGACCCTCTCTATACCCTTAATTATTTTAGTTGCCCTTTTCTGAACCTTTTCTAGTGCTAGAATATCTTTTTTGAGGTGAGGAGACCACATCTGTACACAGTATTCGAGATGTGGGCGTACCAGGGATTTATATAAGGGCAATAATATAGTCTCAGTCTTATTCTCTATCCCCTTTTTAATGATTCCTAACATCCTGTTTGCTTTTTTGACCGCCTCTGCACACTGTGTGGACATCTTCAGAGAACTATCCACGATGACACCAAGATCTTTTTCCTGACTCGTTGTAGCTAAATTAGCCCCCATCATGTTGTATGTATAGTTGGGGTTATTTTTTCCAATGTGCATTACTTTACATTTATCCACATTAAATTTCATTTGCCATTTTGTTGCCCAATCATTTAGTTTTGTGAGATCTTTTTGAAGTTCTTCACAATCTGCTTTGGTCTTAACTATCTTGAGTAGTTTAGTGTCATCTGAAAACTTTGCCACCTCACTGTTTACCCCTTTCTCCAGATCATTTATGAATAAATTGAATAGGATTGGTCCGAGGACTGACCCTTGGGGAACACCACTAGTTACCCCTCTCCATTCTGAGAATTTACCATTAATTCCTACCCTTTGTTCCCTGTCCTTTAACCAGTTCTCAATCCATGAAAGGACCTTCCCTTTTATCCCATGACAGCTTAATTTATGTAAGAGGCTTTGGTAAGGGACCTTGTCAAAGGCTTTCTGGAAATCTAAGTACACTATGTCCACCAGATCCCCCTTGTCCTCATGTTTGTTGACCCCTTCAAAGAACTCTAATAGATTAGTAAGACACGATTTCCCTTTACAGAAACCATGTTGACTATTGCTCAAGAGTTTGTTTTTCTATGTGTCTGACAATTTTATTCTTTACTATTGTTTCAACTAATTTGCCCGGTACCGACGTTAGACTTACCGGTCTGTAATTGCCGGGATCAGCCCTAGAGCCCTTTTTAAATATTGGCGTCACATTAGCTAACTTCCAGTCATTGGGTACCGAAACAGATTTAAAGAACAGGTTACAAACCTTTAGGTCAGGGTTTCTGACAGAGAGAAGTTTGGGCCTGTGAGATAGGACACTGTCTCCTAATATTTCAGTTCCTCCTGAAACCAAGAATATGGGATTTTGTACATTCTTTGTAAGTAAACAAGATTGCATGAGAGAGCCCAAACTCCACCTTCAATTTCTCTTCCTAACTGGAACTATCCACAAGACCTGGAATTTTTGGCTAGCTGTTTGATCAAAAGAGATAACAATAGAGTTTAAGCTAGTGTATGGTGTGGTCCAGTGGCATAGTCTACTAACCTTTCATTTCTCAAGGCCTGTGTTCAACACCTATCTCTGGTCACAAGTGAAAATGAGATTTGTGATTTTATCCTAGTACCTATCTGACCATATGACACAAGAGACCGTACAAACTGATACAATTGGCAAGTCTCTGCACAAGAGAGATCCAGGACTTGAAATATGGTTTCCACTTTACATTCAAACAAAGACCAAATAATGCTTGTGTCCTCACTTCTTCTATTAGTCCACACTCCTTTCTTCCTGATGGCATCATGATAAAGTCTCCTCCTTTATCCAGGGAGAGATTTGAGGCCAGATTTTCTTCTCTGTTGCACTCTTGTGAATCAGGACTAACTCCAGTTAAGTTTGTGGATTTCAAGTTCCAAGATTTTCTCAAGTGCAAAAGAGCTCAGAATCTGGCTTTTTATTTCCCTCTATTCCTTCTTGACTTCTTGTTGAGTTGAACGCTCCTTACTGCTAAGAGGAGCTACTAATCAGACATGCTTCACTAGTAGACCCAGCAGTGTATGATCCAGGTGAGAATATGAGCAGCAATTGTTAAAGCATCAACCTTTTGAGGTTTTTTAAAAAAAAAAGAGAGTGAGAGAGAGAGAGACTTTATAGATCAGACATAGAGGACAAAAAACTGGGTCCTCCTCTCTAAAACCTGGGCAGGTGATAACCATTACTGGAAGAGCAATTGTTGTGAGTTAGGAGTGATATATGTTAGCAGAGCAGTATAGTTTCTTCCTGCACTTTTTTTAGTCTAAACCAGCTGTTAGTTCATTTACCCTGCATTCGCTTTCAGATTTTAACTCCAAAATATCCTGAAACTGCTTCCAGAAAAGTGTGTTTGAGGCACTGGAATTTCTTCTTAGAGCAAGCTACAGTAGAAAATACAAACTATCTAGAACAAAGGGGCAGAAGGAAGGAAGGAAGAGACCTAAAACTTAATGTGTGGTGGTACATAGTCTTAAGAGCTGACTCTCTGAGACCATTCTGTGTTGACTGAAATTGTTTTTTGTTCACCCTGAGTTGGAAAGCTATCTCCATTACAAATACACAAAATTGTGACAAAGTGTTTTCTGACTCTGTGCTAATATTCTCCATTCAGTGCACACACACGTTCTTACAGGGAGTTACACACATGCGCTGAGGGGAGATTTTATTCCAGAGACTGCATAGATATATCTATTTCTCTTGCATCAAGAACTCCAGTGCTTGAAATGCTGAATACTCAGATGTATATTTAGGGTAATCAAAAACTATTATTCATCTACATGATAGCAAAGGATGAGAGAAATATAATTACTGATGCAGAACATCATTTTTTATGTTGTAAATATTTGTTCATTAACAGCAAGGAAGACTATTTTTAACCAAATAGGAAAAGGATGTAATTGTTTTAAAGGTTTTTGCAAGTTATTTTTAGAAGAGATTGCTAAACAGATCTAATACATTTGCACTTGTAATGTGAGCGCTTTCAGTGTAAAATCAGTCAGTTCCTAAATTTTGTATTTAATATTTTATATAATTTAAAGCTATATGATAAGAACATATATTTTAAATCACTTCATCTGTAGCTTTAATCAAAAGCACTGTACTTTCCCCAATGACCCTTTCTGCTTGAATTAAATTGCTCTCCTGCCTGAGGGAGTATGAGAACTTTAGATGTATATACTTCAGATTACTTAAGGCTTGTAAATCTGCCACCTAGGAAGACAATGTAAGAGTCAGTAATGATGCATAAAAAATAGACTTAAACCAGCTGTGAAGCTATACAGGAGATGGCTAAAATATGCATCAGCAACAGCAGAAGTGGAAAAATCAACGGTATCTCTCAATGCAAACTCAACTTCCCTATGTCGCAATTTAACATGATTGTGCAAGGTCCCTCTACATGAAATCACTTATCTATATTCGTTGCAAAGAGATCCATCTGCACATAAGTAGGACCTTAAATGGTTTGTTTTTTTTTCCTTTTAGGGTTTTTTTTTAAAGTATTAGAGCAGAAGCACTTTGTGATAACTCAAAGGTCTTAGGAAACTTAAGATCTATTTCCAGTTCTTCCATGGATTTGATTTGTGAGCTTTGCCAAGCTACAAAAAATCACACTTTAACAAACTCAGAGAACTGGTAGGTAAGGTACCATGGAAAGAAAATAAAGGAGTTCAGGAGAGTTGTAAGTTTCTCAAGGAGACAATACTAAAGGCACAACCACAAACTATCTAGATACAAAGGAAAGATAGGAAGAACAGTAAGGAGCCAAAATATAGCTTCATCAAGAGTGCTTAATTACCTGAAATTCAAAGAGAAATCCTACAAAGAGTGGAACCATAAACAAATTGCTAAGGAAGAATAGAAAAGAATAGCACAAGCATGTAGAGACAAAATCAGAAAGGCTAAGGCACAAAATGAATTACACCTATCAAGGGACATATTAAGACAATAAGAAGAGGTTCTTTAAATACATTAGGAGCAAAAAGTGTAGGCCCTCTACCTAGTGGGGAAGGCAAGCTAATAACTGATGACATCACAAAGGCTGAAGAGTTTAATGCATATTTAGCTTTAGTCTTCATTAAAAAGGTTAATGGTGACCAGATACTCAACACAATTAATATTAACAAGGGGAAAGCCAAAATACGGAAAGAACAAGTTAAAGAATGTTTAAATAAAGTAAATGTATTCATGTAATCAGAGCTTGATGAAATTCATCATAGAGTACTTAAGGAACTAGCTGAACAATCTCAGAACCATTAGCAATTATTTTTGAAAACTCATTGAGAATGGGTCAGGTCCCAGATGGCTAGAGAAGGGCAAACATATAGCCTATTTTAAAAAGGGGAACAAAAAGGACCCAGGCTGAGTAGTCTATAATTCCCTAACTTCAATACCTGTTGAATAATTTTTTCCAATATTTTTCAATTAATGTGTAAGCCTCTGGAGAATAATTGGATCATAAGGAAAAGCCAGTGTGGAATTGTCAAGAACAAACCATGCCAAATCAACCTAATTTCCTTCTTTGATGGGATTACTGGTCTAGTGGATGGGGCGAAACAATAGTTGTGGTATATCTTGATTTTAGTAAGGCTTTTGACACAGTCCTACATTACATTCTCATAAGCAAAGTAGGGAAATGTGGTCTAGATGAAATTACTATGTGGGAGTACAGCTGGTTGAAAGACCGTACTCAGAGAATAGTTAGGAATGGTTCACTGTGTAACTGGAGGGTGTATCTAGTAGGGTTCCACAGGAGTCAGTCCTGGATCAGGTACAAGTCAATATTTTCATTAATGACTTGGGTAATCCATGGAGAGTACACTTCTAATATTTGTGGATGACACAAAGCTGGGAGGGAATTACAAGCACTTTGGAGGACAAGATTTGAATTCAAAATGACCTTGATAAATTAGAGAATTGATCTGAATCAAGAACATGAAATTCAGTAAAGACAAGTGCAAAGTATTTCACTTAAGAAGGAAAAAATCAAATGCAGAACTACAAAATGGGAAATAACTGGCTAGGTGGTAGTGCTGCTGAAAAAGATCTGGGGATTATAGTGAATAACAAATTGAATATGAGCCAACAATGTGATGCAGTTGTAAAAAAGGGCTATTAACACAAGAGTTGTATATAGGGCATGGGAGGTAATTTTCCCACTCAACTTGGCACTAGTGAGGCCTCAGCTGCAGTACTGTGTCCAATTCTGGTCATCACACTTGAGGAAAGATGTGGACAAATTGGAGAGAGTCCAGAGGCGAGCAACAGAAATGAGAAAAGGTTTAGAAAACGTGACCTATAAGGAAAGGTTTAAAAAAATGGGCTTGTTTAGTTTTGAGGGAAGAGGACTGAGGGGGACCTGATAATAGTGTTCAAATATGGTAAGGGCTGTTATAAAGAGGGCTGTGATCAGTTGTTCTCCATGGCCACTGGAATTAGGACAAAAAGTAATGGGCTTAATCTGCAGCAACGGAGATTTAGATTAGGTATTAAGACAAACTTTCTAATTATAAGGGTAGTTAAACCTTGGAATAGAATTCCAAGTGAGTTAGTAGAATCCCCAACTCTGAAGGTTTTTAACAGGTTAGACAAGCACCTGTGCAGCATGGACTAGTTATACTTGGTTCTGCCTCAGCACAGGGGACTGGACTTGACGACCTCTTGAGGTCCCTTTCAGCCCTACATTTCTGTGATTCTATGATATTCAAAATGAATATCTAAACTTAAGTCCTTAAATCCACATTTAGTCACTTTAATGACATGATTTTCAAAAGAGCTGAGTGGAACTGGTCAGAATTTTTTTCTCCCCCCATGGAACAATTTATTTTTCACTGAAATTTTCAGTGGAAAATTTTGACTTTTCACTGAAAAACTGAAAATGTTTTGGTTTTCAGCAATCTGTTGCCAGCTGAAAATATTTGAGTTTACGTTTTTGAACAAAGACTTTTTGTGAAAACAAAGCCCTTTCTGGGAGAATTTTCATTTACTTGAAAACCCAATTTTACCTAGAAATAAACTTTTGACAAACTTTTTGATCAGCTTCAAAGCCTACTGAAGCAGAACAGATAATACATTTTTCAATTCAGTGGCTGAACTGAGAAATCGGTTAACAAAAATCTCTTGTTCAAACCAATATGAAACATTTGGTTAGTTTTTTAGTGTGTTTTGTCTTTTTAAAAATAATTAAATCTAGTACAATTTCTAAATTATTTGTCAGTTTGAAAGGAAAGGTTGACATGTTTAATTTGAAAATGTTGAAAGAAAACATTTTTACTTTTTCCAAATTTTTTTTTGGCCTAAAACTGCATTTTTTGTGAATAAATTATTCACCTAAAAATTTGCATCCTACCCTAATGCTGCGCAATCGGTAGCTTTACTGGTTAGGTTTGTTAGCTGTTGTGAGTGTGTGCATTCATAGAGAACATGCATGTAGTATCAAAATTAATGACAGACTATTTTGTTTTTTATGCTTTCCAAGTTCTTGCAAATTGCAGTATGCTGCCTCCTCACAAGAACAGAGAGGAAGACAGGAAGGGATGGTATGACATGCACATGTGTACACACAAATAGAAAAGAAATCAGCTAGTTTGTAGGCTAACTGAACCCTTGACTGGGTCTCTTCAATGATATAGTGACAAAATAGCTATTCTACAATGAAAACTAATAATGCAATGGAAAGACAGGCCTTTTTAACCATATTAAGGCTCATAACTTCATACACTGTCACAAAATTAATTGTGTATATAAATGTGAAGCCTGTAATAATGGCATAGTAGATGAAGAACTATCCTCTCATGGCTAGGGTCACTTTAAATGTAACCTGAGGTTTCACCACAATTAGTTTAGTGTTATTACCTGTTGGGCAGCAGACCTCCCCTCCCATTAGAATTAATAAAAAGCATATAATTTATCACAATTAGGCTTAATTGGTCATTCTCAGCTTCTGTTCAGCAGAAGCCCAGAAATGAGACTACAGCACGGACATGACTCCCTTTTCAACATCCTAAAAGGTGATTTCCTTCAAGTCACCGCCAAGTTCATTGATAGCTATTGAGAGAATTTCACTTAAAAATACTAAGTCTATGAATAAACGGTTGAATTCTGCACCAGTACCTTTCATATACCTCACCACATTTCTCCTCAAAATATATGTTGCAAGCAATTTCAGATAGCAGTGAGGTAACTCCTGTCAGAATGTGTCTCAATGTAAGCAACTATCTGATGAGCATCAGTAAGTGTAATATGCTGTACATTATTCACATACATAAATAAACTGATATTGAAGTATGCTGTTGAATGCCAGAATGGCAAACCCTTGCACAGTAAGAAAAGAGAAAGAAAAGCTACACAGTATCTTGAATATTGCGAGAAAGTCTTTCCACCATTCAGAATATATTTTGGAAAGGCTGTAACACCATTCAAGGTTAGGTTTGTTTGTTTTTTCTTTTGGAATGTTTGAAATCCTGTCCTGCAACATTGCTGAAGGTGTTCAAGTGCTGTAGGTAATGCAAATGCAATACCATTGACGTCAAAATAGTTGTATGTAACAGAGAGCATCTTTTCCAAAAAGTTGTGTTTCGTTTTCACCGGTAGCTATTGTAGCCAAAGCTCAGCTTTGCTAACCACTGTGAGATAGCTTTGGGAGCATTCAGAGTACTAACGTGAAGACAAGCACTGTTAGCACGTGGCTATGGTTTGTATGCTTGCCACCTTGGTGCTTTTGCCTTCTGGGAAAATGTCATTGTGTTATGATGCTATGAAGTGTGACACTGCATTAGTCTATAGTATTTAAGGTATCCTACACAATGTGAAATACCTTTGTCAAAACTGAGGTTGTCCCTTTAGGGAGGGAAGAAAAGACAGGTAGAGAAGCAAACTTCAATTTGATCCCTCTCCTGGGTAGAATCCTATCTTCTACATTTCATAAGCTGATACATGCGGCTGTTCTAGCCAGAAGGAATCCTGCAGTAGAATGGGAAATGTGGTGAACATATGGCTTAGCTTAGAATGCCCTTGTCAGGTCACAGTTATAATGGTGGTCACCTGGGAAAGAACAATTATTTCATAATCGATGTATAGCAAGGCTGCAGAACTGCCAAAAGGCAGCTATTGGCTGTTTCATGATGATATAGTAATTTTAACATGGGGTGACTTCACTGTTGCATAACCTCCCCCTCTGTCACCTCAGTTGTATTTTGTACTAATGGTATCTAAATTCAAAGACTATAACATCTTGCTGCTCTTTATCCATGATAAGTAGTACCATAGAAACTTGGAGTTATGAACATCTTGGAAATGGAGGTTGGTTGTAACTCTGAAATTTTTTTAACTCTGAATAAAACTTTATGGTTGTTCTTTCAACAGTTTACAACTGAAGATGGACTTACAACAGCTTTGAAACTTTACTATGCAGAAGAAAAATGCTGCTTTTAACCATCTTAATTTAAATGAAACAAGCACAGAAACAGTTTTCTTCCCTTGTTAAATCTTTTTAAAACTTCTCCCTTATTTTTTTAGTAGTTTACATTTAACACAGTATTGTATTATATTTGCACCTTTTGGGGGGCGGGGGGGAATCTCTGATGCTGCCTGATTGCATACTTCTGGTTCCAAATGAGGTGTGTGGTTGACCAATCAGTTCGTAACTCTGGTGTTCATAACTCTGAGGTTCTACTGTATCTAAATTGCAAAGACCCCAATACTATTTCAAATCAGAGTAATTTCTGTTTACAGTGTCCAAAATGTTGGTGTTACTGCTGGTGTTCCAGTCTCTTCACCAATCATTAATCTGAAATAAATCATTCGTGTGGTTAGTTTGTTTTAGGCTTTAAATATAAAATCTCCTACTCCATATAACTTTTTCTTCTAGTACGTTTCCAACATTGCTTATTTCAGTTACGGTATGTCCATTTGTTCAATAAGACATTAAGCCAGTTTGAAAGAACATACCTGAGCCTTTGAGAACACTAAAAATAGATGCAGATGTAAGGATCTTAGCCACATGCTGTGCTAGACACAAAAGATTTTGTTCCAAAATATACCGTTTCATAAACTGAAGGGAAAGCATCTGTTTCAGAGCACGTGAATATAAAGTAATACAATATTGGGGGACATGTATTTTTGAAGAATCAATATTTTACCCATTCACTTGAGAAATAAGATCCATGTCTTTGAATGTGCTCGTTGTGACCTGCAATCAATGGAAAATTTAAACAGCAGTCTCTTCACTGCACTAACAGCATACATTTATACATCACCTTTCCCCAAAGCTGATCTGTGATCTTTCAGCATATCAAACAAACTGTTATGGCTAATTCTAGTGTGGTGAAGGCCAAAATGAAATACACAGAAGGCATCCTATTATAAAAATATACTGCTAGGTATATGCTGACTCAAATTTTAAACCCAATTTGGGCATGAAATGAACATGAAAAACTGGCATTGTCTAGTTATGCTACTTCAGATGAGTTAAAAAGAAACCCTTAGGCTCCAGTGTTGTTCATATTCACATCAATTATATCAAGAATAAATATTTTCATTTTTAGAATGCCATTTTGGGGGGGGGGAATAAATGCCTGGATTACACATATTCTCCCTCAACTACCCAACAGTTGATTCTGTTCATTTTATTTAATTGCTTTTGCAAGAAAGTTACAGTGCTGTTTGATATGTGTAATTTCTATTTACATTGTAGAGGAATACCTATTTTAACCCACCAAATAGTAGTATTCCTTTAATACAGACATTTTAAAAAAGATTTCCAAAGAATTGATTTCCATCCTTTTAAAACCAAGTTATTACTGAATCCTGAGTTATTGTGGATTAACTTTTCCAATAGACTTCTGGTAGCCACCCATGGCCAGGTCAGGTATTGTAGTAATACAGATTAGTTAAAATTTCCACAACAAGGGATAGATTGAGAATATTCTCCACAGGAAGTAACCCACAAATAATTTAAATCAGTAGTGCAGTTCTATGTACTGCTGATGTGATCCTTAAAACTATGATTATGAAACAACCTCAATTTAATTTGTGGCATAGATGATAAAAGTGTTGTTTTGTAGGAGCTGAGCTGAATAGCGCCAGATGGATTAACTTAACCAAATGGATTGATTTCCAACTGTAACTGAAAAGCTGAAATTCCAATTAAGTAGGCCGAATTTAACTTATTCTTTTTCCGACTGAGTGGGGGAAAGGGAAAAAGCCAGCTGAAATTCTCTCACTTATAATAAATGTAGTTAATTTTTCAATGCCATTAGAGTCAAAAGCAGTAAACTTTTTGTACAAATTGTTTAAACATGCCAGTGGAATTGCCACAGGAGGCTCTGACTAATTATCCTACATTAAACCATGCTAAAGTAACACAAAAAGAATTTTTTTGTTTGCTATGAAAACTAAAAAGTGTGGGCCAAAACAACTAGAAAAAGTACTTTCAGCCATACAGTTTGTCTTTAGAAAGTATTAGTTTTTTTCACAGTATGCAAAATGAATGTACAATTTTCTTCTTGTTAAATTCACTGTTTTTAAGAGATGCCATAATCACCACGACCAGAATCTGAAAAGACTGATTTTAAGAATACATAAACTACAAACTATGCCTTAAGAAAGAAAATGAGATGAACTTACTTTTAATACTGTCCTTGAATATATAAATAATTATGCAGGTTTGTTAAATTACAATAGAACATTTTGTCAACTAGTATGTGAGTAGAAAACAGATATAAGGATCTCCTAGCTAAGCCTCCAGGTGCCATTTTGTAGTTCCAATATTTGTATGTCTGAGATCATTCAGATACATATAGGTCAGAAAATATTTGTAAAATGTTTGAAAGGTTTTATTAATATACAGACAGATATTTGGCACTAATTTTTATCCCTTCACCTCTGAACTCTTCATTACTATAAGTCCAATTTAACAAGCTTCATAGTGACAGGAAAATTATAAAGTTTTGGACATCTAAAAGAATAACAAAAAAAAAGTTTATTTTCCTTTATAGAATAATAATGTGATTTCTTAAATTGTAAACTTTTTGGGGCAAGGACAATGAGTGAAAATCTGGCTCCACTGAAATCAATAGTAAAGTTCTTCCACCTTTGAAATGCAAATGTTTTCCCTTCCACCCACGCAAGTTCACCACAGCCCCAACCACCGGCAACTCCACAACCCCCACTTCCCCTTCAACAGCCAGTTATAGTATCTAGAGAGATTTCACCTATAGATAAGATTAATAACATCATTGTCTTACCTTGGTCATGTTTCCTCTAAGCTGCTTTGTTTGTGTCCATCTTCATTGAGATTATTTTTTCCCAAACTGCATTGATTTTATATTTTAACTATATAGTTGAATGTGAACATTTTGGAGCTTTATACATAAAATCCATTCAGTCTATTTCTTGAATTTATATTTGCAGTTTGATTTTGATGTTTCCAGCAATTTCTTATTTTTAACAGCAATATTGTAGCATCTTTAGCTGGACACAGAAACTTTTAACATTAGATTAAAAAAAAAACCTGGGAGATTAAATTATTTTTATGGCAACTGGCAAATCCATTAAAACACCCAGCCAGGCCAGTCAAATACCGGCCAAGTGGTAGCCCTAGTGGAGCCAAGATTTCACTCCATATGTTTGTGTGTGATTTTATAGCACCAGCACAATAGAGTCCAGGTACTGACAGGGGCATCCAGATGCCCCCGCTATGTGAATATTAAAGAATAATAATTTTATGGTACAATGATTTTAAGATCCCATATATCGAGACTCTTCAAGAATAGATGAAAATGCTGCCCATTCAAATCTCCCCTTTATAATGAGATCTCTTCCATTTCCTACCATGAAGGGTCACAAGTGTAAGCCCTGTAGCCTGAAGCCTTAGAGAAAAGGGAGCTCATTATTGTCATCCTGTTGGTGAAATGGGTGAAGAGTGGCCCAGAGCTGCTTACGATGAGCAGGGGCTCCACTGGCGAGGGAACTCTCTGCCAGTTTCTGTTGCAAAGCAAGAGAAGTTAACTGAGTTGAGCAGGCCTTGTTTGCATTTCATTATTTTGACGGTTTGGGGCATTTGCTTAAGATTCAGTTTGAGGGCAATAAAATGTAATTGACCTTGTTTGGAAATACAAGGATAAAACATTCCTGTTGACTTGGGCTACGCTGACTACATCCGCTGTCAGGTGCGATTGGGTGGGAAGGGATCCTGGACAGAGCTAAAGCAGCGGGAAAGAGGGGAAGTGCCAACTGCTGGGAATATGTCTCTGGTGGTGAGAACTCTGTCAGGACTCCTAGATGCCATTGATTCCTTCCTAAGAGCTGAGCTGAGAATGCTGAACAGTCAACATTGTACAGTGCAGAGCAGAGGTAGTAGCAGCACCTTGGTGATAACAGATGGCACAGAGCAGCAGTGGCCGCAGCTCTGAGGTAACTGATGATGCAGGGAGTTGACAGCAGCTTCTCCCAGGTGAAGGACAGCTCAGAGCAGCAGTGGCACCTTTGAGGGGATGGATGGTGCAAAGTGCCAGTAGAGCTAGGGAGCTTTGTCTGAAACCAAAGAGAGAGCAGCAGCCTACCTAAGGTGCAGGCCTCCCTACCCAGCAATTATCCCCAAGAACAGCCCAGGCAGTACTGACCGGCTAGAATCATTGGCCTGCTCCAAGCCAGGACAGTGCGTGGGTGCTGGCAAGGAGGGAAATAGCCAGGACACATCAGCCACTCACAATATCCAAAAGAACACTGATATTTGTACCTCTGTTAAGACACCCCACGGGTGGGAGTCTTACATCATATAATTTGTTAATTGCTGGTTTTCCAAATTAATTCTGTTGTGTTCCTTCTCCCCGCCCCATCCCCAGTGAATTTCTTTGTTGCAAACCCTGGACTCAGAGCTTGCAAGTGGGGAAGAATTGCCAGGGTGGTGTTTATTGTTTCTGGGTGGGGGCTCGAGACATAGTTAAGACTTCAAGGAAGTCCTTAGAAAAATCAAACTGGTCCTCTTTGCTGCCGAGGACAACTGGCAGAAGGGTTACAAAAGGTATAAACCTCTCCCTGCTTCAGGACTCAGTGTTGTCCTTACTGGCTCTTGAACTCTTAGCTTTGAAGAGGGGAAAGAAGGAAATGCTTCCTTGGGAGGCAGTTCTCAAAAATAAAAATGGTAACCATTTGACACTACTCAGAGGTGTGATATTGTTACTATATGTTACGATTATTCATGGAGGAAACCGATCAGTAGGCAGAGTGCAAGTGAAGTCTTCAAAGCTGCATATATAATTTGTATTTAGACACACTGGTGATGGGTCCTATAAAAATCAATAAGTAAATGCTAAGAAATGCAGAATTTATTAGATATCTCTGCAGTTTGTCACATGGCTATCACCACCTTGGATGAGGGATGGGGACGTAATATGAGGCAAATAATGTAATTCCTGTACATAGAACTAAAGATGCAGATTGTAAAATTTTGTTTAGAGTATAATTGGGTTTAGCTATATGAATTTAGCCAGTGGGATTGTGGATATTTACATAGAGCAGAATTTGTGGTTTTTAAATCTACATGCTGGCTTCTGCATGAGGGATATGCTGCTTGATCAATGCTTCACCTTGCAGTTTGTTTTGCTGATTTGAAATGTAATTAGTAAATCTGTAATAAAACATGACAAGACAACAAAAGCTGCTAGTGCTTTGAATCCTCAAAGCACATTGTTTAAAAATACCATGCTTCGTTGCCACATGAAGGCCAAACGTAACTTTGATTTATGAGTAGAACAGGATGATTTGGCCATTCAGTTTAGTTCCTTAGAGTAACCTCAGAGGAAGGCAGAATGGCCAAAATGTCAATTTTTACTCCTGTTATGGTAAGTAAAAATTACCCGTGTGACTTTGATGTGACATTGAAACACAGTATTTTTAACAGAGTGCTAAGGCAATTTGAATTGCAGTGAAGAATTGTCAATTTTCTTAAAGGGACCTTCCTACTAGCTTAAACTATAAACACGTGAAAAATACAACAGTTTTTCCCAGGGTAAAACTGACTTTTTAGATTTGTCTGTGGGCAGTTACTTTTAACTGTAGTTACCTTGAAGTATCAAAAGGAAAATCTGGTGGGTGGGTGTTTGTGTATAGTATAATTTCAGTAAAGCAGAAAACATTGCTACTATAAAGATGAAGTATGTTCAGTATAAGTGAAAAATTTATGGAAAAACCTTGAACAATTCTTCAGCATCATCATGCATAGCTTCATGCTGAACCTATTGAGCCAGAAATATGAGAAAATGAGGTGACTGAAGCCAGTTAGAAAAGAAAAACAGCCAGCAAAGCGATGATATAGAGCCACGGATGTCAAAATTGAATCTGCTATCTTCACTGCACTGATTAAAGAGTATTACCATTCTGCTGGATGAAAACCATGGTAGAGATGAGCACAATAAAAAATGGCTGGCCATTAGCAACTATGGAGGATTCTGAACCAAGGAACTAATTTCTTCCATTATAATTCAACCTAGTAATGTAAAATGGCTTATGAAGAATTGTCGTTAGGTGTGTGTTTTAAGTTGCTGCATATTTAGGTATTTAGTAGATGTTAACAACCTGTTAAGGAGCGATCAGTTTGGAGGGTGAACTCCTGGCCTCATTGACATCAATGGGAGTATTGCCATTGACTTCAGTAGGGCCAGGGTTTCATCCTCAAAATACTTTTAGATCTTAGAATGAAAGATTTGTATGTCTCTAATATGATCTACTCTACTCTTGGTATTTCTAAGGTAATTATCAGCGTAGTATCTAAGCACCAGAATTAAAGACAGCATTGCGCATGACCATAATGTCATAATTCTAGGCTCAGTCCTCATTGCCTGTTTTATGTGGGGGTGTTATTCTTCTAACTTCTCCTCCTCTTTCTTCTTTTACATGGTGCTTATGATTTGTTATTAATTATTAGAGATACATGGCTGCGTGAAACTGACTGTGTCTGGCATCACCTTCTCTCATGCATTACCACAAATGGCTCATAAACTTTGCCCATCATAGCACCATGTTGTCTATCAACTTGAAGAGCGCACCTATTTTGCATAAAATTGAGTGTGTTGTAGCTGTCCTCATAGTTAATATTAATTTGCAGCCCTGTAGAATCTGCAGTTCCCAACATGCTGTGTTCATACTTGATCAAAGTTGAGTGATTCTATACATGTTATCTGTATATTAAGCATGAGAATGTCTACCTAGCCTATTTCACTTGGGCTGCACTTGGATTTGAGTCACACTCTAAATACCACTCTGACAGATTTCAGAATCTTACTACCCGCTCTTCAGTCAAATATGAACTATTCAGTTACACAAAATTATTTACACTCTAGTTGCTTTGAATTTGGGGCAATCCATGCTTAAATGTAATTTGAGCAACAGGTATATTCCCTGCTTTAACTATTATTGCATGCAGTTAGTGTTTGTGTGGCAGTCTTCTCTTCTGTTTAAGAAGTAATGTAGCTTTCTATCTGGTTATTTGACTTTCACTATCTTCTCAATTGTGGAGTTAATTTTAAACAAAAAGATGAGCTGATTTCTTGAATGTATCAGAAAATAATAATTTGTAAGACAATTTGTGGTCTCTGTTGAAGCATTAATAGTTTTAGTTCCTTACCATGAAAGGTTCCCTCTTAGGGTAGGTTTACACTTACCTTCCGGGTCGACGCGGTGAGTTCGACTTCTCGGAGTTCGAACTATCGCGTCTGATCTAGACGCGATAGTTCGAACTCCGGAAGCACTGCGGTCGACTCCGGTACTCCACCACTGCAAACGGCGGTTGCGGAGTCGACGGGGGAGCCGCGGAGTTCGACCCCGCTGCGTCTGGACGGGTGAGTAGGTCGAACTAGGGTACTTCAAATTCAGCTACGCTATTCACGTAGCTGAATTTGCGTACCCTAGTTCGACCCCCCTTCTTAGTGTAGACCAGGCCTTAATGTCATTGAGTATATTGTAAATGACAAACTGCAACTTATATACACAAGGTGTGAAATAAATGTACAAATGGCCTGAAAAGATGTTTTAAGAGGCACTAAGGTCAAAATTCACTAGGACTTTGACATTAGATTAGGTGAGATTCAGCAAAGGAATAAACATTTTTATGGGTAATGGATAATGGCACATCCAGTTATATTCAACTGGATAAAACTATATAAGGGGTATAATAAACTGTCATGCTTTTGAGTATAAGGCAATCGCTAGATGCCTGAGGTTTGGAAAAATCTTCTACTATAGACAAGTTACTCCATAATTTTCTATTACTGGATTTTTTTTTCAATCTCCCTTGATGCATCTGGCACTGTTTGTTCTAAAGAAAAACTTTGGACTAGATAGGTCTGATCCACTATGGCCGTTCCTATTTTCTTATGATGACATAATCAGCTGTACACTATAATAAGTAATTATTAAAAAGCATGAGTAAGTCTATTTGATAAAGAGAAATTAGACAAAGAAAATTCTGTATGTGATTAATTATCCTGATAGCTTTACTGAAATAATTATCTGTAATTAGATGATAATTAAGATCCTATCAGGCATAGAAGAAATTTAGAGGAGCATTTCTTGCACTCTTCAGGTTGCTATAAAGCAACACCTCGCTGATGGCTGTGCAACTGGAACCATACCAAAAGAAAACCTCTATTCTAGCACCTGTCTTGCATGGAGGTAGAAAAATAGTGTGTGCCCCAACATGAAGTTAAAATTCAATAGTGCTTTCTTGATTCAGCAGTTACTTGAGCTTGCCTTTATTTTAAATTAATGGGGGAAATTAATTCATCATCCTCTTTGTCTCTGTCTGGAATGAAACTGAGTTCTCTTGTTAGTGTTCTTCATCCCTCAAAAATCATGATCATGAAACAAAAAAACATGATTAAGACATAGGGGAAACTACCATGAAATTTGGATTATAATAGGTATGTTTGTAATGGACATCAATACACGTTGAACGTGTACCACATCAACTAATAGAACAGGGGAAAATACAGAAGAGATATGGATGCCCCCATCAGTCTCTGGACTTTATTGTGTTGGTGCTGTACAATCACACACAAACATATGGAATGAAATCCTGGCTTCACTAGGGTTTCCACCTGGCTGGTATTTGACTGGCCTGGCTGGGTGTTTTTATGGATTTGCCAGAAAAAGAATTTAATCTGCCTGGTTTTTGGTTTTCTTTTTTACATGGGTCTGAAGATCTACCTTATCACAATACACTAGGATATCTAATATTAAAAGTTTCTGTGTTGTTACCGTTAAATGTTACCGTTAAAAATAAGAAATGGCTGGAAACAGCAACATCAAACCGCAAATATAAATTCAAGAAATAGACTCAATGGATTTTCTTTATATATAAACCTCCACACTGTTCACATTGAAGTGTATAGTTAAAATTTAGAATCAATGAAGTTTGGGAAAAAAATAATCTTAGTAAAGATGAACACACAGAAGACATTTGATAAAGCCTGAAAGCCTGCCATTTTGAGCCTGGAATGGCAAAAGCGACTTATTGTCTAGTGTTGCAAATGGAGGCATGGTTGCTTCAAATGAGGTCAACCAGCAAAAGTATAATTATATAATTTTGATAGGTGTTTGAGGTCTTTCTTCATTCAGAGGATGAGTTGAAAGCACCTCAGGCAGATACTCTGTTACTCTGGTGTAAATGCAGACTAACTGCATTGAATTAAAGGATCTATGCCAGCATGACTGAGAGCACTGTATGGCTTCTGATCTCAAGTTGGTTGAATGTTCACTCTTTTCAGTTTTGGGGAAAGAAAACAGGAATTTCTGTGTTTACTGGAGAAGAGAAGGTAAATGTTACTATAATGATAAATGAAGCTAAATCATTAAATAACAGGGTTAAATAATGTAGTCCAGTAACCATTTGAAATTGTTTTCCTTTATTATTTAGAAATGATCATATAATTCCAGCTGAATTTACCAATCCTTTAACATGGAACAAAGGTATGTCAAAAAAACTTACGAAAATTCAGATATCAGGCTTCTTGGCAAAGCAGAACTATTATTGTTGCACATTTGCAGTTTATATTGGGTGCACATTAATGTAATGAAATGCAAGTGATTAGCCTACTAGTTTGAAAAGCAAAACAAAATACTGAAGTCAGTACTATTCCTTCAAAGTAATTATTCTAGCCCTGTAATTTTGCAGTGTCTCATACATGGGAAATGGCCACCAAAAGTAAAAAGCATTTGAGTCCTTTTCTGTTCCTGCCACATAAGCTAATCATACTTTATCAACTCAAGGCTAAATTTTGGAAATACAGGCTTCCTGAGGATCTTCCTTGAAGCAAGAGCTCTCAGAAGCTTCAGCTAACACAGAATATGGCTGCCTGCCCTGTGAACAGGTTAGAGTATCAAGCATAATACAGTTGTGCTCTGTACTTTCCAATGGCTGCCAGTTAACTTCTAGGAGAAATTTAGGGTGCTGGTATAGAGCCCTAAATGGTCTAGGTCCTAATTATCTGAGAGACTGCTTTTCACTTTGTGTCCAGACACCTGTGCTTATGGTAATGTAGAAAGAAGTCAGAAGCAGAGCGTATTTATAGTGGTAGGCTTGTACTTCTGGACTTTAGTCCTGCTGGAAATATGTGTGAGGTCTGTCTACTTCTAGAGCATGATATACACCACAGTTTTGATCAGGCTTTCTACTATCTGTAGGCTTTGGCATCCCTGGCATTTAAACTAGTTCCCTATTTCCAATCCTTAGGTCCTTCCAAAGAGTTGGTTGTCTTGCTGTAAGTGATCACACAGGACAATGTCTGATCCCAATTTTAGGGAAAATGTCACTTTATTCCAGATTTAAATCCTATAATGTACTCATAGAAGCCATGGTGATGAGTCTTATAAATGCATAATAGTAAGAAATAACCAAAATAATGAGCTGGAGACAGAAGGTAATGCAGAGGCACAG
Source organism: Mauremys reevesii (assembly GCF_016161935.1). Taxonomy (NCBI): domain Eukaryota; kingdom Metazoa; phylum Chordata; order Testudines; family Geoemydidae; genus Mauremys; species Mauremys reevesii. The sequence continues at coordinate 116,701,902 of NC_052625.1, read as the reverse complement.
CCTGGTTCCCTCTGGTGAAACCTGCGGCGGGGAAAGGAACGACACACTGACTGAACAAAACAGTGACAATTCTGAGAGTTTCCTGTCCTGTTTAGCAGATGATCCAGTCTTTAGTGTGAACTGAAACACTTGGCATTGGACCTTGAAGTCAGTGCTCAAGCCTATTCCTCCCACTGTCATAACCAAAAGAACCTTAACTTGGCAGAGGGTAGTATGCCTACACATGAATGGAGATAGCACCATGCCGGGTGTGGACAGTACTGGTACAGCGAGTGAGAAAAGATCTTAATAGAAGAGTATTTTCCATATCTTGCACTAAGCAACTGTGGGCTCAGTCATGTGTGATACTGAGCGCCTTCAACTCTCAATAAATTCATTGGGAGTTGAGGGCCTGAGCACCCTTGTAGGTTTAAGCCCTTTATGTATAAAAACAGTTAACATTTCCTGACATTTCTTAAGCATTTTGTTAATATACAGATTGGTTGATGTATTTTACTTAAACTTTGCTTAAACCAATCTATACATTTTAACACAAAAGGCCCAATGGGCTGGCAAAGTTGAGGATTTTTTTTAACCTAACACTGGTATGTTAAAAGTTGAGTCATTTCATATTTGAAATTAATGTAAATGCTGTAAAAATGATAGGACACTCCCAGAGAAACAGTTTCAATAAAAGCAGTTACACATTCAGCTACTGCAGCAAAATCCTAAATCCATCAAAAATCTAACTGCTGTTACTATATGACAGAAGAGTGAGAAACTGATGGACCATATTTGCAATAACGTAGCAGGGCTGAAGGTATTTTTCCACCTCTCTCTCTGCATTAATAATGACAGGTGGTTCTGAAGATAATTTTAACCAGATTACGATGAGCTGTAGTTCAGATTCAAAGACTTTTTTTTGCAGCTCTCTTGCTTAGTATATGACTAAACACACTTTTAAATGCAATTCTTCAAAAAAAAAGTATTTGAAGATTTATGCGTATGAGAACTGATGAGGTGCTTGCCTTTTTGAAAATAATTCTTTGAAAAACTTAAAAAGCACATATTTCAAAAAGGTATCTTTGACTTTCATGTGAAGATACATATTTTGATATAAAAATGTTTGTAAATGGAATTTCCAATTTGCAGATTTCTCCCTCCCCCCAAAAAGTGAGTACAAACTAAATGAGGAACAAAAAGAATCGGTGCTACTTTTAGACCTTGCAAATGAACAGGGACTGCTAATTGCAAGGTAGTATTTCTTTTAAGAAGCAAAGAACTTACAGTACTCAGCTTACCGCACTGCCTAGTGCTGAGGTTTGTAAGGCTTTCTTCAAAGCTTACTCTTGAGCAAGGTTTGAGTTTCCCAGATCCTTTTCTTTCAGAGTTTCAGTGTTTTGTGTGTGTGTGTGCGCATATGAACACATGCATGCAGATTTGTGCAAGTGTGTGCGTGCTTGATCATGTGTCTGCCCATTTACTATAATAGCTGTATTGTAACAAAAGTGGGAAAACTATTAAACATACCATTTATACTATAAATTATAATTTAGACAGAAAAGGGAGTCTCTAAAAAATGGTTAACAGCCACCTCATAGAATCATAGAAATGTAGGACTGGAAGGGTCTTTGATAGCTCATCTGGCACTGAAGCAGAAGTATTATCTAGAGACCATCCCTGACAGGTGTTTGTCTAATCCATTCTTAAAAACCTCCAATGACGGAGATTCCACAGTCTCCCTGGGTAATTTATTCCAGTGCTTAACTGATCTTACAGTTAAGAAGTTTTTCCTAATGTCTAACCTAAATCTCTCTTTCTGTAATATAAACCCATTACTTCTTGTCCTGTCTTCGTTGGTTAAGGAGAACAATTACCACCCTTTTCTTTATACCAACCTTTTATGTACTTGACTTTTCTCGTGTCCCCCCTTAGTTTTCTCTTCTCCAGACTAAACAAACCAATTTTTTTCAATATTTCCTTCTAGGTCATGTTTTCTAGACCTTTTAATTAGTTTTATTGCTCTCCTCTGGACTTTCTCCAATTTGTCCACATGTTCTCCTGAAGTATGATGCCCAGAACTGTACACAGTACTCCAGTTGAGGCTTTATCAGTGCTTGCTAGAATGGACGAATTACTTCTTGTATCTCACTTACAACATTTCTGTTAATAAGTCCCAGAATGTTTTGGGGTTTTTTTTGCAACAGTATTTCATTGTTGACTCATATTTAGTTTGTAGTCCACGATAACCCCAAGATTCTTTTCTGTAGTACTCCATCCTAGGCAGTCATTTCCCATTTTGTATTTGTGTAATTGATTATTCCTTCCTAAGTGTAGTACTTTTACATTTGTCCTTATTAAATTTGATCATTTTTATTTTAGCCCTTTTCTTCTGTTTGTCAAGATCATTTTGAATTCGAATCCTGTCCTCCCGAGTGCTTGTATCCCCTCTCAGCTTGGTCTCATCCACACTTTATAAGTGTACTCTCTAAGACATCATTTATCATCACAAATTATTTATTTATTATCAGCTCCATCCAAATGGTGAACGATCGTTACGGCCGACTGTCTGGCTAAGCGTTTAAGAAGAAGAAGCTCTATCCAGCTCATTTTGAATAGGTTTTACTGGAATACTAAATCAGGAATTTTGACAATTGGTATCACCTTGTTTCAGTGTTGGGAGGTTTAACAGCACTGATCGTTCCAAAAGCAGAGGCAGTTTTGAAATGCAGGAAATTAGAGATGTGAATCAGAGCAATGAACATAGTGACTCCACCCATAGAATAATATTGATTGACATCTGGATTAGGTAGCTGAGAGTGATGATTTTGAATGACATGAGCATATCAAAGGAGCAGTGTTAGAAATACTAATAGGACAGGTGTCTGGTTGGACATTTGGTTTCAGTATAGTATTGTCTGCTAGTGTTTGTTTTCTGTGTCTGAGTATTAAAGCTGCACTTTGTTTTTGTCAACTAATATCTCCGTTTAAAAGTGTACATAAGTGCAAATACATTAGCGTATGACTATAATGTGCTCTGTGTATGTGTGAATTTCTTTGTTTCTTATCAAGGAAATAATCCAGTCCTGGAGTCTATAGTATCCCAACTGCTTGTAAAGCAAAAATATTTTTATGCCCCATCGCCCTCTTCAGTCTCAGTGTTAAATTATACCACACTATTCTTCCAACTCAGCCATAAGAATTTTCTCCAAATTAAAATATGACACACAAATTTAGCTTGGAAGCTCATTTTTCTCCCTTAAAAATGTGGAATTATTTTTATTAAATTATAGTATGTGTGACGGGGCAGGGCAGCCCCGCACTGGTACAGCGGGGGTTAACCCTTCTTTGATAGCAGAGGAAGCCACGCCCAGGAAGCTCTGCTGGGCGTGCTCCAACTGGCAGACCGGTATAAAAGCCTGCAGGTCTGCTCAGTCGGGGCTGACCACCAGGGGAGAAGGACGCAGACCGTCAGCTCCTGCAGAAAGAGAACCAGTGCGCCTGGACCGGGGCGTCAGCCGAGCAGAGGCCGTACCGGAGACCCCGGGGGGGGCGCCTGCTGGGAGGGACCTACGGGGGAACCGCTCCCACAATGCCGACGTCCGGCTAGACAGGGTAGGAAGTGACCCAGGGGACTGTCGAGACTGACAGCCTTAAAGCTGCAGTACCGCTCGGCGTGTTGCGGGCGGATCCCCGCCGAGCGGGGGTTTGTTGGACTCCGGCCGCTAGGCCGTGCTACCCCACTCCGAAGGGGTGTCTATGGACTCGGGCCGCTAGGCCGTGCTACCCCGCTCCGAAGAGGGGGTTGTTGGACTCCGGCCGCTAGGCCGTGCTACTCCGCTCCAAAGGGGTGTCTAGGGACTCTGGCTGCTAGGCCGTGCTACCCCGCTCCGAAGAGGGGGTTGTTGGACTCCGGCCGCTAGGCCGTGCTACCCCGCTCCGAAGGGGTGTCTATGGACTCTGGCCGCTAGGCTGTGCTACCCCGCTCCGAAGAGGGGGGTTGTTGGACTCCGGCCGCTAGGCCGTGCTACCCCGCTCCGAAGAGGGGGGTTGTTGGACTCCGGCCGCTAGGCCGTGCTACCCCGCTCCGAAGAGGGGGGTTGTTGGACTCCGGCCGCTAGGCCGTGCTACCCCGCTCCGAGAGGGGGTGTTTATGTGAACTCTGGCCAGTAGGCCGTAATACGTCGGTTACCAGGGGTGGGCCGAAGAACAAGGGAGTGGCGCGGCGCTAGGCTCCAGCTCGCCCCTGCCACCAGGGGGTGCTGGGGTACCAGACCCATCACAGTATGTAAAAAATATAGAAGCTAATGGGTTTAGATATGATTTGGTAGTCCTATACTGTGACTCAGAAATGTAGATTTTGTTAAAAACTATGGAATTTGGTAAAGTAGTTCAAAAATAGTCTAACCAGGTTCATTGTTTTGAATACAAAATTAAATAGATACTGAATTTTAAAATTTAAATAACATACACATATAATGACTTTTACCAATAAATGTTAAGACTTTTTCTTAGGTTTGTTTCTAAATATGGATTTAGTATATAAATTGTAACTTCTCCCTGGTAGCCATTACAGACAGTTGAGTAAAATATTTTTTTTATTAGAGAGATTATAATTATATATTTAACAGTTCTCTCTAGCAATTTATGGAATACTGAGTAAATAATTCCCATTTTAAAAAAATCCACTATTATGAATGTTTATAATAAAACTTCCCACAAATATAATACTTTTTCTCTTCAAAGAATTTTGCAAATGTTAACTAACTAATCTCCAAATTACCCCTATGTTACAGGTGGGAAAAGTGAAGCTGATAAGTTAATTTACTTGCTCCATTTCATTCCTAGTTTGTTCCCTGAAACTACTGGTCACTCATCATATCCTCTAGTTCTCGTCTCTCAGCCCCAAACTTGATTCCATTTTACAAACAGTTAATAATCCCGCTGAACCTCTTCAAAGCCACACTTTAAGCTCTTTGTTCCTGAATTAATTAACCTCACTGTGGCATCGTGTATGGAATTCCATCTTGGTCCTGATTGTACTGAGGGAGGTTACTGTTCAAGGGTAATGGTGGAGGGATTATAGTAGTAGTCCAGAGCCAGGAGAGAGAGAAAAATTTGAAGTGAGAGTCAAAGAAAGAGGGGCTGCAGTATCATATCGGGTGATTTTGTTAGGGGTAGTGTTATCCAGGACATCAGCTGGAGTCTGAGGGAAGTGGGTTCAAGTGGAGTAGCTGCCTCAATACCAGATGAGAGGTTGAGTACAGTTGATATTGAGAGGAAGAAGGGGAATTCCAATGGAGAGGAAAATGTGTAGTCCTGGGAGGATTGGATGGTGTGAGAAGTTATGATGAATAGGATTAGATAGGGAAAGGCTGTGCAGGGAGCTGAAGAGAGGGATACGCCGCAGGGATCAAAAGTAGGCATGGGTGAAGGAGCTACGAGTCTGTGTGGCTGGTAGGAGGTGGTGGGATGGAGTCCATAAAAAGAAGCAGGGTGGATCAGGGAAGAAAGAAAGGAGATGTAGCAGGCCCGGGATGTGGAGTCAAAGGCAGTTGTTGGCAGCACTGACTGCAGTTTTGACGGGAGCAGTGACATGACTCGAGACATGAGCAATTATTTTTCCAATTTTAAAAAGTTATCAAGGTGTTCAGTTTTTTTAAGTAGTTGATATCAAGGGACATTGTCAATGATGTTGAATGTTTAAAAGAAAAAGTAGAGAAGGCTTAAATGGTTAGTCATTAATTAATGGTCTTCAACCCATCACCACTGAATAATAACATGAGCCAAGTTTTTTTTTTTTTTTTACTTATGCTCAAGGTTTAATTGGACTACTATTCACTGTAGTGTTAGTTTTGTACTTTGTTCAGTTTACACTCTATACAACTATATGAACATTTATAGAGGCATTATATATATATATATATTGCCCCCTTTTCTGACACCAGTGTCCTGTTCTGACATCAGCATCACTCCTCATCTGAGCAGTAGTAAATGTCTGTGGCACTGCAGGTTGGCTTCTCAGTGAAGCAGAAATCGGTGATGAAGAGTCTGGTATTAAGTGTAACTTGTTACATTTAGAGACATAAAAAGTCTTGGAACAGAGATGGTCAAAAACCATACAGGCAATTTTCTAGGAATCTCAGCTCAATACCATGCCCACTTCCCAGGGAGTAACTCGGCCTCAAGAATGGACTCTAATCAGAGACCAAGGCAGCTCCCTCAACAAGGGCCACTGCCTCTACATAGAATCTCACATTACCAAAACTAAGAACAATCCAACATATCTTCGAAACATGTCTTCTGAACACTTGCTTGAACACAAAGAAAAATAACTTGGAAGACTATGTATAACAGCACTGTGTAATGTAAGCAATATTTGTGGTAATGAATAGTTAATACTCTCTCAAGACTTTGAAGTACTATATTCTCCTAAGTGACCAACATTAGAACACAGCAACTAGTTCAATTCAGGCCTTATAATTATGAATTTGTGGTTGACAGAGTACACTATTATTTCTTAAATAATGGCTGCAAGGAGAAAAAGTCACATGATTTCTCATTTCAGTGTTACTGTACTTCCTGATTCACCTATCAAACTACACTCCCACCAGGCCACCATACATGCATTCAGTTTGCTTTTGCCTCATCCTTTTTTTCCCCCCATGTATGTGGGCATGCATGTAAAATGTCTTTTCTGTTGATTGTATTTTTAGTTGACAGCAGATACATTTTCAAGGGTTGTTTTTTTTACTAATATAACATAAAAGATTTGATGGACTACAGAACAATCTATGGAACAAGTCCTGAAGAGAAGTTTATATTAATAAATGCAGGACTTAGGTGCCATTTGCAATTAAACTACACCCTAATTAACTAGCCTGCTTAAACTATGATTAAAAGCTGTAGTTTAAACAAGACCCAACCATGGGCTATCACCACGTTAAACCTTGAACTTATACAAAGCTTTAATTCAGCGATGGGGACACAGTTTCTGTTTATGGACTGGCTTGTAACAGTGTTATAACTAGGTTCCTTGACTCGGTTATAGAAGAAGTGTGGCCAGGTCTTTAGGCTAGGCCTGGAGAGGCTGAAATGTTTGCCCTTCGCAAAGTGAACATAATCAAGCAGACGGTGAAATGTTCCTGAAAATGTTTACTCACAAACCAGTTTTCCGTCAAAAGAGCACATTGTTAAAGTACAGCTCTTCTTCAGAATTAATTGCTGTATTTTTAAGGTAACTCCTGTACAGTATTATAAATTGATGCATCAAATAACAGGCCTTGTCTACATGAGATTGTTACACCACTTCAACGAAAGAAGTGTTATTAAACCAATTTAGGTAAAGCAGTGAACAAGACTTTAAACCAGAGTTTTTTAAGTTTAGTTTGTCATTTAAGACTCTGTGTAAGCTAAACTGAAATAAGCCACTCTTAAATTGACATAAGTGCCATAAAAGAGTTTGCACCATTTTAACTAAATGAGGTTCAGAAATTACTTAAATTAAACCAGTGCAAATTCCTGGTGTAGACAAAGCACAAAAGACATAACTGAAGTCCTTAGAGCCTAAACTGATAAAAGGCAGTTGAAACAACATGAATAGTATACACTCTTGGCAGAAGAATGGAAAAGGAGCCACACATGACGGATGCTTGTTCACATAACCTTATGTATTGCTGGAAACCAAAAACCAAGCTGAAGGTGGGGCATAAAATCCTGAATTAAAGAGAATAGAGCTGCAGGTGTTAGCACTGTAAATAAATCATTTGTTAGAGAATGTAAAGAGGTCTCATGTACAGCTCTCTGAAAAGTAAGCAGATATATTAGAGGGAGAAACACAAGGACAAACTGGATATGACCACCTTTTGGTTTTACATGGGCCAGATCCTCAGCATGTATAAATCAACAGAGCTCCATTGAAACCACTGGAGGTATCTCAATTTACTCCAGCTGAGGATCTAGTCCGAGGGGAGTTTAGAACTGTAAATCTGATTCTCTTCTCACATAGGCCTCAAATCAGGACAACATTCTTTTTTAGAAAAGTACTTAAGCAGATGCTTACCTTTAAGCACATATTTCAGTCTCAATTAATTCCTGAATAGGGATGGATTTAATCATGTGCATAAGTGCTTTTCTCCATTGCACCATTATAACTCTACTAACTTCAGTGGAGTTGTCTTGATTTATAGTGGTATAAATTAAAAGGAAATTGGAATTTATAAATTCAAACTACCAGGTACCCGAGCCCTGTCTGTAGGTGGAGATTGAGGTTCCCAAAAATTTCATCCTCTGTGGATGAAGCGGCTCCACAGCCAGCAAAACCAGTGCAATTCTCCTGCACACTCGGGGGACAGAATTCCAGTAGACTCTGCATGGGGTGCAGATTGCTTAGACAGTGCATAGTTCAATTCCCCAGGGCCTCTTGTGCTTCAGCATGTGGTGAGTAGAGGCAGGGACCAGGGTGAATGGGCTAATGATGGGGCTTAGGGCAGAGGTTCCACTATGCAAATTTTGGGGAGGAAAATAACAGATTATAAAAGCTATTTCAGCCAATGCAAACAGGTCTGTAATCATTTCAATTGGGAATGGGGCCATCAGTTTTAAGATCATGAAGTAATTTTGTTTGATGTTCCAACTAAATGCAAAAAAAGTCAAGTGGCAAGTTTTCTTGCATAGTCATTTTGTTTCTTGAATGTTTTTTCTTGAAACCCAGCTGGATGTTGACATCAAACTTGACCTCCTATAACAGTATTTGTTCCACTAGTGCATATAAAATGTTGCCAGAATGCAGTTATTTAAAAATAAATAAGTAGCAACTTGAATGCAGATAAAGATACCAAATCCAGTTAAGAGGGACTTTTTTTTCCAAATCTGAAAGCAGGCATTATCCTCCTTTGGTAGAGAAGCACAGCTGTGCAGTACCAAGATACTAATACATTTTGCATTAAGTAGATTGTAGGGGAAAACAGACACTTCTTTTGGATACAATTCAAATGTTTGGCAGCATCTTCTAGCTTCTGAGGTCACTTGCTTCACTTCATTACAACAGACATTGTTCATACCTTGTTGTATGTCAATCAAGTATAAGTGAGGTACTTTCATGCTATTGGTATGTAGTTTAATGAGAAGCATTTCATTTGAGAAATTTAAAATTTTAAGTGACCAGATGGCTAACTGCCAAATACAAATTATCACATGTGCGCTTTTAAGAGGAAAAAATATCCAACCAGTTCAGTAACAGCCTCTTACTGCCCAGTATAATACAGTGTGTAAATATAATTGCAAGCTAAATCCTACTCTCATTTTAACCACTGTTAATCTGGAGTAACTCCATAGAAGCCAAAGGCTTTATTCTAGATTTACAGTTTTAATTAAGATTAGAATGTAGGCTCTGCTGTATAGATATGTTAAGGATGGACTTAAAATATTGCATTTATAAAAATAAATACAAGCAAAATTGCAAATTGGAGAAAGAATAAGATTTCAAGAGCATTGAACATTTTTAGGAAATTAGACAACAAAAGATCTTTTAACATTTCAAGACTTTTGGCCATCTTCGTTCTCATCCTTCTGATTGCTCATTTCTGTAGTTTTCAGCCATTTTTTTTCAAACCTGGTTCCCAAAGGTTAGGTTCTTAAATCCATATTAATGTGCCTAAATAGAAATAGCTTACATTTCAAAGTTGCAAAACACCTTCAGCTCTCATAGACTCAGCACCTCTCATTAGAACTATCCAAATAAGAAAAAAACATAGTAACTCTGTCTGGGATAAACATTTATACGAGATATAAATCCTCATGTTCAAGGCATGGCTTACAGGCTTTTAGAAGAAACTTCCTCCTTGGAAATATTACTGACTAATTTTCCATTATGGGGATATTATACCTTCCTCTGAAGCATCTGGGTTATGATCTTGACCCCATGGAAGTCGATGGGTTGGAGAGATGGGGCCTGTAATGGCAGTCCCTCAATTGACTCTGTTCTTCTCCAAGGCGCAGGTATCATTACAAGCCTCTCGAAAAATTTTACCTAAGGTTTCTTCCAAGTTTCATATTAATCAAACTATTCACCTTCCAGTTTTCTTTCCTAAGCCGCATCAGTTTACACAGCATTAGAGAGCATTAGCCTTTACTTGACAGAATCGGGTCATTCATGAAGACCCCTTAGACTCTTTGTTTCAATTGCAGATAGGTCTGCCTCCACTCAGAGACTTTCTAAATGGCTTTCTGTATGCATTATTGCCTGTTATGGTTCTGCTATGGTTTCACATTCTACTAGATCACAATCTACATCCATAGCCCTACTCTAGAACGCTCAGTTGCTGAAATCTGCAAGGCTGCAACATGGGCCTTGGTGCATATATTTTCCACTCATTATGCTTTGGTTCAGACTGCCACATCAGATGCTGCAGTAAGCCACACAGTTCTTTCTTCTGTGAAGGACTTTGTTCCGAAACTCCCAACTCCTAAAGGGGTTACTGCTAGAGAGTCACCTGAAGTGGAGCACTGACAGGGACACTACTCGAAGAAGAAGGGGAGGTTACTCACCTTGTGCAGTAGCTGGAGTTCTTCAAGATGTGTTTCCCTGTGGGTGCTTCACTATCCATCTTCCTCCCCTCTGACTTAGAATTTCCTCTGAGGGACTTTGAAGAGAAGAAGGAACTGAGGGCAATTTGCCCATACAGCCCTATACAGAGCGCATGCATGGGCTGAACAGGCATGCTACTAAAAATCTCCAATCAAAGGCACAGGGCGCATGCACACCTGAAGTGGCGGGCCCACAGGGATGCACATCTCGAAGAACTTGAGTAACCTGTCCTTATCCTAGTTACTTCCTTGTTTGAAGCACAGCTGGTTCTCAGAGGTTTTCCTCTGAAAACTGTCTCTTCTACTATGCAGTCTGTACCATCTTCATCATATTCCCATATTTCACCCCAATCCTCAGATATTGGTTCTTTCTTCATCACTTTTGAGAGATAATGAATGACTGACTGACTGAAAAGGGGTGACTGATGAATAAAAAGCCAGGAGTGGCTTTTGCTGCCAACGTCTCAAAACTTCCGTTATTTCTACATATCATAGTATTTGGGCTCATTTCTTCCACTTATTTTGGCTTAAAACATTAGTAGTGTTTTGTAAGTAAGTAAGAGTAATAGACCACCTCCCTAAGTGGCATTGACCATGGCCCCATGTACTGATGTCAACACAGTGTGAATGTAGACACTGCATTACTTCTGTTGACCCTGAAAGTCCTGCAGCAGCTGACCCACAATGCCTGACATGGATTGCACTGGCCACAGTTGTGAACTCCACTGCCCAGGGGTCACGGAGACCAGAATCTTCCCTCCTCTTTTAAAACCTCCCTCACAAGTGAGCTGGAAACATGCCAGGAAGGGGAGAGGCGGCTCCAGCTCGCTCGGCCCCTGTCCCTGGCAGCTGGACCCAGGCAGCCTGCTGCCGCTACCTCCCCAGCCGGGCTCTCTCTCAGGCAGCTGCTGCACTGTACAGAGCAGTGACCTGGAGCGACCATCTTCAGCCAGTGTGAGAAGCGGCTCCCTCTCACTCCCCATCCAGGCCCTGCTGCCAGGGAGAATGGCCAAATGTGCTGGGGGGGAGGGGAGGCACCGCTGGAGAAGGACTGAGCCCTCCCCCATAAGTAACTCTGGTAACCATTTGTAGCTACTCCGTGAAAACCACCAACAATCATTAATTGGTTCTGCTATGTCTGACAGCAATCTGTCCCTCAGGAAATTGTGTTCCTGGGGGCTCTTCTCTGCAAATATCAGAGGATTGTCCATCCTGTGGTTGCAACGCTCATCACAGTAATGTATAGCTGTGTATGTTCCATGCTTCTGTCAGAGATATAGGACAACAGCAAGTCCCATGCAGATTTGTGGAATTTTAAATATAGGAACAAAAATTATGGAATAGACATAGCATTATGGAATGGAGAAAGTTGTATGATGGAAACTTGCCCACACAATTCCAGTCATTCCTGTGCGACTTGCTTCTGCCCCACCATGAATTGCCAAAACTTCTCAAAAGACAGTGAGATGGATGATGGCGAGTTGCACACTCGGATACCTACCCATGGTGCACCACAGTGTGCATCAAAACAAGCACTTCTGGCGAGTATGCACAGCAGTAACACAAGGAGCCAAGTATGCACATGCACCCGTGATATACTGACTTCAGAGACTTTATGCCAATGTAATTTGCATTAGTACAAGTTTGTAGTGTAGACATGCCCTTATTAACCTTACTCCCAGGTTTGTCTACATGGGGACACTCAAGAAATTTAAGGAGAATCAATTAAAGTTGTGAAGTCAGTGCACATAAGTTAAAGCATGCTCTCATTTAGGAGTAAAATGGTCTTAGCTCACTTACAGCAAACCACGATCACTTCACTTCTGGATGAAACCATCCACATGGGATTTAACATATTGAACTGAGGAGCATTGACTTCACACCTTAAGTTGATTTGCCTTAACTTACCTGTGTGTCCCTGTGTAGACATGCCCTTAAACAGATCCCCCATTTTTCAGAGGCTTCTTTGCATGGATCTGCTCTTTTAAAAATAGAATGGGAACCCATTGTGGTTGCAAAATCTCTGATGCAACTGTCCACTGAAACTCAGAGGGCTTCTTTTGCATCACAAAACATCCTTATGGTTATCATTTAGTCAGTCAGATCAGGAAGCAAATTCTAGGTCTTGTTCTCTCAAGACACTTTTCATGAGGACAAGGTGGGGATGAAGATTCTGCTATTCACTTCCAAGATAAGCTTAGAATTACACCTTTGTTCAAATCTTTGAAGTGATGTAAAGAGTAAAGTGTATGTATATTACATGAATACTTTATGAAAAAGGCAGACTTCTCTGAGGGGCAGTGGCATGTTCAATGAGACCACAATTGTAGAGCTATATCTCTAAATATATCTGAGTAACTATATCTTCTCTAATTACCTAACTTTTGTCAAATGTTTTCATCCTTTTTTTATAATTATATGAGGTTCTACTGCTTGAAAAATGCATATAGTGTTCATTTGTAATCTATCCTCCTGCTGACAAATGAGTAAACCCAGCTTACCTGGTTTGATATAGAGGAGCTCACAGAGACCAGTTTTTCAAGTAGGGGGAAAAAATCCTTACATTTGTTGCTTTTTTTCTTTTTTACACATTTAAAGGCTTGAGAATTCTGCATTTTCCTATGCACCTGTAATCTCAAAATAACCACGGTAACTTAATACACTAAACATAGCAGTAAAATTAAATTAAAACAATTAATCCAGGCTAGTAACCCTTTTAGGCAGGTTTCATACTGAAGCAAATTTAAAGTGGCGGAGTTATAAACCCCTCAAAAAATTAGATTTGTGATGAGATCACTGACAGACCCTTAATAAAAGGAGTAGAGCTAGTATGAGCTGAGCCATTATAACTTTTGGTAAATTAAAACTGGTTATTTATATCTTATTTTACTGGGTGTATTCCTTTAGAGAAAAAAAATCCAATTTTCTAATTCTCTTTATTTCTAAAATTGAAACAAATGCACAACAACATGGCTTCAAAATATCTGAAGTTCATTTATTCATTTTTGCAGCCTCCATTTTTTGTATGTGTATATAGGTATGTGTATGTGTATTTCTCTTATACACACACACACACACACACACACACAATACACACACACACAATACACACGCATAATACAGGACCTGTATTCATAAGCCTAGCTGATTGCTCTGTGTATATTAGCTCTGCTTAGCGAACTACAAGACAAGGTGTTTGCCCTTAACTCCCATGGGATTGTCTTCCTCTCGTATAGTAAATTTTTCAGAATGGTCTATGTTATAAAGCTGTCTGTAAGAGAAAGCTAGTAGAGTAGGTCTTTGCTCTCATCAGGAATACAGATCCCATTTTATAAATAGTTTCATTAAAACTTACACCTCAGCCATAAAGCCTCAGATGTCGGGCTTCCAGTATTCATTATCCTTATGGGGGAAAAGAAGTGTCCTTGTTTTAACCTGAAACCATTAGGATAGGATATTGTAAATATTTGACTGTCAAAAATGTGTTATTTGCCTGTCAAGCCGTGGACTAATCTTGAACAAAAGTGTTAACTATTTTTGAAGCATGACAGATCTTAAATACTGTAAATGTTTCCATTAATCAGTCTTCAGTACATTGGGGTAAGATATATAGGCACATTTGTAGACAAATATATAAGATCAAGTGTATATGTATGTGTGTTTTGTTTATTTAACTCCAGTCTTTGTTTCCTTTCTTCTCTTGCTTATTGCAGTTGTGGACAATGTAGTTTTGAACACTATCAGCGGTTAGAAGAAGAGCAATAAAAATGATGACTGGGCTTGAAGGACTGATTTATGAGGAAAAACTAAAAGAGCTAAATGCATGGTGCTTGTCTAAATTATGACTAATGAAGGATATGCAACACATCATAAGTATTTTAAGAGTGCAAACACCAAGGAGAGATCAGAATGGCTTAGGGGTAGTTCAAACAAAAATAACTAGGAGTGATTTGGATGTAAACAAGCAAAGGAAGATTGAAGCTGAATATCATACTTTTCCTAATACTAAAATCTTACAATAAGAAATAATCTCCCAAAGGAAGTGATAGAACCTCAGTAACTTGAGCTATTTAAAATTGACTGGATAAAGCACATCACCATTATATCCTAAGGTAGGGGTTCTCAACCTTTTTTCTTTCTGAGGGCCCACTCAACATGATATAAAAACTCCATGGCCCACCTGTGCCACAATAACTGTTTTTCTGCATATAAAAGCGCTTTACATTCAATACATAAATTATGTGACACTTTTTGGGCAGGTCAGTATTATTTGGATATGGACATTTGGTTGACAACCAACTGGTCAACCGAACAAACACTAAGTGTCATTCACTCTAAAGCCCATGTCACCCATTAAGCTTGACAACCTGGAATGTGATGCATTAATAAAACTGGTACAGGAAGGCAAGCTCCCAAATATCTGAGAAGGGTAAATTCAGAGACGGGAGAGGAAAGTTACTTTGGTATCACATTGAAGCTATTCTCCCAGGTGATCTCATTTACATGGCTACATGTATGGATGTTCATGGATTTCGTATAGTGTATTTCCCCCACTCCATCAATCACGTGCCTCATTTGCCCATTAGCCTGCTCAGTCTCACCAAACCTGGCCCAGGTTGAGCTGCACAAGCTGCAATCAGGAGGTGAGGAAGAGGTCATGCAACCCCTAATGGGATCAGGATGAAGGGGTTCCAAACTTAAAGGAGGAAGAGACATGCTCCCATCACTATCACTCCTTCTCTAGGCAGCCACCATTTCATTTGCATGTTTACTCTATCCACCAGAGTCCTAGCTTTCTCTTGTGATGGTCTATTGAACACATACCAGGGAAAGCACTCATAGCTACAGAAAGTCTGCCCAGAGCCCCAATTAAGCAGCCACCAACAGAAGAAAAGTCTGTAGAGATATATGTCAAAGTCTACATTGACCTTGTCCTGGCAGCAATTCCAGCATCTACCAGCTGACTTCAGCAAATTAGAGATGAACAACTAAAGGATGAGACTTGCCTGAACGTATTCAACGTTGCCAAAGAGGATGAGTCCATTGGGTGGTTAACATAGGCTAACCAAATCGTGCCACAGATTAATGAGGGCAGTGGTTCTCAACTAAGGGTACGCGTACCCCTGGGGTTACGCAGAGATCTTCCAGTGGTTACGTCAACTCATCTAGATATTTGGCTGGTTTACAACAAGCTACCTAAAAAGCACTAATGAAGTCAGTACAAACTAAAATTTCATACAGACAAAATGAGAAAGTAAGCAATTTTTCAGTAATGGTAATCATTTGTATTTTTCTGTCTGATTTTGTAAGCAAGTAGTTTTTAAGTGAAGTGAAACTTGGGGGTATGCAAGACAAATTAGACTCTTGAAAGGGGTATAGTAGTCTGGAAAGGTTGAGAACCACTGAACTAGGGACCGGCAAGATCTGGCCCATGTTAATGGACCAGGAACCATATATTTTTGCTTGTTTTGAATTCCAGTACTTTTCAAATGGTCCTGGCATCTTGCAGTCCTTTGTTTCTTAGGACAAAAGATTTATCATAAATCTTCCCTTTGTGGTTCTTAACTTCATGTTCTATGGCCTTTATACTTTTCTCTTTTAGCTCATATTTCTGACAAACCACGGAAGAATTATTATGTAGCAATGAACTCTCTGCAGTAGTATCAATAAAAGAATGCAAAAGAGAATGATCCCCCCCATCTTCCTGAATTTCAGAAGCTATTTTTGAGTGATGTTTGTTTATATTCCATTGTTAATTGCAGCACCAATTAATATAGTAGTATTTTTCTAGGATACAATAGCAAGTACAGAGGCTGCACTTTATATCATTTGTGTTCGAGAAAAGTATGACTAATACAGTGCACATCAGAAAGAAATCTGTCCTGAGTTACTATGCATGAGTCATAGAAGCCATATTATTGTATTTAGAATAATAATAAGACAAGAAATAATAGACTCCTAAAACGTAATGAGGTAGTTTAGTTAAAAAGTATACTGCCTGTTTGTGTCAACCTACAAGCCAATGCAATGTTTGCTTGTTTTAATTTCTTTCTTTTTTTAACAACCATGTTCAATGGGGCTATCAATTGCCATAATTAAATTTAGACCATAACCTTAACTAGGTAATATGAAGTATTTGCACCTTTGTTTCCATAATAATATTGTCTGCATAATACAGGAATGATAGTGGTGAAAGAAAACAAGTGAGACAACTCCAACATATACTCTGTGTGTGTGTGTGTGTGTGTGTGTGTGTGTGTGTGTGTTATAGGGAACTTTAAAACAATGAACTTGGTGAATAGCATTGAAGATGCTGTGTACAAGGCCAATCCAATTCCAAGTATCTATGTAAAAATTCTTGGGATATGCTTATATGGAGAATGGGAGATTGGTTCTACTCACATAAATAAAAGAGCAGGTTATAAACACATGGCTTGATTTGTTTTAATCTTTCCATGGATCTGGCTATTGTACCTGCTGAAAGGTGCATACCTTAAACTAGCAGCATTTGTTTTACCTCTTTGTATTTGAATAATCATTTCTTTAAAACAAAACAAAACAAGGGAGAGCCAAGAAATTGAGGGAACATATTTTTTTCTTTATTAGATGGTAATGGTATCTCCTCAGCATGAATTCTGCCATTTTAGAACAAGGCATATACTGGAGTAAACCCGGCCCTGTGGGATACCACTAGATAGTGGTGTTGTTTAATCCTGAGATTTAAAGTGGAGAAAAATACAGGTCTGGAAAGCAGTCAAGTTTCAGTGGACCACATAGAATCCACTGTAAAGGAAACAGGTTTCTTAAATCAGGCTGGCTAATGAGGGTTATTCCTTTATCCTCCATAAACTGGAGGATTATAGGATAGCATGAGAAGTCTTTAAGCAATGGTGCTTTGCCCCAGCAGGAAGAAAGATGGATATTCCATCATATAATTTTCCTCAGTGATCTTTGATTTTTTTTAATCAAATATGTAGCTTTTTTAATCAAGTATGTGGGTGCATTTTTTTTAACATCTCATTTGTCTGTTAATGACTTCACTATACACAGAGGACAATATAAATTAATTGTCCTAGAATTCCAATTGCAGACTGCCTTCTTTACCACTCTTGTCCCTAGATTCAGTTTTGCTTCAGCCAGCTTACATTAACAGCCATTATCTGAAATGTAGCAGTGGGAAAAAAAACTTGTATTTTTCTTAAAGAAGGTGGTTTTCTGAAAGTATTTTTAGTTAGGCCATTAATTATACCCTCACATGAATCTAAAAACGTCACCTTGATAGTGTGGTTGTGTTCTTGTCAATGGACATACCAAAGTTTAATGTGACGATTAAAGTGGTATCCTCTGCACTTTGTTTTGTACATCAGATACACAGAGACTGATTTTTATCTTGTAACAGAAAATGAAGTGCATTAGCATTAGGCAAAATACCCTACTGATGCTTATATCCTTTACGGAAAATACTTGGACTGTAGCCAGGATCTTGGGTAATTAATTTCAGTGGTCAAAAACCATGATTGCTGTCAAAGCCGCTCAGCTTCTGAATTATGCCCATGTGTTTTTATCCACCACAAAGATAATGCTTGGGTTGCTAGGGAACTTACTTGAGTTTAACAAAGGGTAACACAGGCATTTCTTCTGTTTCTCAATGATATGTGTGCCAAAAGCTTTATTTCTTTAGGAGCAAGAATATTTCTTGGTTGCAATAATTAGACTAGTGCATATTCTGGGATAATCTCCGCATATAAATATTTTCATGTGTTCTGACATGATGGAAGATAGAGATGGACCCAAAATAAATCCAAAATGTGACCATCCCTTAATGTTGGTAGGAAGGGTTCACAGTCTGGAATAGAATCTGGTTCCAAATTTTTCAAATGGTCTGTATCTTTATGATGGGCTGAACCCAAACCAGCTGACTGAAGCAACCCCAGTACTTTGCAGTCTTTGAAATCCAGATCCAAATGTTACTACTTGTGTCCTTCTCTAGCACAGAACTTTGCAAACAGTATATGACAGCACCTCACCCTATAAATATGATATCACTGCAATTTAAAAAAAAAAAAAGGATAATATCCCTGTCCTAGGCTTAAAACCTATAGGGAAAAAAAATCATTGTCTGTTAAATTCTATGGGTGTCCTTCTGTGCTGCACTTCTTGGATGCACACAGCATAGTGAGAAGAGGAGGCTAAAATGGCTTCAAGCTACCCTTATGCACTCCTGATTATGAGCTGCTCTGGGAGCCTGAGCAGCCCTTGGTAGTGATTAGACAGCCCTGAATGCTAAATGACAGGATCCTTCCTTGGCTGGCGAGAATGTTTTTGATGCTAAGTGCTATGAGCTCCCCTGCTCCAGCTTTGACACCACCCCTACACCAGGGCTTGGATGACAGTCCTCTGCGTACCCTGGCTGTCTACCACAGTTCCTGCACTGGGGGAATTCTCCCTTGGCTAGGGTTTTTAGAGCCTCTTTGTGGTGCTTTGGTCTCTTTTGTGCTGTAAAGGAGCCATAGCAAGGGTGGTAATCTCACTATATAGGTTGTAAAAATAATTTCTATAGAAACATACTAAATTTTAATAGAACCTTATTTGTTTTATCCATTGTACATTTGATAGAAACTTTCCACAAGTGTTCTATCCTCAGTATAATCATGGCAGCACAACCACATTTACCTACAATTTTGTTCTTTCTATAGCAGGGATCGGCAACCTTTGGAACGTGGCTCGCCAGGGTAAGCACCCAGGCGGGCTGGGCCGGTTTGTTTACCTGTTGCATCCACAGGTTTGGCTGATCGCGGCTCCCACTGGCCGCGGTTCACTGCTCCAGGCCAATGGGGGTTGTGGGAAGCAGCAGTCAGCACATCCCTCGGCCTGCACTGCTTCCCGCAGCCCCCATTGGTCTGGAGCGGCGAACCACGGCCAGTGGGAGCCGTGGTCGGCTGAACCTGCGGACACGGCAGGTAAACAAACTGGCCTGGCCCACCATTGTGCTTACCCTGGAAAGCTGCGTGCCAAAGGTTGCCAATCCCTGTTCTATAGGGTTGCCATTTTTGGCTGGATGGTTTCCTGGAGGTATCATCACATGACATAATCTTCAATTAAAGATTAATCTTTTAATTCATGGAGACTCCAGGACAATCCTGGAGGCTTGGCAACCCTATCTTTCTATTATTAACACTATTTTTTCCAGGGGTGTGTAGATTCATTTGAAAATTAAAACCTTACTTTATAATAGTGTGTTAAAGTTTCTGTGCTGTCTTTACTAGCATTCTTTCCATTTCCTAGTACACTGATCACTGCGAGCGGATTTTCTTTGGCAACAGTGAGAAATGAAGCCTATCACTGCACTGAGAAGGCACTTTACCATTGTTCAGATCATATATAAGGAATCAAGAGTGGAGGCTTGATGCTCTTCCGTGGAGTGATTTATTTCCATTTCTTGCTGACAAAATAATACTGCTATAAGTTTAAAATAACAAGGTAAAGTGAAGAAAATGAAAGCAAGTCTCATGGTTTTCAGTCTATTACTAGAATCTTCACAGCCAGTATCTAAAATCACAGACATTCAGGATACCAAATAGGGTTTCTGAGTCTGATGGCAGATTTCATGTTTGAGTTTAAGTATCTTTTTAGGTGGGAAAGTGACTGTACATATGGTATTGAAGGGTTCCATTTTTATTCCTCTCCTAGACTTCGATCAAAATTACTCAGTTTACCAGTCAGACTGATTTTTCTAGCTGCCCTGAAAATTCCATATAGAATCTGAAAGTCAGCTGTGTTCTTCCTGTCTCTTCTGGGTACACACTAATGCCAAGCCCATCTTCTGGCCAACAGTGGCTCCATGCACATTCTTTCTAGACAGATTATTCCTGTATATAATCTGTCAGAGTGGAATGGGAGAAGGATCTACTTCATCAGTAAACGCTTGGAGGTGTCTATACTAGTTTAACCTGTAAATGAAAACTTGAACAGTTAAAAGGGAAGTGATGAGAACATTACGATTCTTCTTCGAGTAGTGTCCCTCTAAGTGCTCCACGGTAGGTATGTCTGCATCCCTGCACTTCTGATTCTGACAGTGCTGCAATGAGCCACAGCAGAAAAAGTCCACATTTCATAAACCATCAGGACCTCAATTCTCAACATCACAACCTTCCACTTCAAAACAACAGTATTGGTGCCTTGGTCAAGGCCCAAGAAACCATTGTGACATCAGCTGCAACTTTCCAACCTCTTGCATCCCTTTGCCTTGCTCTGTTCATATCCATCGCCTTGCTCTGTTCTTTCAAAATTGGGAACACATAACCAACAGATGAGTCCTAAAGATTATCTCCATTGATATTCTATCCATTTCACCTTCCTCCCCTCCTACCCATCCTCCCTGTCTGTCTTCAGATACTCTTCTCAGGAGAGGCTGTTAAGACAGGGTAAAGATCACCTCATACGCCTGGGAGCCAAAGAGCCCATTCCCATACATCTCAGAGGCAAAGGTTTTTATTCCCCATTATGTCCTGATCCCCAAGAAAAAGAGAGGTTGTAGACCCATACTGGACCTCAGACACCTGAACAAATACGTGAAGGCTCAAAAATTCAAGACTGTCACACTAGCAGTGATTATCTCATCTCTGGAACAAGGAGACTGGTTCTCAGCTCTCAACCTCCAGGATGCATATTTCCACATATCCACTCTATCATCCCACAGATGACCATTACCAGTACAGAGTACTCCCCTTTGGCCTCTTGTCGGCTCACAGAGTATTCTCCAAGGTCCTCTCTGTAGTAGCGACTCACTTACGCACCCTGGAGATCACGATGTATTCATTCTTGGACGATTGTCTCCTCAGGACCCACTCTCTTGAAGACACCCTACATGCCACCTACGGAACTATGGACATGTTCACGAAGCTGGGGCTACAAATTAGTGTCCAAAAATTGACCTTAACTCTGGTATAGCGCTTGGAGTTTATAGGGGCCAATCTGGACTCACTGCAAGTGAAAGCATTCCTCCTGTTACATAGATTTCACAGCCTGACCATGCTCATAGAGACAATTCAAGCCAGCCCACAAACGTCAGCCACACATTGCCTCCAGCTTCTGGGATACGTGGCAGCAGGCACGTTTGTAATATCTCATGCCAGACTACTCATGAGGTGTCCACAGGCATGGTTCCGATCTGTTTACAGACCAAACAAACACAGGTTAGACAAACCTCTCTTGGTGCTCTCCAGGGTCAAATGCTCCCTGGATTGGTGGAAAGACTCAACAAACATCTGTATGGGCGTCCCGTTCACACAACCACCTGCCCGACATTGCTTTTAACTATGAATGCATCCCTAATTGTCTGGGGAGTGCATCTCAACAACCTCATTCTGAGGGGAAGTGGTTGCCCACAGAGACTACTCTCCACAACAATCTCCTCGAACTCAGACCAATCAGAAATTCTTGTACTCACTTTCTTCCATTGATCAGAAATAGGCACATGAAAAATTATGACAGACAACATTGTGTGCATGTATTATATAAATTATCAAGTGGGCCCCAGATCATCCTCCCTGTGCATGGAAGCACTAAAGGTGCATTCGCCACAATGTCTTAATATCAGCAGCCTACCTACCGGGAGTGCAGAATAGCATCCAGGGGCGGTTCTAGAATTTGTGCTGCCCCAAGCAGGGTGGCACGCCGTGGGGGGCGCTCTGGCGGTCGCCGGTCCCGTGGCTCCGGTGGATCTCCTGCAGATGTGCCTGCGGAGGGTCCGCTGGTCCCGTGGCTCCAGTGGACCTCCCGCAGGCACACCTGCGGATGCTCCACCAGAGCCGCGGGACCAGCGGACCCTCCGCAGGCACATCTGCGGGAGGTCCACCAGAGCCGCCTGCCGCCCTCCCACGGAACGCCGCCCCAACCACGCGCTTGGTGCGCTAGGGTCTGGAGCCGGCCCTGGTAGCATCAGACAGTCTCAGTCACAAGTTCTCACACAACCACAAGTGGGAAATGAACCCAACAGTGCTCCACAGCATATTCTATCAGAAAATCCCCACTCTATTGCTCCAGAGCCAGTCTTGAGAAACGCTCATCAGGGGACATTCTCTTTCTTCCATGGAACAAAGGCCTCCTATACACCTTTCCCCCATTCCCTCTGTTGCTGCTGGTCTTGATAAAAATAGAAAGAGAAAAAGCAAATATCATACTGTTTGCTCCCACCTATCCAAGACAGATGTGGTACCTATCCCTGATACCGCTGGTGACACGTCCACCAATCCCTCTTCAACCCACCCCTTGCCTCCTCTCACAGAATGAAGGATACACTCTCCATCCCAACCTACAGATCATCTGATTCAAGGCTTGGCTTATTCATGGTTGCAACACCTAGGGAGCTGCTACTTTGAGGAAGTGCAGGAAGTGTTACTACGTAGTAGAGCAGGGATCAGCAGCCTTTGGCATGCAGCCTGTCAGGGAAATCCACTGATGGGCCGGGATGGTTTGTTTACCTGCAGCATCCACAGGTTTGGCCGAGTGCAGCTCCCACTGGCCGCGGTTCACCAGTCCAGGCCAATGGAGGCTGAGGGAAGTGGCAGCCAGCACATCCCTCAGCCCGTGCCGCTTCCCGCAGCCCCCATTGACCTGGACCGGTGAACCGCGGCCAGTGGGAGCTGTGATCGACCGAACCTGCGGACAATGCAGATAAACAAACCGTCCTGGCCCGCCAGCGGATTTCCCTGACGGGCTGTGTGCCAAAGCTGCAGTAGAGTAGATCCCTGCAGTAGAAAATCAGCTACCTGATGCATTTACCTGCAAAAGTGGACTAGGGTTTCAGGTTTGGTGCAATTCCAGACACTATACCCCAGGATCTTCCACCCTTCCCATGATGTTGGACTACCTGCTTCATCTCAAGAGGTCAGGGCTATCCCTCTGTTTGCTCAAAGTGCACCTTGCGGCCATAACGGCTTTCCGTCAGCAAGTAGAGGGATACTCAATTTTCACCCACCCAACTACAAAGAGATTCTTCAAGTGCATAGTGAACCTCTATCCCTACCCCACTCCAACTTGGGATCTAAATCTAGTTTTAAAAAGCCTAACTAGACCACCCTTTGCACCTATGGCCACTTGTTCGCTCACGTACCTGTAAATGAAGGTGGCATTCCTGGTGGCCATCACCTCAGTGAGGAGAATAGGGGAGATAGTGGCACTAATGGCACACCCCCTCTTCACATTAATCTTTAAGGACAAGATTACTCTTAGGCCACACCTGAAGTTCATCCCCAAGGTGACCTCATCTTTTCACATAAACCAACTAATTCATCTCACAACATTTTACCCTAAGCCTCATCATGATAACAGGAAGGCCATATTGCATATGTTAGATGTTAAGAGACCCCTAGCCTTTTATCTGGACAAGACAAAGGCCTTTAGGAAGTTTTTCCTCTCCATTGAGGAAAGGTCAAAAGGTGCAGCAAAATCAGCCCAGAGACTCTCCAAATGGGTCTAAAACTATATCAACCACTGCTGTCATGTTTGCAAGGTGTTACCTCCATCCAGAATCAGCACAGCTATTTCCACCTCTGTCACCTTTTTCAAGAGTGTTCCTATCTCGGAAATCTGTAGGGTAGCCACTTGGGTTTCTGTTCATACGTTCATAGAACACTATGTGATTACTGGAGACTCTGTTTCCGATGCCATCTTCAACTCAGCAGTATTGTCATCCATAATAGACTCGACCGAAGCCCCAGCCTCCCATTGGGGATACTGCTTGGGGGGTCACCTACAGTGGAGCACTCATAGGGACACTACTCAAAGAAGAAGAGGAAGTTACACACCTTATGAAATAATGATGGTTCTTCAGGATATGTGTCCCTATGGGTGTTCCACAACCCACCCTCCTTCCCTCTTCTTTGGAGTTTTCAATGGGGGCTCTGCAGTAGAGAAGCACTAGTTAGGAGCACTTGAGGCAGAGCACGAGTGGGGGGACAACACATGTGCAGGCCCACCAGACACTGCTACCAAATATCTCCTATCAGAAGCACAGGGACGCAGATGCACCTAGAGTGGAACACCCATAGGGACACACATCTAAAAGAACCATTGTTACTGCACAAGGTGAATAACTTCCTCTTTGTGCTTTGCCTATTAGGAAACAATAAGAGAAGTACAGAGCTGGCTAAGTGTCTAGGAAAATGGATGCAGCCATTGGTGATCAGAGACCTGGGTGTGGCTGGTGGGTGCAACCAACAGTCATTAGAAGTCAAAGAAATGGGATTGTGTGAAGTTATGAACTCTTAGGGGAGACATGGTTTGTTAAAATCCAATAACTTCAGAGGGTGAGCAGGGCATTTGATACCATGGGTCTATGTAATGTATGCTAAGCCATGTTGTTATTCAGTCTTCACAGTGAATTCAGGAATGTCCTTGTCGTTCTAGCTGCACAACACCAGTGTATGGATGTATCCAGCCCAATGTGCCTAGAGCTGAAGGAAGTGAAAGGAAACAAGTGATTGAGTGGTCTGAAATAATGAAAATTGATCAGTCATTTAAAGTTAAATATAAATATTGTCAAGAGTTGTTAAGTAAGGAGACAGAAAGGATTTGTGCCATTTCAAAATACAAAAAATTGGTTCCTTTGACTCCTTCAAGTTCAAATGTGCCATTGATTGAAATGTGTCTACTGAAAGCACAGAAAATTTGATGAGTCCGATGATCCCTGCAAATGAGACATTTTATGTCATCATCATCATCATCTCTGAAACATCGTCACAATGATAATTTATGTTCCTCTTCCCGACCTTCAACAGCATTTCCATATCTGCTACTTTCAAGAGCAGCCTTTGTTCATTTTCAAACCCCCAAAAATGACAAAGATCAACCTGTGTTTATGCCATAAAAAACACTAAAAGGCAAAAGCTTAACAAGAAGGTTTTAACATTTTGGTCAAGTTATACTAACCCTATCACCTAGAAGATAGTACAAAATGGACTGAAGCCCTTCTCCATGGATGTACTTACTAGTCCAGACCGATTTAATCTCATAGGCCTGCTATTAAATGCTGCAAGTGGAGAAATAGGGGGGAAATTAAAGGAAGCAGTAAAAGTATCAAAAGTTCTATTTGTAAATTTTGAGGCCAGAAGGGGCAATTGTGATTATCTGGTCTGACCTCCTGTACAGACCATAGAACTTCCCTAAAATAATAAGAGCAGATCTTTCTCAATAATTCCTAGAGTAATGATCCAAAAATGACTGCCATCATGTGTACAGAGAAGAATGAGTTCCCATTTAATTTTTTCTGGGTGGTGGAGGGGAGCTGTAGAATGCTGTATCCAAGATGGTTAAGATACAATTTCTAAACAAAATCTGTTTGTGAAAGAAGTTTGCAGGGCAACACCCTTGAGCACACCTCCTTGTGGCATGGTGTGGCTTTGCTGCCAGTTGTCTACTTTATTAGATGCATAAATACCAAAGCCAGAAGGAACCATTGTGACCATCTAGTACAGTGACGCCCAAAGTTTTCCTGTCATGCCCTCCCCTTACCAGTAATAGAATCTGATGGTTCCCCCTCTCCCCCCATTACAGCACAAGCAGCAAAGAGTCCTGTGGCTCCTTATAGACTAACAGATGTATTGGAGCATGAGCTTTCGTGGGTGAATACCCACTTCGTCGGATGCAGCAGAGCAGAGGATGGAGTGGAGCTGTGGTTGGGGCTGGAGCTGGGCTGGGGGCAGAGCAGGCCCCCCATGCCCCAAACACCGATCATTCCTCCACACCTCACTAGGGGGGGCACACCTCATAGTTTGCGGACCACTGATTTCCGCTGACCAGGGCTGCCCAGAGGATTATGGGGCCCTGGAGCAAAGCAATTTCAGGGGCCCCTGCCATAAAAAAAAGTTGCAATACTATAGAATTCTATATTCTCGTGGGGGAGCCCTGTGGGGTCTGAGGCAAATTGCCCCAGTTGTGCCCCACAACACGCCCCCCGGGCAGCCCTGGGAAAAATAAACATTTAAAAACCTTCTGCATCTCGGCACAAACCCAGTTTTGAGAAAATTTCTTTTCAAGTCACCTTTACAAGGTATCACTGGTTCTCAGCATCAGCTAGTGCTAAAAGGCACTAAAGCTCATTAAAAGGGTTGGACAAATATTTTCCATCAAACCTTTTTTTGGATCGAAAACTAGGGGTTTTTAAAAAGCAGAAAAAAAATCACGGACAATGTCTACTTTCCTTCAAAATTTGTTGTGGGTTTTTAAATTGAAAAGCCGAAATTAGTCTGCCAAAACCTGAACATGGTTTGGGGTTTCAGAAGTGTGTGGCCAAATATTTGCTGCTTGCTGTGTTTGTTTAAAGAAACAATAAAAAAATTCTGCTTAAAAAAATCCAAAACTTTTGAACCACCTCAGCTTGTGACCAAATGCCTGCGCCCGTCCAGTCAGAGATTTTTCCAGATTTCTGATACTCTGCTGGCTTCCTTGACTCATATCTGTCTCCATAACTTTGGGTTCATTTATCTTAGAACATAAGACCAGCCATACTGGGTCAAACCAAAGGTCCATCCAGCCCAGTATCCTGTCTACTGACAATGGCCAATGCCAAGTGCCCCAGAGGGAGTGAACCTAACAGGTAATGATCAAGTGATCTCTCTCCTGCCATCTATCTCAACCCTCTGACAAACAGAGACTAGGGACACCATTCCTTACCCATCCTGGCTAATAGCCATTAATGGACTTAACCTCCATGAATGTATCTGTTTCCTAGAGACTGGCTCCATGGGGTCTCTCACAAACTGGAGACGGTTACTGTGGGTTTGTCTTTAGTATAGCTTATGTACATACTCCACGAACTGAGCATTTGAGCTTGTTCCAGAATCTGGGATGAGCCTATGTTGTGAAAACTGACATGCTCAAAATAGCACATGCATGTGAATGGACACAGGGTGCTAAAATTAAATTAACCCAGGAGTTCTAAAACTGGGGGTCGGGACCCCTCAGGGTGTCACGAAATTATTACTGGGGGTCGCAATCTGTCAGCCTCCACTTCAAACCCCGCTTTGCCTCCAGCATTTATAATAGTGTTAAATATATAAAAGTGTTTTTAATTTATAAGGGGGGGTCACACTCAGAGGTTTGCTATGTGAAAGGGGTCACCAGTACAAACATTTGAGAACCACTGAATTAACCCCTCTGGAGCCTTGGGGAATGCGGAGTGGGGGGGGTGTCTCCCTTGGCAGGGTTGGGAAGGAGGTAGGTGGTGTAGGATATTGCTCTTCTCATGTGATCCCTCCCCCATGGCTCTCTTGGCTGTATCACTGTTAATCTAAGGGTAGGTCCATACTTACCCACCGGGTCGACGCGGAGAGTTCAACTTCTCGGAGTTCGAACTATCGCGTCTAATCTAGACGCGATAGTTCGAACTCCGAACGCGCTCCCGTCGACTCCGGAACTCCACCACCGCGAACGGCAGTGGCGGAGTCGACGGGGGAGCCGCGGAGTTCGATCCCGCGGCGTCTGGACAGGTAGGAAATTCGAACTAAGGTAGTTCGACTTCAGCTACGCTATTCGCGTAGCTGAAGTCGCGTACCTTAGTTTGACCCACCCCCCGTAGTGTAGACCAGGCCTAAAGTGGCTAATTTTAAATGAAGCTACCCTCCCCTGACATGAATCTCCCTATGGCACTGAAATTAAATGTAGTCTATAATTTGGCATTTGAGAAGTGAAAGGGATGGTAGCCCTAATGGAAAAGATAACAGCTTGGCTCTTTGTATTAAATAGCTGTCTGCAAGCCTCAAACTGCTGAATGAGCTTTAGGGTAGGGAAGGCTGTGCCTCTCCAAACAGCCTGGCCCTGCCCCCTATCTGACCCCCATCCACTTCCTGCCCCCCACCTGCCCCACTCAGAATCCCTGACCCATCCTTCTCCTTGTCCCCTCACTGCCCCCCTGAGACTCCCTCCCCAACCACCACCCCAGGACCTCACCCCCCACCAACCCCACCTGTCCCCTGACTGCTCCGACCCCTATCCACCCCCACCCCCCCGCCGAGTCCTGACAGACCTTGGGAATGCCCACGATCCAACCCCCCATTCCCGTCCCCTGACCACCCCCATAACCTCTGCCCCCTTCCTGTCCCCTGACTGTCCCTGGGACTCCTGCCCCCGCCCCATCCCCCTACCATGCAGCTTACCCCTGCCTCCCCCCTCTCCCAGAGCCTCAGTGTGCCGTGTCCAGGAGCGGCTCTGGACAGCACTGCAGTGCCGTGGCTCCAGCAGGGCCTGAGCTCCTGCCACTCAGCCCGCAGCTTGCAGCCTCACCACCTTACCATGAGGCTCCAAGCGGGGAGGAGCTCAGGCCCCGCCCGAGCCACGCCGCTTTAGCTCTGTCCAGGGCCGCTCCTGGGTTACCCCTGCCTCTCCCCTCTCTCGGAGCCTCAGTGTGCCACATCCAGGAGCTGCCATGGCCCCTGGAGAGCGCTGCAGCAGCCTGGCTCCAGCAAGACCAGAGCTCGCAGCCCTGCCCCATTACCATGCTGCTCTGAGCGGGGAGGAGCTCAGGCCCCACTGGAGCCACACCACTTTAGCTCTGTCCAGGGCCGCTCCTGGGCATGGCGTGGGGGATGAGGGAAGGCGGAGGCAGGGCCGGGGCCAGAGCATTCTCGTGGGGGCCCCTGCGGGGCCTGGGGCAAATTGCCCCACTTGCTCCTTCCCTCCCCGCCCCATCTGGGCGGCCCTACCACTGACCTGCTGTATAACAAAGGCCATAGAGCTTCCCCCAAATAATTCTGACAAGCTAGGTTAGGGCTGCCACTCTGTTTCTACCCCTTAGATACGGATAGACTTTTGCCAAATTATTTGCCTTTTCAGAACCTACTTGTGTTCATGCCATGATTTACTTAGACCCAGGAGTTGTGAACAAGAACCCACCTTTATGGGGTCTCCTTATTTAGCTCCTTTTCCAAAGAAAACCTTTCTTCATTAACCTCTCAAGTCAACCCTCCCTTTGGATCTGGGTCAATGCTGACAAGCATCCGCTCCCAAGCTCAGGAGTGCCCAGCCCTCCTCCCCAGGTTGGGTTATCATTTGAAGTGTCTCACTCTTCTTAAGCCAGGAGTCCTCTAGATATCTTCCTGAAACAAGGTTATACTTCAGGCCAATCATAGCCCTCAGTCTGTCCTTTCCCAGAGAGCCCCTTTTTACTCACTACTTTCATCTGTCAGCTTGGAAAAGTTCACAGGCCACAGTCCTCCTCTTGCTAGGATCTCAGACAGCTTCTCTGTCTAGGGAGCATCTACCTGCAACTCTGCCCTGATGGCTTTTTTTTTCTAGCCCATATGCTCATTATTCAATTAACTGCCTAGATGGATTTGTTCCTTTAAATTAGCTCATGAGTAATCTGGGTGTGGTATCTCCTTAAAGGGGCCAGCAACCATGTAACAGAAGCTTTGTTGCTTTGTTTGTAAACATGACGGAATATTGGGAAATTAGAAATCACAGAAGAAAGGACAATTGAATTCAGAATTTTGTCAATATTGTTCACCTGAAGACCTGGCCAGCCATCAACTCAGTAGGCATATTTAGATTAGTTTGGTCATAATAGACTAGGTTCTGAAAAGGCAAATAATTTGGCAAAAGTCTATCCGTATCTAAGGGGTAGAAACAGAGTGGCAGCCCTAACCTAGCTTGTCAGAATGGGGGTCAATTATTTTGTTCGTCTGTTTTACTTGCAGAATGGAAAGCTTTTAATTTAGGTTGTATACTTTTTTTTTTCTATTTGAGAAACAAATATGTTTATAAATCCAAGTTACCAACTTTATGGTATTACTAGCCAGATATATGTAAATGTTTTCTTTTAGTTAGTCTTGTTTAGCACAGTCTTCAGATGCAAAGTAGAAAAATGTTAGTGTTGAAATTTATATATAAAACACATGCATGATTTCTTATATTCTTAGTAATAGTAATAAGATGTAGAATAATTTGACTGAAAAGGTTTCTTTTCCAATGTAATATCATTTTGAGGCATTAGAAAACCAATTTTGCACTTAGCAGATGTTATGTGAAAGAAAAACACAGTTCTTTGTTGAAAAATACTTTGACTATAATTGAGATGGAAGAAATGTCATTCAGACATAGCTAATAATACATTTTGTGTACTATACTCCAATGCTACAAACCATCCCTCTCATCAAAGCATTTAGAATGTCAGGGTTGGAAGGGACCTCAAGAGGTCATCTAGTCCAACCCCCTGC
The DNA here is from genome assembly GCF_016161935.1 of Mauremys reevesii. Taxonomy (NCBI): domain Eukaryota; kingdom Metazoa; phylum Chordata; order Testudines; family Geoemydidae; genus Mauremys; species Mauremys reevesii. The sequence goes on along the minus strand of NC_052625.1, from coordinate 116,671,123 downwards.
TCCAACCAGGACCAATCCCCCAGATGCCTCAAGGATTAAACTCACAACCCTAGATTCAGCAAGCCAATGCTCAATCCACTGAGCTATCCCTCCTGCATTAAAGAGATTTATTGAAGAGGGATGGACTTAAGCTGTGATGGATACAAACCTCCCACTTCCGCGGCAGCTCAATTGCTCCGCTTCAGTCTTCAGCGGCAATTCGGCGGCAAGTCCTTCACTCCCTGTCTTCTTCTTCAGTGGCGCTTTGGCGGCAGCTCAATCGGTTTTTCTTTTTTCTCTCTTTTTTTTTTCACCACTTGGGGCGGCAAAAAAGCTGGAGCCGGCCCTGGTTGCAGAGAAGGGTTACTAGGATGATCAGAGGAATGGAAAACCTACTTTATGAGAGGAGACTCAAAAAGCTTGGCTTGTTTAGCCTAACCAAATAAAGGCTGAGGGGAGATGTGATTACTCTCTCTAAATACATCAGAGGGATAAATATCAGGGAGGGAGAAAAGTTGTTTAAATTAAGCACCAAAGTTGACGCAAGAACAAATAGATATAAAATGGCAATCAAGAAGTTTAGACCTGAGATTAGATGAAGGTTTCTAACTGTCAGAGGAGTGAAGCTCTGGAACAGCCTTCCAAGGGAAGCAGTGGGGGCAAAAAAACCTAAGGCTTCAAGACTGAGCTTGATAACTTTATGAATGGGATGGTGTGATGAAACTGCCTACAATGTCATGTTGGCAATCTGCAACTGTTAGTAGCAAATATTGACAACGGCCGACGATAGACCACTAGATGGGGAGGGCTTTGAGTTACTACAGAAAATTCTTTCCCAGGTGTCTGGGGTTGAGTCTTGCCAAAATGTTCATGGTTAAACTGATTGTCGTATTGGGAAGGAATTTTCCTCTGGGTTAGATTGCCAGAGACCCTAGGTTTTATTTGCCTTCCTCTGCAGATTGGGCACAGGTCACTTGCAGGTATAAATTAGTGTAAATGGTGGAGTCTCGGTAACTTGAAGTCTTTAAATTTTGATTTGAGGACTTTAGTAATTTGTGCAGAGGTTATGGGTCAATTACAGGAGTGGGTGGGTGAGGTTCTTAGGCTTGCAATGTGCTGGAGGTTAGACTAGTTGATCATGATGGTCCCTTCTGACCTTAAAGTCTATAAGTCTTTATGAGTCTAATATGATGTTAGTTACTGCACATATGCATTAATGTTGTAATTCTTTCTCAACACAGATAGGTTTGTTTGCGTTTTGATCAAATGGTTTCTAGAATTACACCCTACCATTTGCTTACATTTTGTAATTACATATTCTTATGAAATATTTTATACAAAGTGCCACTCACAGTAACTAACACATATACATCTTTCAAAACATAGTATAAAAGAAAATAGTATAGAACATTAAAGAGAAATAGAGCTTATAAAGCTGCATTTTAGAGTCTGTATAAACACATTTGGAGGTAATAAACATCTCTTTAGCCACAAAACGATGTTTACCTTCGTGACATTTGCTTATCCTGGGGGATAATGTAGAAGTCTCCTGGGATTCCTTTGGTTAGGTTGAATATTTCACATAATTACACAAATAAAAATATATGCATGTGAGGTACTTCTCTCCAAGTCCCTTACGCATGAAAGTAATGAGAAATATATTTGTAAGCCTCAGTAAGGGCTCAAACAAGCTTAATGACCTAATATTAAAAATATATAGTTTATTAATATCATTTTTGCATCCATTTTGAATTCTCTCTGCTACAATATATGTACCCTAGTTATTATGAAAAAAAACCCAATGAAAGTGACTATTAAAAACCATTATCAAATGTACAAAGTTCACAAACTGGGTGTGTATGTGTGTCGGGGGGGGGGAAGGATATAACTCCTTTTCAGTTGTAGGCATTAATGACAGAACCATATAGTTAGAAGGGACAGCAAGAGTCATCTAGTTTAACCCCCTGCCAAGAGGCAGGATTAGGTGTGTCTAAACCATTCAAGACAGATGGCTATCCAACCTCCTTTTGAAAACCCCTAGTGAAGTTCTTACAGTTAAGCAGTTTTTCCTGAGATTTGATCTATATCTGCTATGGTGTAGTTTAAACCCATGGCCTTTTGTCCTGTCCCCTGTGGCAAGAGAGATCAACTTTTCTCCATCTTTTTTATGGCAGTCTTTCAAGTATTTGAAGACCTTTATCATGTCCCCCTTTAATCTCCTCTTTTCCAAACTAAAATACCCAGTCCAGAAGGTAAAAAAAAATCAGACAGAAATAGGATTTTTAAGTAGATAGCCTCTCTTAATTCTGCACTAGGCTGATGCTAACCAGGATTTATGGTTTGTCATTACATTTATTCTGCATATTCCATGCTCATTATAGCTAAAGTGTTTTTCCACTAGTAGGATAATGCACTGAGTTTACCACTGGCACCTAATCACAGTAGCTCTTGACAGACTCTCTAACCTATCCTCCTTCATGGGATTACACAGAGCTTTCCTTTCCTTCCTTTGTGTTGCAGTGAAAGCATTACAGTGATGCCTCAGGTGCAGTACTTGTTGCTAAAAATAACACGTCAACAAGAAAACAAATGTGTAAATTGCATTTGGCCAGACATCATATATAATGTTTTTCTTAAACTGTCTTATTACCTCCTGCTTGCTACAACACGTTTTTATCAGAACAGATAACATACCATCATGATTTTTCATGAGGAAGAAAGGGATGTTAATGAAAATGCCACTTTTAATAAGAAAACTCAATATTATGCAGTCTTGTTTTTTCTAGCTGAGATATTCATATCTAGCACTTTTTTTCTATACCATTCAATAACTAAGACAGAGAAGAAAGAGCTGGAGAGTTAAATGTGCTATGCTATACTAAATATATAAGAAGGTCATTGGAAAGAACAATGGAACTGCTTTAAAGCCTTTCTTACAGTAGATTTAAAGCTCCTTGTGATCTAAAAAGATTTTTACATGGTATTCTCAGTTAAGTAGAACGGAAGTCCTCCTTACTGTGTAATATTCTAGCTTACCTCAAAAGGTGCACGTGATGGTGAATCTTTATTTGTGAGGTGGGTGTAGTGAAGGAAACAGTGGACCTGAGTACAAGACATATTATGAGTTAGCTTGAGGTGTCACTTCTTTGCAACACCATTTTGTATACGTGTAAGAATGGTGGCTACATGGAGCTATATTTCAGATCTATCTAGACACTGCAATTGGAGCAGAATGCAATGGTCAGCTTGTGAAACAGCATATTTTGAGATGGCATTTAACTTGTGCTCTATAATCTGCAGTAGCAGCCTATTTGTATCTACATGCTTGGTGGATTTTAAGATGTTGGTATAAAACCCTAAATACCTTGTGATCTACCCATCTAAGGCCCCAGTCCTGCAAACCTGTTGTACATGCTTAACTTTGTGTGTGTGAATAGTTCCATTAACTTTGATCGACTGCTCACATGAATAAAGTTAAGAACTTACATAAGAACATAAGAACGGCCGTACCAGGTCAGACCAAAGGTCCATCTGGCCCAGTATCCTGTCTACCGACAGTGACCAATGTCAGGTGTCCCAGAGGGAGTGAACCTAACAGGTAATGATCAAGTGATCTCTCTCCTGCCATCCATCTCCTCTGACAAACAGAGGCTAGGGACACCATTCCTTACCCAGGAACTAACTTGCTTAAGTGTTTGCAGGATATAGGCCTACAAGACTGATAGTCTGCCACAGTTGCACTCAGTGGAGACAACTGAACTTAAACCCCATTGGTGTAAAAGAGTGGGGCTTCTGGTAAAGTGTTGTCTATTCTTTAGTGCCCAATTCTTTAGCGATTATTGATTTCCAAAGTTAATTACTGATTAAATAGCTGGGGGATTGTAGGGTTCTAGTCATTCAATGTCAAAGTTCATGGTCTCAAAGTCTTATGCTAACTGTGTAAGCCAGTCTTACAGGATATAGGCCGGTAGGTTCATTGCATTACTGCTCAGTAAAATAAAATGCAAAAGCTAGCTTTAAGGGTTACAAGGCCTCTTACCTTTGGAACCCATTTCTGATTTTGGTCCATAGCAGCTTGAATTTACTAACCTCCAGGGATGGCAGCAAATCCCACCACTTCTCCCTGGCCTGCAATGAGATTGGCTGGGGAGTGGCTGGATGGGGAATCTGGTGGTAATTCTGTTAGTGGGGTTGATTACATTCACGCTATCTGAGTGTAATTTCTGAATTCTGTTTATTTCTAAAAGTTTGCAAGGGATAACCAATACTTGGGATGGCCACTCTTCTGTTTGCTCTAGTTTTCATTCTGTAGTTAAATAATAAATAAATAGTGAACTGCTTAAAGAAATGTCAGGTCACCTTAAAGAAGTGTTGAAGTTTATAAGGTGAAATCTGACCCCACTGAAGTCAGGAGGAGTTTAGCCATTGATTTCAGTGGGGCTAGAATTTCATTATTAGCCTTCAGATCTGACCAGCTTTGGTAGTAATCCCAATTGTAAACCTTTGTCTTCAAAAGAATGCTGTATAATTTCTTGTTTCAACAAACATATTTTGGAATATAAATATAAAGAGGATATGTAACTTATTAAGTATCAGAGGGGTAGCCGTGTTAGTCTGGATCATAGACTAACAGACATTTTGCAGCATGAGCTGTATTTCTTGCATCCGAAGAAGTGGGTATTCACCCATGAAAGCTCATGCTGCTATTGTGAGCCAAAACTTGAGTTTTTCAGTAAAAGCAAGTTTTCTTCTTTCCCCTGCTTTTTGGAGAAGGGGGGAAGTGGGGGCGGCAATGTGTGTACTGTGAACAGAGTTGAATGAGGAAATTGCTGGTTTTTGCTTCATTGTTTAAATTACTTTCTATTTTTAATTTATTTCAAAGATACCTAAAATATTTGCATAGGCACATTTTCATGTTTACTAGAAATATACATCAATAGACAACCAAATTCCTTAAATTAATCATGTAAATGTTGATTATCTCCAAAATTATGTCACTTAATCTCAGGATACTGATATAACTTTCTGGAAAGTTTGAAGTAAAAGTCTTCTTTATTATAAGTGTTTGAAGCAGTTAATAATGACCCTTTTCTGCAGTTGAATGGCTGCTGTTTACTTTTTTATTCAGAGCCCAGTTGCTTCAGAACAGAGACAATGACAGAGTTCAAGCTTTCCAAATACAGCACATGGGTGATGTCATCTCCTGCACTGGCTAATGAAGAAATTATACAAATAAAGAATAATTGTTCCTGTTATTTGTTATAACAGATTTATATTTATGACAAAATAGCCAATGGAGAAAAAATAAAATGATTCTCCTGATGCTTATATCTAAAATTGTGACATATTGAGACACATTGAAAGTCTAGAGTTTAAATTAAGCTCTTCGAGGAAGGGAAGAAAGTACCTGATCAGTGGAGCTTGAAGCCCAGCAGAAGCAGAGTTCCTGCTATGTTCCCTCTGACTGTTGAAGCAGTTCAGCATAGGCATCTTCCTCAGAGGCTCACCTCCTAACACTAGTCTGAGGGAAATTCTGTGCTGGTAGCCTAGCCACTATTCCTAGTGGATGCTGCTAGCCTCTAGGTCAATCTCTCTCTCCTTTTTTTTTTTCTTTTTTTTTTCCTGTCACAGCTGGGCACCAGGAAAAATCTGGGACTCCAAAATACTTTGACTTGAAATCAGATAGTGTTCACTTCACATAGCACCGCTTTGCCTTCCCCTCAGACAGACAGTATCTGGCCTGTATGCCTTCCTGCATTAGCTCAGCACCCCCCAACAGACTTCAGTCGTGGTTTCCTCAGTCATTCTCGTAGTCTTCTAAAAGAGTCAATAGGGCTGGTACCTCCCCAGTCTTCCACAGATAATGCTTCATTTATGTGTTTTGCATGAAAATTATAGTAATTAATTCAGGAATCTTGACTTAAAAGTGTTTGGCTGGTTGGTTTTTGTATATGTGAAGGCCACCATGTTGGCTAATACTTCAGAAATTGAATTGGTAACTGCCAGAGCTTAAAGCATGAACTGCTACAGCTTGAGCTAAAAAGCCAGGCCTCTGTAGCTAGGCACTATAATAACTCATATCCTTTGTGAACTGGCACAGAGGGGGACCTATAGGGTGACCAGGTGTCCAGTTTTCACCCAGTCAAAAAGAGATCCTGGTGGCTCCAGTCAGCACCGCTGACCAAGCTGTTGACTGTCTGGTTAGCAGCGCTGCACAGCAGGGCTGGCAGGTTCCCTACAAGCTTCCACGCTGCGCAGCTCCCGGGAATCAGCCAGCATGTCCCCCCTCCGGCTCCTACGCTGAGACACGGCCAGGCAGCTCTGTGTGCTACCCCATCTGCATGCACCACCCCCACAGCTCCCATTGGCTGTGGTTCCCATCCAATGGGAGCTGCATGGGCAGCACTTGGGGTGGGGGCAGTGTGCGGAGCCGCCTGGCCGTGCCTCCGCGTAGGAGCCGGGGGGGAGAGGGCATGCCGCTGCTTCTGGAAGCTGCTTGAGGTAAGCACTGCCTGGAGCCTGGACCGCTCATCCCCCTCCCGTCCTCCGAACACCTCGATCCCAGCCCAGAGCACCCTCCTGCACCCCAAGCCCCTCATCCCCAGCCCCACCCCAGAGTCCGCACCCCCAGCCGGAGCCCTCGTTCCCAATCCCTTGCCCAAGTCCTGATCTCCCTCCCAGTCTCCGAACCCCTGAGTCCCAGCCCGGAGCACCCTCCTACACCCCCTCATCCCTAGCCCCACCCCAGAGTGGGGACCCTCAGCCAGAGCCCTTAACCACCCCCCTGCACTCCAACCTCCTGCCTTATCCCAGAGTGCCCCCCCAACTCTGAACCCCTCAGCCCAAGCCCACAGTCCTCTCTTGCACCCTAGCCTGGAGCCCTCTCTTCCACCTCCAGCCAGAGCCCTCACCCCCTCTCACATCCCAATCCACTGACCATCCTGGAGCCCAATCCCACACTCTGAACTCCTCATTTCTGGCCCCAGCCAGAGCCTCATTGCCTCCTGCACCCCAGCCCTCTGAGCCTGTCCAGTGAAAATAAGCGAGTGTGGGTGGGGAGAGCGAGTGACAGGGTGTGTGTGTGTGGAGTGAGTGGGGGGCAGGGCCTCAGAGGAGGGCAGGGCAGGGGGCGGGGCAAGGGTGTTCGGTTTTGTGTGAGTAGAAAGTTGGCAACCCTAGGGACCTATAACACACTCTTCAGTTGGTTACATATATGCACTTGCATACACACAATGGGTGCTTTAACATCATGCAAAAAGTGTTCAACAACTTGCTGAATCAGGCCTTTACTTAAAGTGTTGTTTTAGTTTAATTATATTTATAAGAGTTCATGGTATGCTAGTAAATGTTCTATAGTATATACTATAGAAATCAAGAAGTTCCAATTCTATGAGACTTCAGTACCACAAAATGATCCAAAATCAGCTGAAAATTGAGGAAAGGCCATTGTTTGTTTTTGTTTGATGTGAATTAGTGAAGTGTATCAGGAAGCTTCTACTTTTGTACAAATGTTAATTTGTACATCTAGCCAAATATTCCACTTGGATGTATCAGAAGCTCCTGCTCAAGTCACTGGGAACCCTTTATTGACCAAATGAGGGGAGTAATTGGCCCACAATGTTTATTCATTTACCTTTCAGAGTCTGGAACTATTGGTTTTGAAATAAAATATTGTACAAGGATGGACTGCTGGAGAATTTATTTTGGGGCTACTGTTAAGTTGGTTCTATTTTGTAGCCTAGTACTCTCAGAAGCATCCTTTTAAATTCTCCTATAAATGGATCTGGGTCAGAAAGAGCATTTTTCCTATGCTATCTTCACTTCTGAATACCCAGTAATGTGCCTGCCTCAGAGCAGCCTACACTTCAGTTGCTAATAGCCTCCACAAGGCCACACCTTCTCTTCCTCTATTACAAAAACAATTTCTGTTTTGTAAGTAAAGGATGGATTAAACACCTGTTTGAAATGAAGTGCATCTACTGGTAATTTCTTACTTTGAAAGCAAGTTCCGTAACTGATTCTTAGGCTTGCACAAAGTCTCTCCAATATAAATTGACATTGATTACATAAATGACTCTGGACTAGGCATCCTTGCAGACAGTAATAATAATAGGCTTTGCTAATGCTGCTTAAGACTGAATCACAAAGCACACCCTTGAGGGAATAAAGCAAGAGAATTCAAAATTAGCTGAAGTACTGAGCTGATCATTTGTTAAATAATTATCATTTACTTACTTGTTTGACTGAGTCGCACCCGACTCTCCCTCCCCCGTTGGACACATTTACTCTCTCCCTTAGCTCAAATAAGAATTATACTTCTGTGCTTAGATACTTATGCACCATGTGCTGCAGTATTCAGGCAAAACATCCATGATGTTGATACAATATTTATACAGCTGGATTCAGTGAGATGCAGCATCTCCTTCTTTTAAGTTAACAAGCTTCTGTCAGCTGCTGGATAGGGTAAAATAAAAGACATGTAACTATAGAACAAAACCCTCCACAGAATATGTCTATGACTCTCTTGTGGCCCATATAATTCACAACCTCATTTAATGCCACAGCATCCCAAACACAGTGCAGAATGTAGATACAAGTATTTCTACTTAACTTATTTAATCCTAAACAGTTGGAAACATTCTAGTTTTGTCTTAACTCAGGAAGCAGCAGCAAAACAATCAGCTTGTTGTCCACTGTCAGACCTAAATGAGCTATCTGTGTCCCTGTTTGCAAACTTCTGCACATAAGGCCCTTGACTTCAGTGGAAGTGGGACTGGTTTTATGTAGCTTGGATGAAGCTGTCTAAGCAATGGACAAGCAGAGATCAATATGCAGTACTTCCTCCAGCCAGTTATTGTATGTTCACTATTTTTGCCCAGAAAGGAACAACTTAAGTTCCTTGCTTAAAATCCATTAATTTACAAAGCAGAATAAATTATATAAATGAGCACCATATGACTGAGCCACTGCACAAATGTTGGCATATGGTATTACACCAAAAATTGATAATAGATTTTTAATATAGAGTTGTGCCTACTATTTGAACTACAACAAAAGTCTTTGTTAATCTAAATTTCATACCCAGAGATAGTGCTGTACTATCACAAATTATGACATCTCATTTTCCTGATGTTTTCTTAGTGTTCTACTAGCATTTAGCTTTCTTTGATATGGAAATTTTTGCAGTTCATCTATTTAAAAAAAACAATACAAACACACACAATGTATTGGTATGAAAATGTATCTATCACAGAACCGATTCAGGAAAAGTATCTAAGTATATTTAAACTTCTGAACATTTTTCACCAAAGTGCTATTCAAAAGGGTGAATAGCCCACCTGGGTTCTTCAGAGAGATGATGGCTTATTGCTTTCCCGCTTACATCCCATTCTTCTGCCCATATGAAAAATGAGTTTATGTAACCCACACGTGAGCTCTATAGAAGTAATGTCTGATTTACACATTGGACTTAGTTCATATATTGACTCATCTATGAATTAATATGAAAGTGACCCTTTGATATATATGACAATCCAATATGTAGGATTGTATGGTGTAATATATAGTATACTCCCATTTATCCCAAACCCTATTATCCGAACCTCCGCATTATCCAAATCCCTTCCTTGTCCCCTTTGTGTCTCATGCAAGGTAGAGGGAATGCTGCAGTCCTGGCAGGGCAGAGCAGAGTTGTGGCCGGGGTCTCCCTCGGCCAGG